>NC_088171.1:5507056-5807510 GCF_028769735.1 Zonotrichia leucophrys gambelii | reverse complement strand
ACTTTGCAAAAAAAATATCCCACATGTGGCTTGGAAAAGCATCAGCTCCTGCTGCAGAGAGAATGCTCACCAGGACAGTGAGGGATGACAGTGAGGGATGCCTCTATAGCTATGGGAGGGAGGAACCCTAAAATGCCTGTAGGACACATTTCCAAGAGCAAACACCCTCAGAGATGCGACGCTGACCACATCCAAGTCCCGTGGGAGACACCAAAGGTTGCTGGAGCAGCCAAGGCCATGCTGCTGAGACAGGGATAACTCCCAGGGCTGGACCAAGGATGCAGCAGCCCTGATGCTCAGGTCACCTTTCCCATCAGGGGCTGCACCACATCCCCCCAGAGCCACCCCAGAGGGAAACCAGAGTGCTCTCCCACAGCCAGAGAACCCAGCTAACACAAACACCAAGCCAGAGCCAAGGCAAGCTGTGCATAAGATGGTGCAATTCTATTTATTTATTTTTTAAATACTATCACCAGCCAGGAGGAGGAAGGGAGGTTTTTGCAGCTCTTCATCTATGAGAATGAGCCAAATGGATAGGGGAAAAAAAAACACTTTTGGCACGCTGTCTTCTTCAAGACACCTATTGTTTTGTTAATGCAAAGGAGGCGTTGTGCAAACAGGATTCCCAGCTAATGGGAAAAAGCTGGTGAACCTGCTGCCCACCAGCCAAAATATAGTGATTTTCTCCTGTTACACCTTCCCCCTCATTGCTGATTTATGGCTGTGATGTTTTCCAAGCCAAATTTTCAAATCCTTCTCAGGAGAGACGTAGTGGAGCTTCACCCATCAGTGTTTGTTTCTACCCTACCCCAAAAAATCCTCCAGATGGGCATTTTACTGCCAAAGCCAGGGTGATCCTCTGCTCCCCTCCTCACCCTGGCATGTGGAGACAGAATTCACACCAGCAATTTGGATGCTGCCTTTAAAGCCATGTCACCAAGGCCACTGGTCACTCAGCCAAAAAAGCCCAGAGGCCCATTCAGACACAATGAGGATATTTTAATTGCAGTAATTTTGCAAGGAACCAGCAGTGTCTTAAAAGCAAGTCCAAAAAATGTCCACAGCAGCATGGAAAAAATAAATATCTGTATCTGAGTTTGCCATTGGCCATTGCAAATCTCTGCAGGCTCCACGGAGTGCAGGATTTTACCACCTTCTCTCTCTCTCTTTTTTTTTTTTTTTTTTTTTTTTTTTTTTTTTTACATAACCTGAAATAAAATAATCCTATCTTCCTTTCAGTTGCCAAAAAAGACATTCTGTTCTTGGCTAAGACTTCTTACTCATCTATTTTACTGAAAACAGCTTTTGGAACAAGTACATAATGCAATGGATCAAACCCGCAGGAATTCCTCTCTGGCACCAGAACTCCCACTATCCTGGGAATACTTTCTAACAAATATTTAGCCCAGATGTGCATTCCTTTCTTTCTCTTTCCCTCCTTTTTTTTTTTTTTCTTTTTTTTTTTTTAAGCATTAAAGTTTGGGTGGGGGGAATAGGGGGGGTCAGTCCAGTTGGGGGGGAAGGGAACCCAATCTGCAAAGTCCCATTTCTGGCACCCAACAAGTTGCAGGGTAAAGCCCTAATACACTGGAATGCAAGGAATTAATGTTTTAACTATCCTCCTCTTGGACGACGTCTCAACAGTAAATATTTCGAGTAATTTAGATTTAAGAAGGTTTGGCATTTGTTTAGCCAAGTGCAGAGGAAAGCAACTAAAAAACCCCTACCAGTGTCCAGTCTCCAGGAGACTGCACAAAGAGGCTTTGGGCAGAATTGGGAGGAGGAGGAGATGTTTCAGAGCTGTGTTTTGGGGCTGTAGATATGCTTTGAAGCAGCAGCACAAGCAAAGCAAAGGAAACTCCTCACAGCGACTGCAGCAGCTGCCTTTGCTTGTGCCACAATTCCCATGGCATTGCAGAACACCCAGGAGCAAGAATATTTCTGATTTTGGGGGGGGGTTGGTTGGCGGAGCATCCTAAAGGATGGAAGGATCCCGATATGTGCATGAGTTATTGAAAGCAAAGTTTCTTTTGCCAAGCGATTAAAGAAACAATCCCTCTGACCCCCCAAAACTCAGCACAGCGCACTAAAACTATTTGTTTCCCGGTGACTTTTTGAGCTGGTTTGCTGACTTTAAACCTCAGGGAGACAAAGTGGAATTCTGCATGCCAGGAGGGCACAGTGGATTTATTCCAGCACACACCGAGGGGTGGATGGAGCGTTCCCAGCAAACCGGCACGCTGGGAGCGAGCTCAGGACCGCGCTGAGCCGTGAGTCAGAGCGGCTCCGCTCCCTCCCCCGGAGCCGCAGTGGCTGTGCAGGTCTAGCAGGAGTAAATATTAGTTTAAAAAACACCACCGCATATTTCAGCCAGGTACGGCTGCGAGGGCAGCTGGTGGAGCAGTCGCCGGGGTTGGTGTTTGTTTGCACGCCGCCGTTTCTTGTGGGCAAAGAGATCTCGGTGTGAGAATCCCCCCAAAAAAGCGCTGCGGAGCTGAGCCTGCCGCTCTGCAATCCCAGAAATCTGATGTCTAACAGCAGTGGTGAGCCCAGCAACACCTCAGGGTTATTGAATAATCGCCACGCTATCAGCACTGATTCATTGCTCAATCATTTAACTATTTTAATTCTTCGCATATTTGCTTAAGTGGTTTCCCCTGTGCCGCCGTGACAGCCTCCCGATGACAGCACTTCCCAATTTCGGGGCTGGCTGGAGCCGAGGGGAGCGGGATGATCCCACCAGGAGCCTCCAGGGGACAGTCCCACGCGTGTTCCCAGCCACATAAAGCCGTGCTTTCCAGTTCAGACCAGATTATTTTCACCCAGCTGGGTCTAAGGTTTCATAACCTTGCTCCGGTTAAAAATAGCCTCTGCCTACTATGCAACAGCAAAACCCAAAGTACGTCGTGCTGCGGAGTGGGAGCATGAATCAGTCCGTAGCACCACGAGTTTGTGCTCCTGTCAGAGGCTGAGCAGGCAAAACACCTTCCCCGGAAGGAGCAGCACAAGTGTTTACTCCAGCTCCTAATTTTTGGAAGGCCACAAAGAAAAAAAAATAAATAAAAGAAAAAGAAGAAAAAAAAAAAAAAAAGGCTTGTCAGATTTTTTCTACCAAGCCCTTACTTCATGCCGTGACAGCTTGAAAGGTAAATAAGAGATTTCAGCAAATACATTA
The DNA here is from genome assembly GCF_028769735.1 of Zonotrichia leucophrys gambelii. Taxonomy (NCBI): domain Eukaryota; kingdom Metazoa; phylum Chordata; class Aves; order Passeriformes; family Passerellidae; genus Zonotrichia; species Zonotrichia leucophrys. The sequence goes on along the minus strand of NC_088171.1, from coordinate 5,804,335 downwards.
AAGGTTATCTGACACGGCCCAAAATGAAAGGAGGTTCGGATGTACTCGGCGCAGATTGTGCTGTAACAAACAGGAAAACAGCGAAGTGTGCTTTGTCTAGGAAAATCCTCTATTTGATCACACCTCATGAATAATTCACACCAGGTTTCCATATTTGTCCTCCTGTAGGTACACGCTGTGCGTTACCTTCCCTGCTATATATACGCACGCATTTCCTGCGCTGAATTATTAAAGCCTTTGCCGGGAGCTGCGGAGCCTCTCCGGGAGGAGAACAAACCCAACCATCCTGAAAATAGCCCCACCCCCCTCCCCACACACACACCTTGACAGGTTACCTCTGCAAACTGCTCAGCAGAGCAAAACTAAAACCATTTTCACGAAAAAATAAAGTCATAAAATCAATTAATAATTGGCGATCAATTGCTGATAACAGATGATAAGACTTAACCTGGCAGTGCTGGGTTAAGGGTTGGACTCGGGGACTTTTGAGGGCTTTTCCAGCCCTTAAGGATTCCCTCATTCTGTGACTTCGAGGTTTGTAAACGGCCGCGAGGGTTTTCCCTCCCTCCATCCATCCATCCCACCCAGGCGTTGGCATTCCAGGCGTTAGCAAGGCTGAGCTGCTTTAGGAAAGGGCTGTCCCTGTGTGTCAGCCTCTTCCTACAGCGACATTATGTAACTCGGAGGTGACAGACACTTTTGAGGATGCCGGGGGTAGAGGAGGGAGCGGGGGGGAGCGGGCAAAAAAAAATTATAAAAACCTGAGAAAACTTAGAACTCGGGGGCGGGAGACGGGGTATCCTTTTTTATTTTTTTTTTTTTTCCTCCTTTTTTTCAGGTGGGCTGTAAAAGCCGCGATGCCTTATTTCGGGAGGGGGCGGGGGGGTGTGGGGGGTGCCCCGCTCCGTCTGTCCGCCCGTCCGTCCCTCCGTGCGCCCGTCGGTAGGTGTTGCTGTAGCGACGGGAAAGCATCCCCAGCCGGGCGCATTTGGGGAAGAGCGAGCCGGCAAGGCTCCCCCCAACCCCCTCCCCAACCTTTCTCTCAACATCAAAAAATTGGAACCGCGGGGATGGATCGGAGCCTGGACTTACCGGGGCCGGGGTGAGAAGGGAACTCTGCGCTACTCCTAATAAATATCATCAAGCTGCTCGGGTGTCCGTAGGGCAGAGTGCGGGGGGCCGGCTCGGGGGCGCAGCGAACCCGCAGCCCTTCCCCCGAGGAGGGAACGCGGTCCCGCTGCCCCGGCGGCTCCCGGAGCTCCCCGGCGGCTCAGCCCCAGCCGCAGCCCCGCCGGGCACGGCAGCGCGGCCAGACGGCGCCGGGGCGGCGCGACCGCCGGCAGCGAGCGGCGGGCACCGGCAGCGACCCCGGCACAGCGGGCGGGACGGCTCCGAGTCGGGAACCGGCGGCCGAGCCCCGCGCTGGGCAGGCACGAGCGGACCCCGCACCCGCAGCCCTCGGTGGTGAAACGCGAGAACGAGTGCTTCCCCCTCGCCGCCCACGCCGGCTCCCCCATCCCCATCCCATCCCCATCCCGGCGCCGCTGCCCGCCCGGTCCCTACCTGCGGCGGCGGTGGCGGCTCCGGCTGCAGCGGCGGTGCCTGGCGCGGCGCCTCCCGCTCCGCTGCCGGGGCCGGGCCGGGCTGCGCCGCCCCGCGCTGCCCTTTTCCGTCAGTGGAAAACTCCGGGCTCTGACGCAGGCGGTGACAGGAGCGGGGCCGGCCGGCCCGCCCGGCTTCCTGCCCCCGCCGGGCGGGGCGCTGAGTCAGGAGCCGCGGGAGGCGCCGCCCCGCATCTCTCCGTACCGCCCCGCATCGCCCCGCACCGCCCCGCATCTCTCCGTACCGCCCCGCATCGCCCCGCATCCCTTCCACACCGCCCCGCATCTCTCCGTACCGCTCCGCATCGCCCCGCATCCCTTCCACACCGCCCCGCATCCCTCAGGGCCGCCCCTCATCTCCCCGTACCGCCCCGCATCTCCCCGCACCGCTCCGAACCGCCCCGCATCCCCTCCCACTGCTCCGTATCCCCTCCGCACCTCCCCGCATCTCTCCGCACTGGCCCGCATCGCCCCGTTTCCCTCCGGGCTGCTGCGGCTCCCACGGGGGGAGCTGTGTCCCACAAGGGGTTGAGGAGCCACAGGGATGGTTGGACCTCAAAGTGGGTCTGAGTAGCACAGAAGGATGGGGACCCCAAAATGGATTTGGGTTCCATGGGGGAGCTGTGTCCCACAAGAGGTTGGGGAGCCACAGGGACAGGTTGGACCCCAAAGTGGGTCTGAGTAGCTTGAAGGGATGGGGACTCCAAAATGGATTTGGGGAAGCTGTGTCCCACAAGGAGTTGAGGAGCCACAGGCACAGCGTGGACCCCAAAGTGGGTCTGAGTAGCTTGGAGGGATGGGGACCCCAAAATGGATTTGGGTTCCATGGAGAAGTGTGTCCCACAAGGGGTTGGGGAGCACAGGGACAGCGTGGACCCCAAAGTGGATCTGAGTAGCACAGAGGGATGGGGACTCCAAAATGGATTTGGGTACCATGGGGCAGCTGTGTCCCATAACGGGTTGCGGAGCCACAGGCACAGCATGGACCCCAAAGTGGGTGTGAGCACCACAGAGGGCTGGGGGACCAAAAATGAGAGCCCAAGTGGATTTAGGTACCTAAGAAGGGTGTCTATACTACAAGGGATTGGGAAGTCATGGGTACTGCTTGGACCCCCAAGTGGTCATGGGGTGTTGGAACCCCCAAAAATGGATTTGAGTCCCTCAGGGAAGCTGTGTCCCACAAGGAGCTGGGTAACCATAGGCACAGCATGGGCCCCAAAACATATATGGGCACACAGGAGTCTGGGGATCCCAAAGCAAGAGAGTGTTGGCTGCTTCAAGGATGTCAGAGCCCACAAAGGGTTGTGAATCCACAGGGAAAACTTGGACCCCAAAACAAATTTGGGTACCACAGGGGCTTTGGGTCTTACAAGGAGTTCAACCAACACCTACATGGCAAAGGTGAGACCCCAAAATGGATTCAGGCACCACAGGGGGCTGGGGACCCCCAGGTAGGCTAGGAACCTGAAAGGGGTTTGGGCCTTTCAGAGGGTTTGGGTCCCTGCAAAAGTTTGGGATTTAGGGCCCACGGGCACAACTTGGACTCCAGAATGCATTTAAATACCACAGGGGGCTTGGGAACCTGAAGCAGGCATGAACCCCAAAAAGGATTTGAGTGCTTCAAGGGCTTTGGAACCCATGAAGGATTGGGTACCCACAGGCACAGCCTGGACCCTGACACACATTTGGGTCGCACTGGGGGTTCGAGCCATGCAGAGATGTGGTGACCCACATAAGGGTTGGACTCCAAACAGATTTGAGTCCCACGGGGAGTTTGGGACCCACAAGTAGGCTTGGGTTCTGAAAGGGATTCGTATCCCACAAATGGCTTGGATCTCTGCTTGGGATTTGGGATGCACAGGCCCAGAATGGATGTGGCTGTTTCAAAGGGCTTGGGGCGAACAAAGGACTCACAAGCAAAGCTCAGATCCCAAAATAAATTTGGGCATCACAAGGGCTTTGAACCCCACAATGGTTTGGGACCCACAAGTAGACTTGATCCCTGGAAAATGTCTGGACCCCACAGATGGATGGGGATCCACAGGCAAGGTTTGGATGCCAGAACCACAGGTAATTTGGGACCCCTGAAAAGGGCTTGGAGCCTGGAACAAATTTGGGCCTCACAGGATGGTTGGTCCCACAGGAATTAGGGATCCACAATCAGGATGTGGCCCCCACAAGGAATTTGAGCCCTATGATATGTTTGAGTTCCACAGGACAAACTTGGCCTCCACACTGGGTTGAGGTCCAAAAGCAGGCCTTGGCCTGCAAGCAGGAATTGGCCCCAAAAAGCGTTTTGGCCCCTGGTGGTTGCGATCCATACCTGGGAGTCAGGTTGGATTTGCCTTTCCTAAGAAGGTGGATGATGCTGGATTGGGGTATGTGGGATTATTCCTGTGCTCTACTGTGAGCTCCTTAGCTCCAAGAGGCTGTCCTAACAGTGCTGCAAGCCAGAGTGCTGACACTTCTTTCCAGGAACATTACTTTACTTGTAAACCTCTTGGGGTTTGCCTCTCATGGGTTTGTTTGGTTGGTTGGTTTGGGTTTTTATTTGTTTGTTTTTGTTGTTGTTGTTGTAGTTGTTTGGGTTTGTTTTTGTTTTTTGGGTTTTTTTTTGTAATACAGGTGTCTCACAGGAAGTGGTGCCACCAGGATTTTCACTCCTGGTCATGCCCTGGTGTGTGTCAGTGATTCCTGTGGGCATGACATCCCTGCTGCTCACCCCAACAACACCACTGCAAGGGTGAGGGTGAGCTGAGAAGACCCTCAAGCTGATTTTCCTGCTGGTTGGATCTTCTCCTCTCCAGGTGCTTCACCCTCTACCTGGCTCACCCCGTGGCTCTCTCCCGAGACCATGAAACAACAGCTGGGTACAGAGGCATGGGAGGGATGAGCTCAGATTTTATTTCAAAGGTCAGGGAGGCAATCCATAATGGGAGGTGGTGCCCTGATGAGGGGTGGGCCCTGTCTTTGAGGCACAAGGGCCTTCCTGAATTCACCAGCACACAGCCCTCGGTGGCCAGAGCAGCGGTTTCCCTGAGGTTTCACTTACCATGTTTGGACATGGCCGTGATTAATATTTCCTAACAGGAAGATGTCATGCATGCAGGCTTTCCTCTGCGGGGTTTGGGTCGAGGGTGGCCAAGTTCAGGTTGTTCACTGGCTCCTCACTTCCTGCACCTCACAGGCTGCACCCTGCCCTGGGCTCAGCCCAAAACAGGTCCTCGCGCCAGGGAGGTGTCACCACACAGCCCCTGGGGACACAGAGAGCCTCCATGGCTCTAGAGAAGGGTATAATGTCACCTGTCTCTGCACAGTGTCTGTGGGATCAGGGGGGGTCACTTGCTGCCATCCCCGAGCTGTTTGGCACAAAACCCAGGGAATGGGGGAAAGGGGATATCCTGAAAAACAGCTGGAAAGGCTGCCAGCAACCCCCAGCTTGCTCATTTTCTCTTTTGCTTCCAATAGTTTTAATGAAAGTAAAGCCACTCTGAGATAGGAGTCCCACACAGCGCAGAAATTATTTAGTGATTCAGTCAGCAATGAACCATTCTGCCTGCACGCTGCCCGGAGTTGTGTGTGTGTGAAAGAGAAGAGGGAGTTGAAACAAAACTTATTTTTCAAGTGGAAATTTTTAATTTATTTTTTTAAATCAACCTAAAAGCGCTACTATCAGTAACTGGAAGGATAAATAGCCCTCAACCAATCTAAGATGTTTTCCTGTGTTGAAAGAAACAGGTTAAAGAAATATCTCAGTTTGACTCAACGTGTATTTCGTTGCTTCTTTTCTGAGCCTCATTCCTCCAACAAATTAATTCATGAGAAACAGAAAGACAGAGAGAGAAAAAAAAAATCAGTTTCTCTTTACCCTGAGCCAGTTTGATGAGGTTTTTAACGCGGTTTTTTTCACCTCTCGAGGAGCATCCTCTTTTCCCTGCAGCAACTCGCAGCCCCTGCGCCCAGGAAAACCCTCTGTGCCTTGGCAAGGGCTGCTGGCAGCGGCGGCCCGGAGCTGCTGTCCCTGGCCGGGAGCCACGGGAGCGCTGCTCCGAGGGAGGAAATTCCCTGCTGACCGGCCGCGGCTGGGATAAGTGCCCTGGCACCAGGAGCGAGCGCAGGGAGCCCAGCGGGAAGGGAGCGGGGGAGGATTCCTGATACGCGAGCGCTGAGATAAAGAGGTGCGAGCTGGACAAGCTGGGGATGGCAAGAGCCTCGCTGATGGTTTTGTGCTTGCCCTCTGCAGCAGGAGAAGTGATTTTCCTGGGGTTAAAAGGCTCTTGGTGCTTAAGGGTGGGTGAATCAGGAATATCTGGGCTTGGAGATAGGAATTTTTTTCCTGGTTTTGTGTCACATCCCTACTGCAGCTCTAAAAAATCTGTATGCATCTGGCTGTGGTTGTGTTGCTGGGTATTGTAATAACCCATTCCAGAGGGACAATATGGGGATGTGGGAACAGAAATCCTGGCTAAACCAACCCAGCTTGAGCAGTTCAGCATCACCCCTGTATCCCCAGCTTGCCTCCTCCCTGGTCCTCACTGATTTTACACCAATCAGGACAGAAACTGCCCCCCTTTCCCATCTGACTCTCAGCACAAACGGCCTCTCCCTCTCCTCCAGGACAAAGAAAGTGAAAATGTTGAGGGGGCACAGGCCAACACCTCCATCCCCCAAAGACTCCCCACCCTTTCCTGCACTCTCTGCTCCCCATTTACCTTCTCTCCTGAGTCACCCAACCCGTTCCCTGCTCAGATGCACCCCAGGATTGCTGAGTCAGGAACCATCTTCTGCAAAGTTGCTCCTGTTCTGAGACACTCACATCTATAGGATTTAAAGCCCTGTGTGCTGTGCTGTTATAGACCTGCTGGGTAATTATTTATACATTTACCAAAATGTGCTTTCTTGATGCTGTCAGTCCTTGGTGGAGATCAGGACAGGGCAATTCAGCGCTCTCCTCCATCTACAGGTACCCTGCAAACTTGAGAGAGATGCAGAATGTGACCTGCTTGCTGGTGAGGATTAATATAATTGTTAGATTCCCAACAAACACACAAAAAAATCATCACCCTGAGAGAAAAAGTGTTAATGTAAAACGCAGGCATGAAATAGGAATTGTGAAAGCGCTTCAGCCGCTCGCCAGCGATGGTGATCGGGCACAGAAAACCAGCATGACAAAACCCCCATGTTCTGCAGACAGCTGAGGACACCTGTGTCCTCAATTAACCCAGCCCACAGCTAACTTTGGTGCCACCAGAAAGCCTCTCACCAGGGTTTGGAGGTGGGAAGCTCAGGAGTGCTGTGCTCTGCTCCTTGACATTTCACGAGTCTCCTGTTTTAGCGCTGAAACCTCTCCAGTGATGGGACTGCTGCGATTCCTCTTTCAAGGGTATGGCTCTCACACAATAATTAAATCTCTGGCTTTCAAGCATAATTGCCAATGACAGTGCCTCTGAAATTGCTTCTTTATGCTCGACTGTTCTGTCTCCTGGCAGAAAGGGCTCCTGTGAAAATAAGCCAGAATAAGAGTGGTGAGTGGCAGCAAAGGCAAGAGGAAGCAACACAAACTCCATGGTTTTCCCTCAAAAGACAACAGCTGTTCCCAAACATTGAGGTGGCCCAAACCCTGCACAGGCCTGGGTGTCTAACAGGCCCAGGAGGAAATGGTAGCTCACAGCACAGCTCCATCATTACCAGGCCTGTTGGAAAAATGCAATTTTTCAGCACTAGGACCTGTCTCCTGCTCCAGGTTGGTAATTGGTGGTGTTGGCTGCGAGCCAGGCAGCACTCACAGCTCTGTCTTGAGAGGACAAAAACCTCCATTACTTTATGCTCCCTAATTCTCCCAAGGTGTGCTGCTGTCTATCAATGGAGTCACCATGAGGTAATAGAAATTACAAACCTCCCCAGACTTATTTGTCTGAAAGAGTTTCTTGTAAAAATACTTATATGAGTCTCCAGAACCGTGGCACATGAGAATGGCAGAGAAGAGAAAGTTTGCAAATTAAATTGCAACAAAAGGCTCTTTATCATAAACTATGGGGGAGACTGGGCGAGAGGGTTATTTCACTGCTGCTGGGCTGCCTGGGGACAGCATTTAGAGAGAAAAAGCAATTTTAGTTGTCTGTCACTTTGCAGTGGAGCTGCTCTAGACCCCAAGCTGTGTAGGGCGATGGGGTTGGCCAGATGCCACTGGGGCTCCTTTCCTACCCTTGCCAGTGTCTCCCTGTGGGCTTTGGTAAGCCGCTGCCCTGTCACTTTGGTGGCTCACAGTGGCAACAGCACAGCTCCAGTCCCACTTGCTCTGTCTGGCTTTTGCCTGCTATCCCCCACCAGCCCCTGCCCTCCCTGCAAGGAGCACCCTAAACCTTCATCACAGCCCATTCCTGACCAGCAAAAAACATCCAGAGCAGGGGCATTTGCAGTGATGTGATAGACAAGCTCTGGAGGAAATACCTGAGCTCTCTGAAAAAGTTAATACCCCCTGCCTCCAGCAAAGGCTGGAGAGTTGAATCCAAGGTCTCAGCATGATCCTATTTTGATGCAAATTCGGAGCAAATGGGCTGGACTGTGAATGGGAACATCTGGGGGCTGCACACCTGCCCCCATGAGTGCTGGTGAAGCCTCCAGCACAGGACAGGGCTGCAGTGGCTCCTTAAGAGTGAAGGGTTTCAGAGCAGAGAAGTCAGGATCCAAATCCATTAAAAATAACGCTATGTCTAAAGCTCAATTTTCTCCTCTCCTCTCTCAATTTTCTCCTTTTACAAGCCCACAGTACGGGGCAGTGGCACTGCTTCCCCTGAACAGCTCTTGTGGTGCTTGAGCTGGGCTGAAACAGCAGTAAAAACCATGTAAAATTATATATACAGCTACGTGTATTTATAGATGTGTGTGCATCTTTTTATATTTTACTTGATGGACAGAACTCACAGCAAATCTCTCAGCTGAAAAAAAATTGTTTCCTTTGCACCACCAAGAGCTTGGAGCAGTGTTTGGTGACCACAGTGGCTGCAAGTGATGCTTCAGTGCTTTTTCCTCAGTTCCAGAGCTCTAGATGATGGTGCTTGTTTAAAACTGGGAGCTACAAAAAGGGCACCAGGTCCACGTTTATGTGCTGGTTTTATCTGTGAGCTGTTACTATCCTTGTGACACTTGCAGGATGCCCAGGGTCACTGGCTTTTTAGAGGCAGATCCTGGTGGCATGAAAAACTTGCTCTGAGAAGGTCAGCTGTGTGGAATTAAGTACAGAGAGCTAATTATTATTTGTCTTGGCATGTTCTATATGGGTTTGGTGGCAGGTCATGCTCCCAAAGTCCTTGTGGTCAATGTTGGGACTTCTGAGCCAAATTCTCATCTGCTGTAAAGCTCTTTTACTCCCAGCAAGGCATGGCCAGGGGTGTTGGTGTTCCCAGTGTCCCTGTGCCACCCTCATTGCTCCCTGGGGACAGGATCCTAGCCCTTACCCCACTTTTACCAGAGGGAAACTGAGGCAGAAGGGTGGGCACAGACTCCAGGTTTTGAGGCTGAGCCTAAAGCAGCTGTTGCCAAGATCAGTGCAGGGGAAAAGCTCCAGAAACAGGGATTCTGGATTACCCCATGCAGGAGCTCATGGGTTTCTGTAGGAATCCTAAACCCTCACTGCAGGTATCTACTGAGCACAGGTACTCAGGGAGGACATCACCACCCTCGGAGGTGGAAGCTGCAAGAGAAAACTCCCACTGAATATTGAACCTTTGGTGATTTCATTGCCAGACAAAAGAGATGACCTTCAAAACCTGGAGGCCAGACCTCAGAGGACCTGGGAGCATCCACCTTTCCTCCCATCTGCAGCCAGGAGCCACTTGCATCAGTTTTGCTTGGGTAAGATGCTGCTCAGCTCTGGCTCCTCTCCGTGGAGCAGGGGCTGCTGCTGCTGTGCTCTGAAAGGTTGCACTGCTGAGCCTGCAGGAGGTGATTCCTGAGGCACAGCCAGCATGGAAAGGGGCTGTGCCCCCAGCATGGAATGGGGCTGTGTCCCTGTTGCAGACATCTTTTCATTAAATATCCTTTCCTTAGGATTTTTCCTCCTGAGAAGCTGAAAGGCCTCAGGAACAAAATGTGAACAGTGGTTATCTGCTGCTGTGGAATGCAACAGGTGCATCTGTGATTGGCCCATGTTGGATGTTTGGAATTAATGGCCAATCACAGCCCAGCTGGCTCTGACAGAGAGTCTGAGACAGAAGCCTTTGTTATCATTCTTTGCTATTCTATTCTTAGCCAGCCTTCTGATGAAATCCTTTCTTCTATTCCTTTAGTATAGTTTTAATGTAATATAAATAAATATATTTATATTATAAATAAATATATTTATATTATAAATAAATCAAGCCTTCTGAACCATGGAGTCAGATCCTCATCTCTTCCCTCAACCTGAGACCCCTGTGAACACTGTCACATGTCCCCAACGTGGAATGGGGCTGTCCCTCACCATGGGCTGGAGATGTGGCCCCACCACCTCAGCACCCCCTGACCTCATTTGGGGTGCAAAGGGCAGAAATTGGGGTGCAGGGAGGGCTCCTGCCTCTCTGGGGCTGCTCTGTCACTTGTGTCCACACAAGGAGCCATTACACTCCTTGCTGTAAATTTAAACCCACAAAAGGGATGGCAAACATCACAATGGTGGTGGCAGTGAGATTCAGGTCTTGTCTGGCAGGCAGGCTGAGCTGGCCTCATGCCCTGCATGAAGGCACATCTCTCTTTTTGGGACCTCATCAGGGGTGTGAATATCTCCTAAATCTGCAGTGCTCACAGTGCTGGAGCACAAAACTTTCTGGTTCACACTGTGCCCCATTAACCCTGCAAATCTCTTAAGGAGCCAGACATGCCCACAGCACAGCCTGCCCCAGTGCAGGATGGATGATTTGGGGTTTGATGCATCTCACCCCACATGAAGGTTATTTTCCCAATCATCCAGTAAAACTGAGGAACTGCATTTATGCTTCTGCCCCTTAACTTTCCCTAAAGAGTAAAAATGAAGATGTAAGTTGCAGTACACACACTCACAGATACACTTATTAGCATAATGTGTGCATTGTGGTGACATCTGTGGTTGGTAGAAACCTCTGTAAGACAGCAGGATGAACGACTGACACCTCACTTAACACAAAGCAAAGGGAGAAATGGAGATGAGCACTGTTCTGTCGAGGCTGAAACACTCACAAACTCATAGGAAATGGGAGCAGCTTGGCCAGTCCAGCTTAAACCCCACCATGCTGCAGTTTGGAGAGGATTAAGGAAGGGAAATAAACCTGATTTTATTTGGTTTTCATTCTGGTTTTTGAGTTCCTAACCTTTGCACATACAGGATTTTCTCCTAAACTGTGGCAGCTGCAAAAATGAGTTCTCTCCTCCAAATAAAAGCCAAGATTGCCATGGAATGATGTGACCCCAGGGGACGGACTGCACTAAAAAGGACCAAAACTGTGGCAGTGCCCCTGCATGGCAATGTGCACACATGTGTCCAGACATGGGATTTAGGGGAAGGCTTTGGTAAGCCAGCACTGACTACATGCAGTCTGGAGTGCAATGAAAAGAGCAGGCTTCTTGTTTCATAAAACACTCTTTATTTTATTTTTGAAATTATTCCACACAGGTCAACAGAAAGAAAAAGGTGGCAAGAATAGTATAAAACCAGAGGTTGAGTTTTATTCAGAACATTAATGTTGCAGGAGGCCTGAAGTTGCTTTCCAGGGCTCAGCTTCCCCCCACAGGTGTGATTTTCTGTCCACCCATGGACCTAAGGAGCCCCTGCCCTGTCTGGCTGAGGTTGTATCCTGCACGCTTGGAGAACACCACAGCTCCAGCTCCACAGAGAAACACTGCAGGGGAGAAACAGTTCTTGAAGTCAAGCATTATAATTTACTAACAGGTTTATTAAAATCTTATTAGAAGATTATTTTTTAAAGTCCGTTTTACACAGCTGTTGTCCTTCTGCTGCTGTCTAATCCTGGCAAATCTCAGGCAATGAGTCATTTGCACTTACTATCTATTACACCCTCTTATTATACGCCTGAGTGTGTTTGCATTTGCTTCAAATAATATCACTGGAGCCACAATGGTGCCATAAAATCTCCCTCATCTCCCCTTCTGGAGTCTCTTTTGCTGTTGGAAGAGAGGTGTCGCCTCACCCAAAGGTTTTATGGGGTCGTTCTGGGGTGCAGAAGGACTCAGGGAGCATTTTGTTTGGAATTAACCTATAACTTCACTCCCCCAGTCCTGATATTTAGCACCAGGCTTTTAATGTGTGCCTTTTGGGTTTGGTAGGGCAGAGATATACCATGGTGGGTCAAGGACCTGCAAAGTGCATTCCTGCTTCCTAAAGGCAACCTCAAGCACCAAATATTTGTGCATCATGACAAGGAGGAGACCTGGCAGTTGTGCATCAGGGATATCTGAGAGCCACATTGGGTTATTTTGGTTGTTTTTGGTATCTGAAGGTTGTTGAGTATTAAATGTGGTCTCCAGGATGGAGCCCTGCATTGCCGCCTTGTTTGGCCCCAGGACATGATGTTCCAACTTCCATGACCATTGAAAAGATGCTGAAGGAGAACCCAGAAAAAGAACATCAATTTCTGGAGCAGTATTGGTGAACAGAACATGCAAACACTGCCATAATAATAAAACATAATATTGGAAGGTACAGAGTGTGCTTTGCTCACAGCTTTCATTCCCAGCTGTGCCTCCTCCCTTTACCAGCTGTGAGTCTCACCCTCACTTTGTGATGCAGCCCCAAAAATACCCAAACATTCCCTCAGCCCATCCTCATCCTCCCTTACCCACCCAGGAGGACTGAGAGGGAGCAGGGAAGCTGCCCTGTCACCAGATGGGCTCTCCCAGGTTGTGCAAACCATGTTCTCCTGACATCCCAGAACAATCCTTTCCTCTGGGTCACTTGGCCAGAAGTCAAGGGAACAGTATTGCTCTGAATATAACTACAGGAGGGGGGAAAAACATCCATATTCAAGGTTTAAAATCACTTGCTGCAGGGGATGTTTCCATTGGCAAAGTCGCCAGAACCAGCACAAATGATTCAAAACATTTTGCTAAATGAAATTCTCAGATGATGTCAAAGCTGAGGCTGCATTAGCAAAACCAAAAGAGAAGGAAGGTTGAAACCAAAAAGGAGGGGAAAAAATTATACCATTTGACAGGGAGGGATTAGGAGCTTAAAATTATTCTTATAGGCTATCCAAATATTTGAAAGCTTGGAAGTTCATAGTTCCAGTGCTTCAGCTCAGCTCTAGAGTCCTGCCAGCCCCTTAGTGCAAGTCACAAAGTGCAGCCAGCTGGGCTGGACTCACTGAACACACAAATCCTATTTTCTGTTATCCAGCCCTCTCCCATTTCCTATGGGCTCACCAGCAAATCCCAGCACCTTTGCCTGCCTCGGTTTCCCCCTCTGTCAAACACAGAGATTTCTATTCTCTGCCATAAAGTGCTTTGAGATTTGGCACTGAGAAGAGCAGGGCAGCCTCTCCTCCTGTGTGGGTCCCAGCAAAAGAGCAGATTGATCACTCAAAGACAAGCAGCAGCTCTTTGTGTGACTTTTTTCTTTACACCACCCATTCTGTTGGGCACAGAAAACCCAGGATGAGTGCTGCTTTCTTTCATGCCTGACACCTGCCTGCTCCTCCAGCACTGTGCAAAATAATCACATCTTTGTCACAGCTCGGCTAACCCACTTCATCTTTATTGATTAATAGGTCATAATCCCATTTTAGTGAAAACACAACATGCCTATGGCCAGAGGATTCAGGTATCACCAACAAGGAGATTACAACCTCTTAGTGTGAACACAGAGAGTGAGATGGACTGTCAGAACAAGAGCACTTGTTAAAAGGAAAATCAATAGCGAGCTATTTGGGGAGGGAGAAAAACAAATTCCCACTACCACAACTGCATTAAACATAGGTTACAGGGCTGCAGCTTTGTATAAGCCCAAATTAAATGTGACCATAATAAACTGTTTGCTTTCTTTGCGTTTACCCAGTAGAAAGGAGATTCCAGTTTGCTGTAATGCCTGTGCCAGTGCAAGTGTTGGGTGTAGATTGTGGGGTATGGTTGCTGTAACTAAGTTTTGCTGGAAAATACTTCAAGATTTTCCCCTCCTTCTTTTGGAATTGTAGCTAATTGTAAAGTGTTGGAGCTGTAGCCTTGATTAGTGACATCCTCACCGAGGAGTCAGTTGCTCATGAGAGTTTTGAGATGGGGTGTGCTGCCTTTTCTCTTCCCTCCTTTTCCCTTTCCTCTGTTTAACTTTGTTAAAATCCCAAGTTGAGACTGAATTCATGCCAATGTTCACATCTTTGATGCCCAGGCCGTGCTTACCTTCTCATCCCCCACCATTTGCCAGCTTCCCAGGGACTGCTTGTGATTGCATGAACCCCCAGCCTGGAGCATCAGGGACGAATCAAAATCCTGGGCTTTGCAGGCAGCCCATGATGCACAGAGCACTGGTTTCACCCCTGGATTCCAGGCAATGCTGCTGCTCTTGAGTTTCCTAGATAGGAGGTGTTTAAGAATGGGTGACCTCACAGCTTTGCTCCCTCTCTGGAGCCAGAGAGACACAGATTTAACAGGGAATAATGAAAAAGAACGAGATTTCCTTTGTTACGCAGCTCATTGAATGAGGTTTCCCACATCTGTAGAAGTCACCACATCTTTTATGAGATTTGACTGTCAGCAAGATGTTATGAATCCCAGATGTTAAAATATGGATTTATTTATAACTCAGAGCCTATAATAGAGTACTCAAAAAGATTATATCCAGGCCCCCTCCTCAAAAGATCTTCCTGAAATAAAACCCTTAGCTTTTATTATTTTTAAATTATTATTGCCATATGATTTATCTTGGGTATTACCTCATTAAATGTCCTTTAATTACTGTGGCTTTAGGGCTGGTGTGCATTTGGCTTTGGGGAGCACTGGGCAAGGAGAGCTCAGCCCCAGCTCTCCCATCCTGAGAGGTGAGATTGTTGCTGCTCAGAGGCTGAAGGGCAGGGTGGGCAGAGGACAAATTCAGCCCCAACTCTGGGCACCTGCAAAACTTGGAGCTGGAGGTGTCTGGTATCCATTGCAGCCCCAAGGAAATGCTCTGGTCAATAAAAAAGCAGTTCCCCACAGCTGGTGACCATTACAGCCTAGGACATGCCACAGCTGCTGCTCTGCCGGAAGATGGAAATGTTTTTGGAACCGCTTTTGGAGCGTTTGTTCCATTAATGCTCCCTCCCTCCCTCCTCCTACCCCTTGCTCTTCAAATTGCTGCAAGAAAAACCTGCAAGTGGAAGAGCAGGGGCCCTCCATGGGCACAGGGTACACTGAGGGCTGGGGTGCAAATCTTGCTCTGAATTGATTCTCCTGCAGCAGCTCTGGGCCCCAAAGGGAGCCTGTGGTGCTGGGAGCTTGCACACAGCAAGAGACACTCTGCCACATCTGTCACGGGCTGCCAGCAAACAGGACAGGTCTGGCAGGAAGTTAAAGAGCTTAGTCCTGCACAAGAGGAACAGAAAGTCAGTGATTTTCCCCCCCAGCTCTCACACATTGCTGGTGGCAGCCTCAGGAATCATGAACACAGTGCTTGAGGCAGTGGTGGCTGAGAGCAACCCTCCTTGCCATCCTCCCTGCTCCCTGACCCTTCTCCTGCCATGGCAGCCCTCCTTCCATTCTCCCTGACCCTTCTCCTGCCATGGCAGCCCTCCTTGTCATCCTCCCTGCTCCCTGACACCTCTCCTGCCATGGCAGCCCTGTTCCCTTCGCATTCCAGGACCCAGATTTTGGAAACCTGGTCTTCCATTCCCTTCCCTTTGTTTTTTAAGCTAGATCATGTCCTGAGGGCCAGTTAGGAGAGTGGATCCAGGTCAGAGGTGGCAGAGAGTCTCTGGCCAGGTGTGACCATGCCTTGGGAGCCAACACTGCAGCCTTTGAGGATCAAACCCACTGCCCACTCTGCAAAGGTGTTCCAGCTCCTAGAACATTTCCAGCTTGCAAGTGATGGGCTGGAGCAAGGAATCTCAAGGTCTCCAAGCTAAGTGCCAGCTGGACAGGAATCCCTGAGCCCTGCTGACCTCAGCTCTGCTCTCCTGCCTCTCCAGGTCCCTGTTTCACTATAGGGGTGGCTGTTCTCTACAGTTTTCTCCTGGGCAGGGGCAGTTTGGAATTTTAAAGGCAAGCCAGGAAGGAGGATGCCTTGAAATCCATCTTGCTGCACTTTGGGATGTGCAGAGCTGGAAACCTGAACCCTATCTGCAGCACAGAAATGATGAGCTGAGGGGAAGGCAGGAAATTGGCTGTCAGTGCTGACACTGCGCAAATCTCATGCGCTGTGAGGAGGAGCAGCAAGTGGGGAGCTGGGAGAAACCACCTGGGCCTGGCACTGCCTGGCTCTGGGATACGGGATGGAGTGCACCAGAGCCATGGTGTAAATCAGCAGAGCTCCTGAAGAGAAGAAGCTTTGTTGGGACTTTATGGGACACTCAGTGGCTTGTGAATATTTTTCTGGCGTATCAATTTGTACAGTCGTGAGATTTAAAACCTTCATCACCCTCACATTTCCCATGCTGCAGAGAGCTCTGGTGTGAATGTGATGTGCACTCCAGAAGGTTTGCCAGGAGTGTGAAGTTACAGAACTTGTGAAATGCCTCCCTTAACCACAATATTATGCATTTTCCAAGGCACATACCTATCTATTACACAGGATCTTTCAGATGGAGCTATAGACAGCCTGTGGGTCATGAGATCCTGACCTTGGTGTGTTTTTACTCCCTTCTTCTCATGAATTAACTCCTGAACTATTGACTCTCTGCTGAATGGATAGCAGAGTTCAGCCACATTTTACATGCAGGCTGCTTTTCCATCCTGTATCTCAACAACTGCAAACCCCAAGGACGAGTAAATACTTCAACCTCAACCATAAAATTGATGTGTTGCAAAATGAACAAAATGGGTTTAGTAACTTACAAGGCAGATACCATCAAGTCCATAATGAGCCAGAACTGAGTTTTTCAGTCCCTCAGCAGAGAGGCTGGGAGCAGTTCCCCGTTGCAGGTACTCAGTTTATGCCTTATAACTTGTTCACTGAAAGCAAAATCCACCTGTGGTATTGTCAGATCTCAGCCTCATGAGCCCCCCCCAAAAGGAAAAAATTGACTTAAGAATCACAAGTTTTCCATGGAAAATCTTCAGCTTTGTAAGTTCTGCTCATGCCTTCTGGTTTTTGAATCTGCACATGACTCCCTGGTAGGTTAAGGAGCTTTTCTCCACATTCAGAAAGGCCAAAAAATAATCAATAAAACATAAAGTTCCCAAGATCTTGTGAAGCACAAAAAAAGGCAGTAAGAGCAGAGGTGTCCAAATTATCTCATTAATACATTAACAACCACACTCTGGTGCAAATGGGCAGGAAAAATGGGGCTGCAGGTTGAACCCCTATTTTGTCATTAAATAAGGAAAAGGCCCTAAAATCTAACATATAACACTGGCATCATTACAAGCCCTGCAAGTTATTTCTGCATTGCACACCCTACTACACAGAGCCCTTAAGAAATCAAAATTTAAAATCTAAAAATAGAGGGGTTCCGTTTTCTTATATGTCTGATGGAAAACATAGTTTAAGGTCTGGTTAAAAAATTCTCCTTATTATCTGTAAGTTGCTTGACTAGGTATTGAAATAGCTTCATGTATTCCCAAGGCTTCCTAGCCAGCCTGGCTCTGAAAAACACCCCTCTGTGCTCCTCTGGCATTGGAGATGAAAAGTTTGAAGCTTTTCATGCTAAGTCTTCATGTCTGACTGAAAATGAAAGCACAACATCCATCTCCCCACTCCAGAATACAACAGAGGCATATTAATAAATATCCTCACTAGAAAATACCATGAAGAAATAGCAGGCTGAGCTTCAAGGCAGAATGTTTGCATTGTCTTGGCAGGGCAAAATCACTGATGTGTACCCCCAGATTAGCCTGGGGAGGGGAGCAGGGCAACACTGAACCCCCCTGGAGCTGGAGGGATGTGCAGGATGTGTTTGTTTGCCTGCCCAGGTGACCCCCACAGGTACAAACAGGGCAAAAACACCTCCCTGCCCCAGATACAGCTTATCAGGAGAGGCTGGGGATGGATGAACCCAGGTCGCAGCCACGCTGTCTGCAGGTGTTGTCACCTTTGTGCAGAGATCAAAGGGGCCCCTGCTACCCCTGGCTGGTTCCTGCTTCCTCCTGGGCCTCGTGGAGGGAGGTGATGGCAGCCCTTGAATGAGGCTTGCTGGTAGGTGGTCTGAATGCTCTGGTCTCTGCCCAGAGCCTGGGCAAGGGATCAAATACCCTCCCCAGAGCACCAAGATGCTTCTCATTGCACCTGGGCACTGTTCAGGGCACTGCAAGGGCCAGGGGCTGTCACCTCATAGGCAAGAGCCCTCTGTGGGGTGTTTTGGAGGGTCAGGGAACAGGTAACTCTGTTGATATGAGCCATGTTCTTTATCTCTATCTCTAGGGCTTGGTAGTAGGTGGTCTGAATGGTCTGGTAGCTCCCCAGAGCCTGGGCAAGGGATCAAACACCCTCCCAAGAGCTCCAAGATCTTCTCATTGCTTTGACCTCTGCTCAGGCTCCCATCTGGGCACTGCAAGGGCCAGGGGGTGTCACCTCAAGGCATCCCACATCTGTGGGGTGTTTTGGAGGGTCAGGGAGGAGGTAACTCTGTAGATATGAGCCATGTTCTTTATCTCTAGGGCCAGGTGGATCTGGGTCAATCTGGCCCTGCTTGGTTTGGTGCTGTAGCCACAGCCAAACTCTCTGACTGGAGTTCAAGATGGCTCCTAAAGGCTAAAAAAACCCCATATTAAAAGGAAAAGAGGCAGCTAAATTAGCATCACGTTTAGGCAAAGCATCAGATATGGCTCCCAGTGCCTAAAGCCTTCCTTGAGCTATGGCCAGTCACAATGAACTCCCTTCCCCCCCGAACAATCTTTAATAACTGATGTCTTGGTTCCTTATAAAACTTCAAAGTGAGGAAATAAAAAAGGAGAGAGGCATGGGGGAGGTGAATATTTCCCCAGGTTTTCTCAGGCAGTCCCTGTGTCTCTGAGTGGAGATCAAGGCTCTGTGTGTTTGGGATGTCAGACACTTGCCTGGGATTTCAGCCTGCCCCAGCCACAGATGTTCTGTGTGCTCAGCCCATCCATACAGAGCATTTTCAGCAGCCTGACAAGCCTGGGATATTCATGTGCCGCATAATTTTTTTTTTTTTCCCAGGAAATCCTATGAGAATCCTACAAAGCGGGAATAATAAAATATACATGATACATCAGTGTTCACTGAACAAATTAGCCTTTGCTGCACTTCATCTCGCTTCTTGCTCTTCCTCTGTCCTGGCTGGAGCAGCCTCTGTCGTGCCCTCCTTAGGACATGAGGTGTGCTCCTGAGTCTGTAATGTTTGAAGGATGCTCTGGAATTCCCAATGTATGGGTATTTTTTGGTTGTCTCCTGGCCCCACTGAAGCTGGCTGGGGTTTCTGCAGAGAGGCTGGAAATTTATTTTAAGTAAAATGGCAAAAATGTGGCTCCTGTTCTTCCAGGCTGGATTCTGCACTTCAATTTCCATAAGGGCAAAGCATGCTAGGAAAAAGAGAGAAGGAACATAAATGGGAGCACACCAGGGAGGATGTGCTACATGAGGAGCATCTGGATTCATCTTGCAGGGTCGTTTTGAAGGTTAATTTTAGTACTTTAAGGAGCATTGACATTGGAAATGCCCTCTCAGAAGGACAATAGAAGGTTTTAAGACACATAGACAAGGCAAGGCTCATTGAGATTGGAAAGCAAATTAGAGTCCTCCCCAGCAGCAGTAGAAATTAAAACTAAGAAAGTAGGTTTAGATTGGCTTTCTGGAATAAATTCTTCCCAGTGAGAGTGTTGAGGCCCTGGCACAGGGTGCCCAGAGAAGCTTTGACTGCTCCATCCCTGGAAGTGCCCAAGGCCAGGTTGGACGGGGCTTGGAGCAACCTGGGATAGTGAAATGTGTCCCTGTCCATGGCAGGGAGCTGGAATTAGATTGTCTTTAAGGTCCCTTCCAACCCAAACCATGAGATGATTTCATGATAAATCTCTCTTAGGATGTTTCCAGACTTTGTTTTAACATTTTCATGCAAGTCTGTTTGCATCATTTGCCCATTATGAGTCACTTATTTAATAAAATTAGTTTAACCAGTAAATATAAATATCTAATTTTTCTATCATTCAGCTGAACTTCACTCCAAAAACATCTGAGCTGGTATTGTAATAGGTTCCCCCTCATTTCTGGATGCTCTGGTGATGTGGAGAATTTCCCTTTTCTCTCAAGCAGCTTTGTCGGAATCACTGCTGAGATTGAGAAAATAAGAAAAAAAATTAAAACCACAGCAGCTTGTATTCAAATCTTGTTTGGGACTGACTGAAGAGGCTGGGAAGGCCACTCTCAGTGTCCACTGTCAAGTATCCTTGCTCTGAGCCCAGCTGGAGCGCTCCAGGGCTCTGGAGGCAGCGCTGTCAAGCAGACATGTGCTGGGACAGGAAAATAGGTCAGAGTCATCATGCTGTGGTCTGATTCCCTGTGTGTAGCCAAAGGCATTTCTGTGACTGAGCCCTTGAATATGAGGGGGAAAAAAACCGGGGATGAACCTTAGGGATGCTGCAATGAGCACTGTGACATTTTGGCAGCACATTTTGGAGCCCTCTGGTCACGGGGCCTCCTGGAAGCAGCCAAACATCCCAGGAATGGCTGTGGGGAAGTGCCCGGAGCATTTCAGCCAAGATGAAGCTCTTGGGCACTAAGGAGGGTTCTTCAAAGGCACAAAAGGAAACCTAACTCCTCTTGAATTTCATGCTTTGGAAAACCTACCTAGCCATAGTATTTTTTTTTTTTTTTTTGCTTGACAGGCAAACTTAGGCTCGGGTTTCTCCTTTTTAAAATAAGCTTGACAAACTAATTAATTTAAAAAATCCAGCTATCATGTTCTCCTCTTGCATGTGACACAGTAACCATTAAGGCATTAGGAGATAAATTTATCGGAGTTCAGATGGAGGAAGTTCCAGGTTGGACCTGGTTTGCATTAAATAGTAGGTCAACCTGGTAAAGTATAAAGTTAAGCACACAAGTAAGTCTCACCAGGACTAGGGAAAGCATTAATGTGATTAAATATGTCATTAAGTGATGACTCAGAAGAGCCAGACTAGAGGACACAACAGAAATACTCCAGATTTATTTCCTCTATTCTCCTGTTGGGATGAACACATCCAGGGGTTCAGGCACACCAGGGAATCCAGGTAAATCCTGCAGAACCTGAAAGGCAGAATGACAAAATGCAATGTCCATGGCCTGGCAGATAAAGCCTGACCTGCAGAAGAACTGATTTTACAGTGAATTTTCCATCAGGTGATCACTTTGGTCCCAGCTTTCCATCCCAGATCCAAGAGGCAGAGTAGGTTACTTCATGGTCCCTTAGGTATCTCCTGAAACCTGGGCAAATATAAACCTAATAGATTTACATTTTATCTAGGTTTATTCATTCTACGGCCTGGAGGAAATAATTCTTGGGTTTATCACTTAAATATATATAAGTTAGGGGAAAAAAAGAAAAATGTGTCATGAAGAAAATAATTCTGTAGATGGAAAATCAAATACTAACATTAGAAATTGTTTTTTGGGATTGACAGTTCTTATTGTTGGGAAAACAAACAAACAAACAAACAAATTACTAATTTTTTTTTCTAATATGAATTTGTCCATCTCCATTTTTTTGATGTCCAATATTATTATGCCCATGTCAGAATATTCTTCTGTCATCTTTTGATGCCCTATCAGAATCAAGCCACCCTTTAGCTGTTTCCTTGCTTTCCTATACATCTTGAGGGCCCTTTAAGCCTTTCAGCGCAAGTCAGATATATATATTTAAATCCTTTCATCAGTCCTGTGACTCCCTCCAGTTTATTAACACTTCTTCAGTTTGCACTCTTAAACCCCTTGAAAGTATTCTCCAAAACTTTTGCTTCCTGGGATGCTGTGCTGCACAGTTAATGTGAACAGAAAATCTTCACTGCTCAGAAGACAGATGTACAATATATATTAAATATTGATTGCCTGCAATGAGCACAGCAACCAATCCAGGGTGCCACTACCCCAATCTCTTCTTTCCTTGGCATTCCCAGATTTCCCCATCACTTGCAGACAGTGATAACATGTTTTTCTCCAGAATATCAGTAAAAGAGGTTGAAGTATAAGACCCAAACAACTCTGCAAAACACCACTAGAAGCACAGGAGCTCAATGAACTGTCTCCTATTGCAATTAGGGTTTGAGATCTATCAAATGTCCAGTTCTTAACAGATTTTACCTATGCCAAGTGGATTTAATCAGCTTAAAATACCTTGTGCTACTGATACCTTTATAAAGTGCCAACTCTATTAGCACTGTTGTCCCTCTCAACAGGGAAAAGGTAAGTTTACTTTGACAGGATCTCCTTTCCATGAACCAGTGCTGATTGGTATTGACTACATTAGTGTCTTTATTAATCTGGTACATTTGAACTGATGTACTTATCAGCAGTTTATTATTGTGCTAGAATTGATACAGTCTCCAATTGTAGCTCACAGACACTCTGGAAATAATGAAATTCAATACTAATAGCCCTCAGGCAGCTTGGTGAAAATCCTGGGGTTCAAGTTATCCATTTAGCTTGAGTCACTTGCTGCTTAATGACCACAACAAGTATTGGTGGAGTGGAGGTATTTAATTTTCAACACACAATAAGACTCTGTCACTGGGCTGTTTCACAAACACAGCACAGAGGCAGCCACTGAACAATTCTTCCCTCTGTCCTTTTGCCTCCTTTATCAATATCCTACAATTTCTTACTCCTCCTTTTCACTTATTGTTAAAATAACCTTTTCTTTCCTCTGGATGTTTGACTCTGTCAGTGGTCACCCAGACATTAGCCTGTATGTAGTGCATATCCATTTTGGGGCAAAGGCAAAATATGCTTCACTCAACTTGTAATTATCAGTCACATTTTCCCTTAAATTATTTTTTTTAACTTTTTTTGGCTTGTAACTATCAGCCTCAGGAAGCTGGCCATTTTTAACAGTTCAGTATTCATGTAGTGTGCCCACACTTGTGTGTGTAGATGCATGTGGATTTTCTCCTCAATCTGCTGCTTTTTGTGTGCACATTGAACAATCTGCATCCTCCCAGTTCAATCCCTGCTCCTGTTTAATTCAAGCAGTAAAGGAGTAGCTGGAGATGTCCTGGGAAGATAAAGGAGCAGGGCTCAGGAGCTGCAAAAGCCAAACATCTGCTGGGAAGCAGGACACTCCCCCATGGCAGGAGCTGGTGCTGGATACCTGCCAGCTTCTCCTGCTTTCCCACACCAGGATTTTTTCAGCTGTCCCTGCAGCAACTTTAACTTGGAGGAGAGCAGAAGGACTCAGAGGTGTCTCAGTGGGGCGTTGCCCCCATTCCCATGTGCTGCTGGAACCTTCTTAAAACTCCTCAGAGCAACTTTGATGCTAAAATTGATATTCCTATAAATATATTTTCCTATACATATTCCTCTTTTCCTTACCTGAAGAATAAAATTTCCTTGTTCCATGACTGGGAAATCATCTTACCTCCATGGAGGAGGAGCTTCAGAAGCAGACCAGGTCAATGACAGGTGTGACCTAAAGGTTCAAGGTGCATTGGCATGGCTTCAAGAGTCAGTGTAAAGGAACTTCCTTCCTTTGGGAAAAGCAGTGCTGGGATGGCCAGTGTTGAATGAAGATCTCAGCTGTGCAAGACACCTGAAGGTGACCACTCACCTGAGGCCACTGGGATTCCTCTCCAGGCAACACCTGCAGCTGACATGTGGGTAGTGCAGCAATAAATTTAAAGGAAATTAAATTAAAATCTACATTTAGATTTTTTTTGTTTGTCTATGAGCTGAATCTCATCCCACCATGCCTTGTTTCCAGCCACAGTTCACCCTTGAATTATTGTATCTACACCCTGTTACTGTGAGTACAGCCTCTCAAAGATCTCTGCTGACCTCTCGGAGTCTCTGTGGTCAGGATGACCCCGAGGTGTTGGAAAGTCTCTTTTCCCAGTCCCGCAGTTGAAGAAGGAGTCAGGATTCTTCTGTTCTGGTTTTCAAGGTTGTTTATTTGCTGTTATCTATAACATTCTTTCTCTGACCTGCTGAGATCTGTCCAGCAGGTTGGTTCATGGCACACTGACCACCTTCAGGGTGGTGTTATCTTTTTATACTAAAAACTATGTGTACATTATTTACAATAAATTTCCAATCCCTATGTTAGACAGTCTGTTTTTACTCTAAACTAATCCAGAAGTGCCACCATCACAGCAGAAGATGGAGGCTAAAAAGAAGGACGAGGCATGCCCAAATCCCTCCATCTTGGCTTCTGAACCCCCATTTAAACCCCAAAATTCTACTTTTCTACCTTGTGACAAACTAACTATCATTCTACTTAAACTCTCGTGGCTTGTAAATCTTCACATAAAGTTGGTAAATTTCTCCATGGGTTAAAATCAAAAGGTGTCTTTGGCTTTGTGCCAAGGTCTCTGAACTCCTTGCCAAGGGCTGGAGCCCTCCAGGGCAGCCAAAGGGATGTCCTGGGTTCTGACACCAACCCAAGGCCTCTCACCACCACCTTGTCCTGACATTGTCAGATGAAGCTGTGCAAAGAGCTGATCTTTCAGGTTTGCTGGCTGACTCAAGCAAATTTAAAAAAAAAGAAAAAAAAAAGCATTAATTCGGGTTGACTAAAGATGGAAATTCATCCCCTTCTCGTGCTGTCCATGGATTCCCCATTCCTGTTTGTTCTGGAACAATCCCCATTTCTCAGGTGTCCCAGAGCAGCCCTGTGGTTTCAGCAGGGCTTGGATCCCAGCCCATCCGTGTGGGGACACCTAAGCTGGCACAGCTTGAGCCTGGCCTTAGAGGGCTCAAAGCATCAATACTTGGCACAGTCAGGGGGGACAGCCCAGGTTCCTGATGTCACTCAATGAGTGTCCCAAGAGCTTTCCTGAGCCTTTGGGTGTCATCAGCAACGTCAACAAGAGGAAGGTCAGCACATTTTGTGGGCAGATCTCTGACCTCCTGGGCAGCTCATGATTTCCCAACACTGCCGTGCTGTGACAACAGTGATGCATTAACCTGATAAGCTCGTGCAGGTTTGGCCTGAGGAATCCCTCCAGCTGTTTATCTCCTGCCATTCCTTTTCTTGCTAGGCCTGGGAAGAAATTGAGTTTTCAGAGAATTCCATTGTTGCTGTAGAACATCATTTGCTCTGCTGCAGAGCAAGCCAGGCAGAGTGAGCTGTGACTCTTTTCCTTCCTCGCTGGCTGCCTGTCTGGCATCACTTTCCCTCATAAGCTGGGCTCTTAAGTGGAGGCAGTGCATCCAAGGTAAGGATATTACCTCAAACCTCCTTTCTATAAATAGGCCTGGCTGCTGCCCCGAGGTTCCTTGTTCTGCTGTCAGAATATGGCTAAATGGCCACTTACACATTCCAACGTGCTTGATGTGGAGATTACAGCTGCTATCCAAAACAAAGGAGCTTTCTCTCTCACAACGTGCTGCTCCCTTTATGAGGCAGTTTGGAAAACTCCAGTCTCTTGAGAGGGTTTAATCCATGCCCTGGTGCTTCTTTTGTGTGAGGACAAGGCAGCTTCCTCCAGACCTAAATGAAAACAGGACCCTTGAGTGTCTGTCAGAATATGTTTGGTGCCCTGAAAATCACAGGGGAGGAAAGGTCTGATCTCTGAGGGCACACCTATGAAGCAAAATGGAAAGGTGCAGAGTTACTTCAGCACAGGATGGGGAGTGCAGGGATGCCAGCCTGGAATGGCAATGGCAGGAGTGTGGCATTGCCTCTGTACCCCTCAGGAGCCAAAGGAAAGGTGCTTAATTTGGGCTCAGGACTGTGCTGATGTACCAGGGGTGACAGTGAGGATGTCTGTGACTTGTGATTAGGCTGAAGGTTGCTACAGAAAAGGTGAGGTTTTGCAAAGAAAATAATTTGTTCAGTGCCCCTGCACAGCTGTGCTGTCTCTCAGGCATTTTAGCAGAGCCAAAGAAAGCTCTGTTTTTGCTTGTACTTTGTCCTTACACTATTTTTTTCCTGCTTGAGGCGTTTTGCAAAGGAAGTGGGAATGGCTGTGTTCTCTTGATGGATGTGGGAACTGGGAGATCAGGTGAAGGAGAGCTTCCTCCTGTCCCCCAGCAAGCCCAGGCAGGGTTTGGAGCAGGCTGCTCCAGAACACATGCTGAGAGCAGAGCTCCCCTCACTCTGAGGCATCATGGCAAAGCCTAAGCATTCTCCCAAACCCTTGGAAAGCCTTGTCCTTGCTGGTGTGGTGGGGCTGAAGCATGGCTAATGCAGGAACAACTTCCCTTGGAGTTCTGGCAGTGGAATTTGGGTGTGATTTATCCACTTATGCTGGGCTGGCATCTCCAGCTGCCGTGGCCACTCTACAAAAAAATATAATTAACTTTCTCCATGGCAGCCCCAAGGCAGATGGCCATGACAGGCCTGGCAGCAGCCAGCCAGATGGCACAGGGAGGGCAGGGGCTGAGGGGTGCCCGTGCTTCCCCACCCACCAGCTTTGGGTATATTCTGTGGGTGGCCAGTGTTTATATTTGCTTGTAAATTACGGGCCCTCAAAATGCTCAATGAGTCTGCTGCAGCCTCAGAGCACAGCCTGGCTCCTGTGGCCACAGGTTTGAGTGGTGCAAGCGGAGCCAGGCTCACCTCCCACCACAAAAGAGCCCTTTGTGCATTTTCTCCTGCTCCTCAGGCTGCTCTGCTGCCCCATTGCCTCCAGCCGTGCCAGGGCTTGTGACTCAGCTGGACTCAGCCACGCAGAGCTCTCAGCTATCAATCACAACACCCACCTCTGCTCTCCTGCCATCTGCTCTCCTCCCTCCTGACATCTCCAGAGCTCTGCTCCTCACCCACGTGCCATTTGGTTCCACGGCTCGTGGAAGGCATCACCCTTGTGTCGCAGACATCTTTTATGAAATATCCTTTCCTTAGGATTTTTCCTCCTTAGAAGCTGAGAGGCCTCTGAAACAAAATGTAAACATTGATTATCTGCTGCTGTGGAATACAACAGGTGCTTCTGTGATTGGTCTCATGTTAGATGTTTTTAATTAATGGCCAATCACAGCCCAGCTGACTCTGACAGAGAGTCTAAGACACAAACTTTTGTTATCATTCTTTCCTATTCTATTCTTAGCCAGCCTTCTGATGAAATCCTTTCTTCTATTCTTTTAGTATAGTTTTAATGTAATATATATAATAAAATAATAAATCAAGCCTTCTGAAACATGGAGTCAGATCCTCGTCTCTTCCCTCATCCTGAGACCCCTGTGAACGCTGTCACACACCAGGCAATGCTTCCCTGCTCTCACCACGGCTCTGGTGGGAGGGAAACGTGGCTCTGGGTGGTGGGAATGCTGATGGTCTGCCTGCATTTCAGCCCCCACTGCCAAGTCAATGCCAGCAGCAGCCAACACCTCTCTGTACCTACAGCATCCTAAGGGAGGGAGCAGAGCCTGAGTCACCCAACAAGGATTGCTGTCACCTTAGAGATGGAGGACTCATCATTCAGGCTCTGCTGAGCCTTCAGCACTCAGCCTGGCGTGCTCCCATGTCCTCAATTCCCCCACTGGCTGTGGCTCTCTCAGTGCCTCAACCTCACTACGGGACATGAGATGGAAACCTCAGCTCACATCTGCACCTTGTGCTTCTGTCCCAGCCAGGGTGACAAGCAGCTTCCATTTCCTGGCTCCCAGGGAGTTTTATTTGAATGTTTCATGCAGCCAGGGCAGGGCTGTGGTCCTGGGGGCCGTGGCATCTCCTCCACCCTGAACACATCTGTAGGTGTGGGAAGGCTGCACAGGGCACGTCCTTGGTGTGAATAAACACCCAAAGGGATGTACTTTGCCACTTGTCTCACACTAATGCAGCTCTTGTTAGCTGATGATTTTTGATGGAGATGTGTGTGCACTAATGGGAGATTGCCAGGCTAGAAGTAATTAAAAAAAAAAAGTTCCTTTCAGCATGTTATAATCATTCTGAATTATTAAACAGGACAGAATTTTTAAAGTCTAATTCACTTTTCCATTATTTATGCTGTCTGCTTCAGTTTTATTCTGCCTTTTGAGAGTTATGAATCCACCAGAAAGTTTCACTTTCGGGTTGTGACGCTGTCAGTGTTGGAAGCTGCCAAGACTCATTTAAAAACCCCGTATGAGGGATGCATCCTCTCCCATTTCCATGCACAGCGCTGAAATTTCAGGCCCTTTTTTAGCACTGCACCTACAACAGAGGAATTTTTCCAGTTGCAGCAAGAGAGGATCAGAGGAGGAAGGCAGCACATCAAAGGTGCAGGGCAGGGAGCAGCACATGTCCTGCAGTAGGTATGTGATCAAACAGATAAGTGTCCATGCCTTCAGCCAGCCCTGCCTCCCAGCCCCTGCTGACACATCTCAGCTCTAGCTGCAGCCTCTGCTCCTTACATGCTCTGAAACACAAGGGTTTTAAACCATAATTTACTGTTTCTTTTTTTGACATATTTCTAAATCGGTTCAATATGGTCTCGAACCGCTGAACTGAAGGGTTTGACTTGCTTCCAAATCAAAGTGTTCATAAAAGAAAAAAAAAATTGGGAAAGGGGAGGGGGTGGGGGGACAAAAGAAAATGCAAGGAAAAGAGAAGTGCTCTGGTAGTTTAAATCAGTCAGCCCTGCACAGTGATTTAAAACCAGTGGAGCACTTCAAGTTTTCATAAGCACTTAGCTCTGGAAGCAGTCCGAGCCCTGAGCACGTGCATTTGTGGAATCATTTACCATTATTAGAGAGTTTGAATGGTGCTTGAGCTCTCCCTCTGCCCCCATAAGCTCTCTGCCTGCTGTGATTAGTAGGGTGCTTTCAAGCTTGTGCACAGTCGAGGGTGATTATTTTCCAGCATGCCATCGCCTGTCCCTATCTCCAAAGATCTGAGATCTCCCAAATTCATTAATTCCTTCAGCTCATCTGAATGGAAATGACTGGCTAGACGTGGTTCTTCCCTCAGTGCAATTTTACACCGTGTGTCACAGAGAATAATCCACGTTTGCAGCCAGGGCAGATGGAGCAATCAGGTGCATGCCACAGAGCACTCCTGTGCCGGGTCACACCTGTTATTAAGATATTGTGGAGGCTCTGTGCTCCAGCCACGGGCTGGGAAATTCTGGTTTTAGATGCCCCAGTGCTTCCTTTGAGCTGGAAAGGGCACAAGGACAGTGCTGGGTATTCCCTGGTGTTTTTTATCTTTGTGTTGTGCTGCACTGATGGACAATACTTGGCTAAGCCAAGCCCAGGGTTTCGCACCGGCACAGAGGAAGTCAAGGACGTTGTCAGATGGAGCTGTGCAAAGAGCTGATCTTTCAGGTTTGCTGGCTGACTCAAGCAAATTAAAAAAAAAAATATATATATTGCATGAATTCAGGTTGACTAAAGATGGAAATGTTTTGCTTTTCTGAGTTGAGGGAAAAATCTGAAAGAAACAACCCTGTTTCTTGTTTTTCACTTGTTAAGCTTTTTGGTTGTTAACTGCTCGCAAATTTTGCAAGAAAATTCTGTTGCAATGAGAAAAATGGAATTGTTTCGACTTGAAATCATCTCAGCAATTTCCCTCAGGTCTTTTGGCGAGGTGGTAAAAAAACAACAACAAAAAGAAAAAAATGCAAACCCGAATTCCTACTTTTCCATGGAAATTTCTGACTAGCAGAAAGACCAGCATAAAAAAAAAGTCATGAAATGTCCAAATTTGTGCATGAAGCAATCCGGGTCAGTGAGTGTGCTGTGCAGCCCAGCTCCCTGTGTAGGGCTGAGCCCAGAGCTCTGCTGCTGCCTGCAGGGAAGACAAGGGGAGTTTGAACTTTCGAGAGGGTCCCTGGATCCCTCCATGTGGAAAATCAGAACAAGCTGCTGGCAGAGAGGTCAAACCCCAGGCACAAGAAAGATAATCCCACCCCTACCTCCTCCCAGACGTGGTCTGCAGTGCCCTGGCCCACTCCAGCCCATCTCAGGACATCAGGAGGTGGCTTGGTTTTAATAAGGAAAAAGAGAGGGAGTTTTCTGTGGCAGATAAAGGATGGGAGTGATGCCCTCCCTTCCTCTGGAACCACCAAATCCCTGTGCAAAGAAATATTCTCTGTGCTGTCCAAGCAGGGTGTGGGTGCTGTGAGGGTCAGGCTGGAGTTCCCAGCCCACCTTGGCTCTTGGTCAGGTGTCATTTTGTGATGGTTTTTGCTGATTGATGTGCAAAAGAAGGGTTAGGGGAGGACCAGGTGCTTGGATTTCCCTGCTCCATCAGCAGTTCCAGCTGATCTCACTCCTCCAAGGATCAGCCTTGAGCCCACCACTCTGTAGGGATGGGTGCCTCCAAAGGATGGTCCTAGAGCCCTGTTTGCAGGTGAAATTGCTGCACTGTTGCCTGTAAATAGCCAATTGCAATCTTTCCTTCAAAATACTTGCATGGAAAACTTGTGGAGCTTTTCTTGTTTGTCTTGTTTTGCTCTGGTTTGTTTTCCGTTCTGGTTTGGTTTTCAGGTTTTTTTTTTTTTTTTTGCAAGAGCAAATTTAGAAAATATTTTTGAGAGGGATGATCAAGGAAAACCTCCAAACCATTGATTTTACACAAGATTTCAGTGTCCTGAAGAAATGCACAGCAGAAGGTCCTCCATACCTTTGAGAGAAAATAAAACAATTTTGGGACAGACATAGCAAGCATTTATTGAAAGGAGAAAGTCATATCTTTACAAACTGCCCTGATATTCTATAAAACCTATAGATTTATTCTGCCCTGATATTCTATAAACCTATAGCACCTATTCTATAAATGAAAAATTGGAACTGAAGAGAATTAGAGCTTTTTGTAAACACAAAAAAGGGTTTGAAAGATCAAGACAGAGCTGTGATAAAAGATAACCCTTGGGTAGCTGTGCTGATATCTTTAATGAGAGGAGTGAGTGAGAGCTGAGGTTCCTTGCTGACCACTGGCTGCCTGGATGATGCTGTTCCAGCTGTTTCACACCTCTGTGCCTCAGTTTCCCCTTCTTCATGTTAGAAGCTGGGATTCAGGCCTGCCCTGCAGACAGCTGCTAGATGTCCTTGCACCTTGCTGAAGTTCTAAGAAATTTGTGAGATTATGTTTCTTTCCCCCTCCTAGATGACTGGGTCTCTTTTGTCTCATTTTTCAATCCTAATGAAAGGGGAAAATCCACCTGAATTTGCCCTGTTCTGGAAGGGGAAAGTCCTTCTCATTATTAAGCTGTTATTTTTATGAAGCTGTACCTTGCAGGCCCTCAGTACTTATGTTATAGCCATCAGAAGCCAGGATGAGATCCCATAAACCATTCTTTATGGTAACCAGATGGTCATCAAGGCTGCAGAGGCACCTGACAGTGCCTATTAGAGAGAAACACCTGCACCAGCCTCAACCACCTCTGTGCCAGCCCTACCAGGGGGTGAGTGGCCTCTCCTGCAAAAGCTGGGTGGTTTTGGAAGGATATTGTCACAATCCCCCTCCCCAGACCCATTAACTGAAGCTGTCCTGTCCCAGAGATGTCCCCCCAGCCCTGACTCCTTCCCTTTTATTTTTAACCCTTTCTTTGGGCATTATGTAAGCAGCTGGAATAGCTATCCCAGCCTTCCTGCACCTATTAGAAAACTTGGTTGACATTTTCTTGCCTGATTTGTATCTGGAAAATGCAAAAGCTGGGTAGTTTTTGGGGGGATATTGTTACAATCCCCCTCCCCAGACCCATTAACTGAAGCTGTCCTGTCTCACAATCCTGCCCCCTTCCCTTTTATTTTTAACCCTTTTTTGGGCATTATGCAAGTGAAATAGCTACCCCAGCCTTCCTGCACCTATTAGAAAACTCAGTTGAATTTTTCTTGTCTTTCTGCTTTGTTTCTGGGAAATGCAAAATCTGAGTAGGTTTTTCAGGGGATATTGTCACAATCCCCTTCCTCAGACCTATTAACTGAAGCTGTCCTGTCCCAGAGATGTCCCCCCAGCCCTGACTCCTTCCCTTTTATTTTTAACCCTTTCTTTGGGCATTATGTGAATAGATGGAATAGCTACTCATCCTTCCTGCACCTATTAAAGAACTTAGTTGAATTTTTCTTGTTTTTCTGCTTTATTTCTGGGAAATGCCCCTGGCAGGGCTCTCTGGCAGGACCCCAGCTCACCCTGGACAGGGCTGTGGGCTCCCATCACCTCTGAGACCCTCCCTGCTGGCAGAAGATGCCAGGTCCCACCAGCCTTGCCCATGGCACCAAGCACTGCCCCTCTTGGAGTCCACTTTCCTCCCAACTTTGGGGCTGTTGGCTCACCAAAATGAGTTTATATGAGGATTAGGACAGTGCCAACTCATGTCACCATGCCCAGGAGCAGTCAGCAAGCAGCCTCTGGGTCAGGCTGGCTGGCTGATGGCAGGAGGATGCTCAGAGAGGGTGTTGGGCAGAGGATACCCCACAAAAAGCTGGTTTTGTTTTAATTAATATTGGAGTATTTTAAGTAAGAGTTGAAATTATTCATTTTATATTACAATTTGTTGAGATGATAATTGAAAAAATTGAAAATTGAAAAATTTTATTATTGCTTTTGTTGATAATTTAAAAGTCTTGTGTGGTTTATGTTTGTGTGTTTGGTTTTTTTTTATTTTATTTTATTATTGATTTTAAATTATTGGATAAAAAATTTATCCAACAAAAAAGCATAACCCATCCAGGCATGTTAGGGCCACTGACAGTCTCTACGTGACTAATAATTCCTAATAGCAACAGGTTCACTGCACCTGGTGTGGCAGGGAGGTGCTGTTACTGGAAGGCTTGTTTCACCTCTCCTAAAAATCAGAGATGGACTGGTTTTGCCATCTAAACTAGTAATTAAGCAGAACTGGTAAGAAAAAAAATAAATATTGAAGCCCTATAAGGAAATACACATCACTGGTTTTGCAAAGCTGGTTCAAACCTGTTTTGATCCATGTGTATCCCTATGACATCCTGCAGCAGCCAAACACTTGATTAAAACAATATTGTTCAAATCCACCCTTTCAGGAAAGACAACAACTTCTGAGAAACAACCAGGTTTTATTTTGTATTATTTCTTTTTGCTCAAAATGAGCTTTTACAACTGTGAAAGCAACACCACAGCATTAAACTCTGTGGCTTCTAAGCAAGGGGGAAGCACTGTGGCTCTTGCAGTGCCCTTATTTCCTGACAAACTGATGTAACCTGTTCTGCATTGCCCAATTCCCCTTGAAAAAAAAAATAAATTAAAAAAAAGTGAGAAAAGGAAAGAAAAAAAAGAGGGAGAAAAAAAAACCCTTACTCATGGGTTCTTTCCTCAGAAAGCCACACCACACTCAGTTTCCCAGAGAATGAGTCACGGCTGACATCCGGCATCCTGCCTCTCACCCTGAGCCCAGGGCAGCTCAGCAAGGGAAGAGAACACTCAGGGTTTCTGCTGTGAGCTCCCCTAGATGGGCTGGGAATGGAAGAGAACACTCAGGGTTTCTCCTGTGAGCTCCCCTCAATGGGCTGGGATGGAGAGAATGCTCAGGGTTTCTCCTGAAGCTCCCCTTGGTGGGCTGGGGATGCAAGAGAACACTCAAGGTTTCTGCTTTGAGCTCCCCTGGATGGGCTGGGAATGGAATAGAACACTCAACATTTCTCCTGAAGCTCCCATTGATGGGCTGGGATGGAGAGAATGCTCAGGGTTTCTCGTGTGAGCTCCTCTGGGTGGGCTGGGGATGGAAGAGAGCACTCAGGGTTTCTCCTGAAGCTCTCCTTGATGGGCTGGGATGCAAGAGAACACTCAGGGTTTCTCCTGAAGCTCCCCTCGGTAGGCTGGGGATGCCTGGGGATGTGGGGATGCCATGCTGAGCACCTTGGAGGGGGGGTACAGCCCATCCCTGCCCCAACACCTCCCCAGCAGGATCACCACAAAATACACATGAGCAAGCAGGTTTTTTTGCCCTAAAGCAACAAGTGTGCTTTAATCCTAAAAAAAGGACACTAAATGGCTTGGGAGATTCTTGTAACGAGAAGATAACTCTTATTTGCGCAGAGTTTTTAATCCTGTAGGTGTATTCTTTCATTATTTGGTTACAGGTACTGATTTCTACTGATTTTTGGTTACAATACTGATTTCTTTGACACTACTGATTTCTTTGGTCTAAATTCTCAAGAGTGATTTTCTAGCCCAAATTTTTTGGTATATGGCTACTGCCAGTGGTAGAGTCACCACCCCTGGAGAGACTTAAAGAGATGTGGCACTTGGGGACAGGGTTTAGTGGTGACCTTGGCAGTGATGGGTTAAGGATGGGACTCATTGATCTTAGAGAGCTTTTCCAAATTTGGCTGGAAAAAATCTATGATTCTGTCTTTCCTCTAAAAATCATGGGTTACATTTGAAGAGTGCAGTCAAAAGTGGTTGGAGTGGCTCTGGTTATTCATCTTTGGGGACCTTTTTGAAGGTACTTTGGTTGCCACAAGCTGAAATAATTTCAAGTTTGCTTATCCGCCCCCTGCCTTTCCAACCTCCACCTCTGCATGCCCTGCCTTGTCCCTCCATCCTTTCCTTCTCCATCCTTTCCCTCTCCACCCTCAGCCCCCACACAAGAACTTCCTTTACCCTCACCTTTTCCACCAGTGACACTTCCAGCCCTCCAGCTGCCCCTCAGAAATGCTCTTTAATGCCTTTAATCCACCACAGAAGGACAACTTTGCATCTGTCCACCAGCATCTCCATTTCTATTTTAAACTGGGCTTCCAGGCACTTCCTGAAAATAGTTGATGGCTCGTGTCCCCTCCTGAGCAACTGAGTGCTGTGAGCTATCTGGTTTGGAAAGTGCAGATATCCAGAGACCAAGGAACAGTGGAAAGTGTTGATTTCCAGGCTATTTCAGTGTGATATCTAAGCATAATGGAAAAATAGATGATTGGGTGTTGCCAGTGCTTTTGAGCTTAGGGTTGATACCTATAAATAGAAACACCCAAAATTATTCTTAGAAATTGAGTCACTAGTTCTTAATATTTCTAGTAAGTCAGTGGGAGTTGTGATTCTTAGGACAGAGGCAAAAAGTGTGTAAGCCCACACAAAAAAGCAGCTTCTAAAAGCATTTACTGACCCCTTTGCTCTTGAGCAATGTTTCCCAAACAGGAAGATTTGTTCAACAGTGAGATAACTCACCCAAATCAGCTGTGCACAGCCCTTTTTAGCCATGAAGGCATAAATTCAGGGCCTTCCTCACAACTCCTGGCTGCTCCTTTTTGCAGTTACTGAGTTTTTCTGCAGGGTTTTTGTCTCCAGGGGCAACTCAGCCTTGGAGAAAGCCCTGACCAGAGGAGGAGGAAGAGGTCTGGAAAGCCTTGGGATTAGGAAGGTGCTGTGGGTCCAGGTGTATTCCAAAGGGAAATGTGGTGGCATCTCAAATCCACGTGTGGTACCAGTGTGGGTGTCCCAGCACTTTATTTGGGAAAGGTTCTTCACCCAGAAGATGGCTGGGCACTGCAAGAGGCTCCCCAGGGCAGTGGTCACAGCAGCAAGCCTGACAGGGCTCAAGAATTGTTTGGGAAATGCTCTCAGGGACATGGTGTGACCCTTGGGAGTGCCCAGTGCAGGGCCAGGAGTTGGACTCGATGTTCCTTGGGGTTCCCTTCCAGCCCAGGACATCCTATGAGCATTCTATGAACAGCAGCGTTTTTTGCTGCCCATTTTCTGTGTGCCAGCAAACTGCAGAGCCCAGAGAGGATTTTTACCTCTGGATAAAAATCTTACTTTTTTACCTCTGGATAAAAATCTTACTTTCTTTTCTTACTTGTTTTCTGCCTTTTCCTCCTTGTCTGCAGCCAAACTTGTCCAAATTGTGTCTCCTTCATGCCGAGGGAAGAAGGGATTTCCCTGCCGCTCTCGTGGTGCTGGCTGCTGCATCTGGTCTGCAAAAGTCACTCCATTCACACAGGCAGGAAGAGGATGAGTAACAGAGCCCCAGAAGTTCTTCCTCTCGTAGATTTATGGTCCTTTCCCTGCATGAGGGCTAAGTTCTTTCCCTGAGCAAAATTCCTAAATCAATGGCTTGATTAATAGCTGAGAAACATTTTTCCCACCAAGTCTGGAAGGACTTTTCACACATAATTAGCTAAAGGAGCCAGAGAAGACATACAGATTTTTAAATTGTATATTATTGTTTTAAATTATATAAAGCAGTCAGTTTTAAGTCAGATGAATAAAACAACCTTCTTGGGTGTTCAGCCACACAAAGGAGAGCAAAATACAAAGCAAAAGGTCTGAGATACTCTCTAAGTCAGAGCCCTTAATTCACTGCATGCCAAGATATGTGACTAATGACCATCTCAAATTGCATAAAGACCTGAACTAGTAGAGGTCACCTTAATTTCCTCCACCTTAACTAGTGCATCTCTGATAAGCAGTGTGTGTGCATTAGAAGATGGGAATAAGCTAAACCAGAACATTCCTTGTCTGGGTTACACACAGGATGGGGGGAAGGTGGGGGGAACCTCTCAGAAATTAGTATGTCTGTAGTGTGTTTCCCAGAGTGACTCCTGTTCAGACAAGCATAACATTTGCAATTTCCCTCTAACGTTTTTCGATGGGTTAGGGTTTCTTTTACTTAAAAATAACAAAAAAAAAAAAAAAAAAAAAAAAAAAAAAAAAAAAAACCCCCCAAAAAACCACCAAAAAAAGAAAAATTAAAAAAAAGTTTAAAAAAATCAACAAAAACCAACCCAACAGTAAAATAAACCCTAATCCATTCAGAATACAAAGCTGGGCCAAGATTGGATTTTAGAAAGTCTGATGCTACATGAATTTCACGTTCATCATTAGTGACACCACATTGTGTTAGAAGATGCAGGACACAGGGATAAGACAGGCAATCTCTGCCTTAGCAGAAAAAAAATACATGTCACATCTGAGATCTTTGAGCAGCTCAAACACAGATTATCACCACACAAGAAAAGCAGGAGGTGGAAATTGTGGTGGATGCATTTTGATGGATTTCAAAGCAGCGCATAGGTGAAAACTGGACATTTTGTTGGAAGTGCCCAGGTGTGGTCAGGCTATTGACAGCTCCAGGGGCCAGCTGGGAATGGTGATTTGCCTTTCAGACCTGCTCCTCCTCGTAACTCCTGACCACTCCAAGAGGTTCACAGGACTGCCTTGGCCAAAAGGAGATGTTTTTCCTGCTGGCAAAACAGGAGGTTATTCCCTTTGAAGCTTGTGGAGCAGAGGAATTTATCCTTTGGTAGAGATCCATCTGGCCTTATCTCCTTGTCCACACCTTCCCCATGGCCATGGTTGTCTAACAGGAGAAGGAAATGGCCTCAAGTTGCACCAGGAGAGGTTTAGATTGGATATAAGGAAAATTCTTCATTGAAAGTGTTGTCAGGTATCATAAGGGGCTGTCCAGGGCAGTGGAGTAATCATCCCTAAAGGTGCATAAAAGATGTGTAGCTGTGATGCTGAGGGACAGGGTTTAGTGGTGGACTTGGCACTGCTGGACTTGACAACCTGAAAGGTCTTTTCCAGCCTAAACCATTGCATGGTTTCATGAGTCTGTATTTCAGGAGGTCTGTCCTTCCCCCCGTGCCAAAGCTGTGCTGAGAGGACAATCTCTGATCCCCACTCAGCTGGACACCAGCGAGGAGAATATCTTACCCCAGAGAAATCCAGCTGCCAGCTCAAGGTTTGGCCAAGGACAGTAACATTTTGGCCAAATTTTCCTTGCAGAGCCAAGGCTTTGCATGCAGCCCAAGCAAGCTGAGGGTGCAACCTCTTAAGAGTTGGGAACGTGAAAAACCACCGGGTGTTCACAAATGCATTGCATCAAATGAGAAAGTTCACACTGAACACAGATCTGAGTGGGGTTAACCTGACACAGAACCAAGAGGTTTGTTCCTGCAGAGGCACAAGGTCTGGGTTTATCATTTCTGCTGTTAACATGCCCTGCAGCAGGCCAGAACTCTACAATTTGCTCCAACATGAAACAAACAATTCACCTCATCACACTTTACAGCCCAGCACCTCTGCCAGCCACTGATGCCTCAGGTTTCAGCTTTTATATTTTTCAGGTTCTGTGCTGCTTTAGTGTGTAGTTCTGAGCTTCATACTATGAGGATGGTGAGCTCTGTGCACAGAGCAGGGAGAAGGACAACAGCTGGGCACCAAGGACAAATGATCCAAATCTCAGCCCAAGAGCACAAACAACGAATGAGAGAAAAATAAGAAGGATGGGACTTCATGGGCTGGAGCTGTAATTAGATAATTAACTCCAATATGCAAATGGAGCAGATCTTATAAAAGTGAGACACCCTGTGACTGGGCATCCATTTTTGTGACCATTTTGGGTTCACCTGGGGTGCAGCCCTGGCTGGGCTGTTGTGCTGCCAAAGGTGGATCCATTGAGGCCTCCTAATAAATCCCTGCTTTATTGTTTAGCTCTGTCCAGCCTCTGTTCAGGTCAGCCTTGGCAAGGCATCACCCCAGGGACACTGCCATGGTCAGGCTTGAGAGCACAGGACACCAAGCCAGCTTTAGGTGCATGTGAAGGAGTCCCAGCCATCCTTGATGAGATCTGCAGTGAGTGCACAGGGAGGCTGGGGAGACTTGCTCAGATGGGCAATTTGGGTGTCTCCTCTTGCCGAATGAGTCACACCCGAAATATTCAAAGGCATCCTACCTGCTGCAAACAAGCAGCCTTTCCCATGAAACCTCCTGTTTGCTATTCTGACTCTGACACCACATCTGATTTTGCATGATAGAAATCAAGTCTGTGCTTACTTTGGTGAGATGAGTGTTGTTTATCAAATCAGGTTGTTTCTTTATGCGCAGCAAATCTAGAGGTGTTTATGACAATTAAAGTTTTGTGTGGGAACGCCACAGAAGCCCCAGGAATAGCATCAAACTGAAAGAAATTTATCTGCTGCTACAACCCACTGATGATCAGAGAAACACTCTAGGAGGAAAGATGAATACCCAGCAGTAGGAGATAACTGCACATAATCCCCTGGGTGGTATTCCAGCTGTAGAAATTCAAGCCAGAATTTGGAATTTTTGCACAGAAAACAATTTAATCAATTGTTTGTTTCATTTCCTGGTAGTTTTTCCAGCTGAATCACTTTGCAATCCACTCTCATGTCTGCTGGTGTAGAGGGAAAAGAGTACTGTTGAAAGGGTAGACTAGCACAGGGGGAAAAAAAAAGACAGTGATCAGAAATTGTTTCTTCACAGCACAAATACAGAGTAAACATGACAAGCAGCAGGGATGGCATCCCTCCCATTAGACAGTCACTGTGGGGAAGGTGAGGAAGGGAAGATAAAGCTGGGTGGATCTCAGCCCTGAGGAATCCCAATGAATGCTACTGACTTTTCAATCCCTTCCCTGGTCTCCCTGTCTTTTTGCTCCTCTTTTCTGCATGTCCCCAGAACCCAGCATCACTGCTCAGGGTCCTACATGAGCCAGCTGAGGAGAGCCAGTTGTGATGTTCCTCATGGTGGAACCACAATGTTTAATTTGGCTGATAAGACGTGGCAGTGTGATTTACTGTGCTGAATGCCTCCTGAAATCTGATCAGCAAAGCATGACACTGGATCTGGGCAACACTTATTGAATCAAGTGATTTTAGATGGTTAAAAATTACCTTTCCCCTAAAGACTCGCAGCATCATCTTATTTTGACCTTTTTTTTTTTTTCCCAGCAAAACATACCCCAAACAACAACAGCAACAACAACAACAAAAATATGTTCAGTTTTCATTCACCCTCCCTCTCTCTTTTTATTTTTTTTTGCAAACAGCAAGAAAGAAGTTTTCTGTGAGTGAAAAACCAAATGGATGGATATTTGCACTGATACAGCTGAAAAATGTCACATTAACAAATAGCTTTTGTCTAAAAATTCTTGAATGAAAAGATTTACTATTCTGTTCATGAAAAGATCTCTATGTGGATAAATAATTCTATGTAACTGCTCCTAACTGCTGACTGCCTTTACAATGCAACCAGCTCCCCACAGCAGGGAAGGGCACAACCTATGAATGGATCTTGTCCTGCCTTGGGCAACTTAGATGAGGGATAGCTTAGGATGTAAGAGATTTGCTCACAGGGAACTCCAGGCATGTCTCCTCTGGGTGGTCTCCTCTGAATGTTTTGAAGCAGGCTTTGCTTTCAGGAAGGCTGCCATCACTTCACTTAAACTCCAAAATGTCACTGCTGTGCTGTTTTGCAGGAGAGGGCTGGCATTCCATGTCCTGGGACTGTGGTTACCAAGCCCTGGGGCTGCACAGACCTGAACTCCCTCCTGCTTTTCTCCAAGTGCCTGTCCAAGTGATGGTTTTTTTCATGTTTGTTTTCCCCAAAGAATAGCCCCAAAACAAACGAGACAAGGAGCAAATGCCAACATGGTATTTTAGCTCCTGTTAGACCACAAGGTTTGAGCCTGTTTCAAAGGGAAGTAGCTTGTGAAGGTTGTGGGACTTACTGGGGAAATGCCATGGGAGTTTTGCAGCAGGGTGACCTACACTCCTTTTGGCAGAAGGGAGTTGCATCCATCCAGCAAACCAAAGTGGGAGCAGAAACATCCCCTTTACCAGTTCCCTTTCCCTCCCAGTCTGCAGCAAACTTCTTAATTTGCAGGTCCAAGGGAGATGGGAGAAGTCCAGGGCAAAGGGTTTTTAAACACAGAAGCTCCACATTCAGCTCAAGCAGCCCCTGAGCTGAGAAAGGCTGAGGCTGGGACAGATCCTGGGGACAGCATTTTCATCCCTCCCACCATCCCCAGCCATCTCTGCTTGGCTCTGCTGGGTTCTGGGCAGGCTGGACCCTTCATTTGCAACAAGTTCTTCAAAGTGCACAGCACTTTGCACAGGATGGAGACCATCATTTTTGCTTTGGAGTGTGGATTGGAGGCTTTTATATATTCTTTTAATTAACCCATGTGGCCCCAGGATCAAGCCCCTACTCCTGTAACTGTGAAAATAAATAAATAAATAAATAAATAAATAAATGTGTGAATATATATATGGGTACTTATATATATATATATAAAAAAGTATGCATGCGCTTCTCTGTTTGTGTGTGGTACATAATAGCTCAAAACTGGTTTCTCCCAAGCTCCTTTACTGAACACTTTTAAGCGGTAAATGAATTCAGGAAAAGCTGGGAGAATTGGTGAATAAGTTAAAAAGGAATAACAGGGTTGTTTTGTTTTTTTTTTTTTTTCTCTGTGTAGCTCCAGAAGTGAAGCACAGTCAAAAGCAGAGAACAAAACCCACCATAAGACCAAAAGCA
This sequence comes from Zonotrichia leucophrys gambelii, assembly GCF_028769735.1. Classification (NCBI taxonomy): domain Eukaryota; kingdom Metazoa; phylum Chordata; class Aves; order Passeriformes; family Passerellidae; genus Zonotrichia; species Zonotrichia leucophrys. The sequence continues at coordinate 5,763,321 of NC_088171.1, read as the reverse complement.
ACAATGGAGTGTTTTCCCTCCTGAATGTTTGTTACAGTTCTTGCTGGCCATGCAAAAAAAAAAAAAAAAAGCCCAAATAAAATCTGGCACACAGGTCATTATGTTCTTTGGGAATCAGAAATAGACTGAGTGGGCTTGGTAGGCAAACACACATTTCACAAGCTCCTTCTTGTCACAAAGCCAATATTTGTTCAGGAGAGAATTCTTCCTTTGGGTAATTAATATTTTTTTGCTATTTATTGCTCGCTGGATGGATGTTTTGGAATGTGCAGGGAAGAGGGGGGGGAGAAACCTGGCAGTGTTCCTTGCAGTTATTCCATGGCTGCTGAGGCCTTCCAACAAAAATCCCAGCGCCGAGCGTACATTCCTTTCGTAAGCAAAATGGATCATCAGGCGATGGAATGGCTTCAAAGGAATGTGTGCATCATGCCTTTGACATTTTGCTACAGCTAGAACAGGAGCAGGGGGGAGTAAAAAAGTGAGCTATGGGTGAGCACTTTCCTTAGATTGTACATTTTTTCTTGCTTGTCCACTGCGAAGGAAGATTTCCAGTTGGCACCTGGAAGGCTGGAGCCGTTCCTCTCCCAAGCCACACGCTCGAGAAAAGCCAGAGAGTTTACATTAGAGAGGAACAGGAGGTGAAGGAAATTGTAAACTCGAGTGAGATGTTATAGGGCAGGTTAGATGCTGGTGGGTAGACTCACAAAAGTGGAATGTTATTGCTAAAATCTGGCTCCTTCCAAAAAACCCGTAACGTTGTCAAAGCCTTGAGTTTTGTCTGCTAGTTTCAGACATTCCAACATATGCTTCTTATTTTGTTTTTAATACTTACAGTCCATCCAGAGACAATTCATGGCAACTGTGGCTATTGTAACACTATATAAAACACAGGGTTTGATGACAACTGATATGAAGTGTGATTGGAAAAAATAATGCCCCCTGGTAATGATAATATTTCCTGCTCAGATTGGTCTCACGATAATAGGGCTGCTCCAGTGGTGTTTTCAGAGTTATATACAGGACTCTGGTATTACATTACAGCTGCTGCCTGGTTATACATCCGTGTGAATAGGAGGGAATAAATGCACATGCACAAACACCAGAACATCTGAAAATGAGGGCCAAAATGTGGCAGTTCCTTCTTTGCCTTGGGACAGGGGTGGGAGAACTTTGTTTGCTTGGACACAGCAGACCAGGAAAGCATCTTGAGACCTGGAAGTAGATGATCTCTAAAGTCCTTTCCTACCCAAAACATTCTATCATTCTGTGATTTTGGCTTGTTTCAATGAGAAAAGTGTTTCAATGACCCCCCAGCACCTCAGGTCCCTGTCCTGCCCCACCAGCCCCCCTTGTCCACCTCATCCTTGGATGCTTGGCAGCCTGGCTCTGGAGGTCAGAAATAGCCCAGAGCAGGAAGCTTGGCTTTCAAAGGGGAGGGTGGATGTGGATGAGAAGCAGAGCTGCTGCTCTGGAGCGAGGCAGGGAGAGGGGGGATGACAACCTGCCCACTGGATGGGGTTGCAGAGGATTTGCTTCATCCTGTTCCAAGAGGAAACACGACTGAATCCTTTGTTGTAGCTCCACAAGCAGTCCAGCTCCCCAGCTCAGGGAGGGTTACTCTCATGTGGGAGCAGAGCAACTACCGGCTTGGGATAGCAGCACTAATATGGGCCTGTTTACTTTGGGTTTCCCCATCTCATCCTTCTCACTCCATGATTCCAGCAGTGCCAGCAGAGTTGGGGATGGGCTCTGCTTTCTGCCCTCTGGCTGTTAGCATTTAAATCCTTGCTTTTTGCAAAAAATATTCCAGGTTTCAGAGGTCAGAAGGTATAAGGAGACTGAGTTGAGGGACTGGTTTCCTTGTCCAGAAGTGCACAAATATCTGCATTGGTGAAAAACATGCCTGAGAGGCTTACACCACAAGACTGGGGACACCATGAGGATTGTGGGACTATCCATTGGCGTCCTGTGACCTGCAGCACATTCCTTCCCAGATTAAAGGCCTAAATAAATGGATGTCAGATAAGGGCAACTCCCCTTAAACCTGGATGCTCTGCATGCTCACTGTGGCTGCAGGATGGACAACAAAACCCAACGTGCAGCTCATGCCAGCCTTGGGCAGTGTGAAGAGCTCGAGGCTGATTCCTGCTCTTGGAGGTGACCACGACAGCCCTCAGGAGACAACTGCAGCTGGAAAAGTTCTCCAGGAGCAAAGGAGTCATTCCTGGAGGAGGAATAAAAAGGTTAAGGGATTTTCCTCATGACTCTAGGAGAAGTGTTTTGGCTCTCTCATCCTCATCAGTCCCACACAGCAAAACTGGGAGCAAATGAGGGTTTTCATGGTTGGTGGGAGTCCTGGGACCTATGAAGCTGGGCTGTAGAATTTCACCTCCTGAAAGCAGGGATACCTCAAAGACTCCTGTACTAGGGAAATGTGCTACCAACACACAAAAAAAGCAATGAAATGATGCTGGTGCAGGCAGAGTCCACCATAAATTCAGAGCCTTGAACTCAGTGGCCCAAGACCACATATCTGAGCAGGGGGATCTAAGACAAAGCTGGCAAACAAGGTCTGATCTCACTGGGAGAGGGAGGGAACTGAGTCACCCAGAGATGCACCAACATCAAGGGAAAACTTCAAAGAGGCCGAGAAACTCAGGCTCAAGGACTCCAAGGAAATATCTTCAAAGGCTGAGCAATTTGACCCTGGGGCTGGGAACAGTGCTAGTGTCCACCCTCCTCGGGGATGACGGTGGAAGGGGAAATTTTGCAACTCTCCAAAGCCTGCAAACATGAGCAAAGGCACATGGAAACTGGGAACCGTGCAAGATGCCTGGCGTCACGCCTTGGGAGAGAAACCAGCTGAGGTCCCCAGCCCTCTCATGAGGGACGCTACAGGACTTTGTCTTACCAAATCCTGATGAGAGCCTTTGGCTCTGCGTCATAAATATTGGTGGTGAAGTTTCCAACTGGGTTTTTATTCTTCCCAAACTCTTTCACAACTGCTTGCCTGCTCTGTGGATTGTGCTGAGCTGCTGCTGCTGGAGGAGGCTCAGTCTCCTGTCTCAGCAAAGTCACACAGGGACAGCAAGTACAGGGGGCACTGATGGGAGTCACTCCTACATGGGATTGTTTGTCATCCTTCTCTAGAGCAGCACATTGCAGAGCTGACTATGACTCTGTGTCCTCCCCTGCATTTGTCCTCAGAGGTTTCCTTCAGCCTGAAGCAGAAGATGTCTAGCACGAGGGGATGCAATTTGCTCCAAGTTTGTTGGCTAATGGCATGGAAATTAATTTCCCTGTCAGGAATCCCAACCCAGGTGCAAGCCATTGCACTTAGACAGGCTTTGGGGACAGCCCTACAGCTACCTGTTGTCAGAATTCAGTACATCCCTCTGGCTGTCCTGGATTGCCAAGACCCCTGCCAGGAGGCTCAGAGACCCTGGCACAGAGCCCAAAACACCTGTGGGTTTGATTACGACCCGTGGAGCAAATTACCAACCTTAGATGAAGATTTGCAAGCCACAACAATTTAAGTAGAATGATAGTGAATTCATCACTGGGGGAAAAATAGATTTTTGGAGGTTTTAAAACGGGGGTTCAGGGGGCAAGATGGAGGAATCTGGGTGTGTCCAGCCTTTCTCTTTCTTCTTCTTCTTGGCTTCCATCTTCTGCTGTGAGGTTGGCACTTTTAGATTGGTTTAGAGTAGAGGCTCGCTGTCTAACATAGGTGATAGGTATTGGAAAGTGAATGTAAATATTGTATATGTAGTTTTTAGTATAAAAAGATAACACTGCCTCTGGGATGGCCAGAGTGTCTCAGACTGTCTTGCTGAGCAGACCTCAGCAGGACAGGAGAAAAAATTTTATAGATAAGAAACAATAAACAACCTTGAGACTGAGAAATGAGGAGCTCTGACTCCTTCTTCAAGCGCCAGGCTGAGAAAAGAGACTTTCTAACGTTTCTTGGGGTCACTCTGAGCAGCTAGAGACCCCGAGAACCTGGCCTGTCTGAGTACACACTGTGCCAGCAAAACTACCAGGAGAAAGCCTCTGGAGTAGGAGGCCCCAGAGCCACTTGCCCAAATGGTGCCCAAGAGCAGATTTACCTGGCACCAATGACAATGAGGACATTTGTCACTAATAGGGTTGTCAGGTCCCAGGAGGAGAGGGAACACCCTAGCACAAGGTGAAGCAGGGCCAGCTTTGTTCCTGGAGTGTGCACAGGGCCTGAGCCTGACCCCTCCAGCTCAGAGAGGCAGGAAGAGGGGCTCGGATCCCTCAGCAGCAGTGACAGCCCCGGTGTGATTTGAGCATGGCTAGGGCTGAATGCGGATGGAAAACCCTCAGGGCAGGTTTTACCTGCACTAAGGCTCCAGCCTTGGCACTGTGAAGGCACAGCACTGGGTGAGAGGTAGTAGGAAAGACAGCTCAAGGGAGGGAGATGCTGGGACCAGGCCCCCTGTGCACTCAAACACTGCAGAATTAAAAAATCATTAAAGACCTCTGAACATCATTGAGTCAAACCTTTGACCAAACTAAACCATAGCACCAAATGCCACTGCCATTCACTTCTTGGACACCTCCAAGGATATTGAATCCACCACTTCCCAGGCAGCCTGTTCAAATACTTGACAACCCTTTCTGTGAAGATATTCTCTCTGATGTTCATCTTGACCCTCCCCTGGTGCAGTTTGGGGCCATTACCTCTCTTTCTGAAGAGAAATGCCCAAGGGGTCAGCAGTGTCTTGCACGTTAGGCAAGGACCACACACCCCATTGAGCAGCCTCAACACTGCAGCTCCATCCCCTGGGTGCTGAGGATGGGCTGGCACATCCAGCTGGCACAGGACTGAGCAGGGCTGGCTGGGAATTGTGTCAGCAGCCACCACAGGGGCTCTCTGGGGGCTGCTGCTTGCCAGGCCCTGCTGCAGCCCGTGTTTTCCCACAGCCAGCACAGGTAGGCACCTGGCCCAGAGCAGCTCTTCCCTGCTCTTCCCAGGCTGGGCAGACACCAGCACCCAGCTGTGTGGGTTTGCTGTCTGCTTGTGATAAAAATCACAGAGCAGAGCCTGCTTTTTTTTTTTTTTTTTTTTTTAGGAACAGCTCTAATTCTTTTTCTCTTTTTATGTCTACAATCTTCTCCTGAGCACTGCTGTGAGGGGCAAAAGCAATCCCAATGACAGGCACAGTGAGGAGAGCTCACCCAGCAGCAAGCAGAAAACATTTCCATGGCCCTGGAACCAAGCAATGACTACAGGCCAGATGATGATTTTAGCATTATTGGCAGGAGCTTGGAAGAAATCCACTAAAATAACTCGTGTTTGCTGTGTGCTGAGTGGGATCAGAGTCCCCTGCTCTGCTGCCTTCATGCCTGCTCTGATTTTGGGTGCAAGTTTGGCTCTCCGGGTGGGAATGCAGGTGGTTGTTGCCAGCCAGGCTCATTTGGCATCAGCAGCACCCGGCTGCCAGTACTGTGACTCGGCTTTTAGCCAATATCTGATTTTTTTTTTTTTCTCAGTGGTAAAGAGAGGTCTGATTACTCAAAGTGTGTGATTTTGGGGTGTTCTAGGCACAAACATCACTGTGCATTTGTTTCTTGGTCTGATTTCTATTTGGGACCAAGCACAAGGAGCCTAAGCCAGCTTGGTCTTCTGTGTTCCCTTGTCCAGCAGGTCCAGGCAGGAGACATTCACAAAACAGGGCTCTGAAACAACAATCTCCTTGCCAGCAGGCATGGGCTGGCTTCTCCAATTGGAATGTTCAAACAGGACTCATCCCCAAGTGCTGGAGAAACTCAGTGACCCTGACACCCACCTGGAGTCAAACCCATGGCTCTGCCCCAGGACAGAAAATGTCCTAAAATCAATTAAAAGCAGGGCTGAAGTTGGCTGACAGAGACCATTTGGAGACCCTGTTGTGTCCAGGCTGAAAGGCCAGTGCAGCAGATGAAGGAGGGCCCAGCCATGTGGTTAGATGGGGGCAAAGAGTGACCTCACCTGCATCCCTGCTCCTCAGGTAGCTCCTGAGGAGATCACTTCAGCTGCCAGCACCTCAGCCAGGGACACCTGGAGAAAGAAACCCACAGGAAAATGTGCACAGGGTGAGGCCATGGAGCTGTGGGGCTTTTTCTACCCTAAAACACCTTTTGCAGAAAGGCCCTGAGTGACTCTGAATCCCTTCGATAGAACCTCCTCTCTCTCCAGGCCTCCTACAATCACCTTCCTTGCCCTGACAGAGGAGACTGAAGCTGCTTTTGGCTGTTCCTGCCTTTCCACCCCTGTGTCTGAAGGGTGCCCAGCAGAAGGCTGGAAGGAACCTCCACTTTGTGGGAACTTCACAGCCATCCCGTCTGTCCTCCCCACACAGCCAGACTTGCAGCCAGCACAACTGTCTCCATCTTAATCCCTTCCCTTTCAGGTGGGTTAGGAGCAGAAAGGAGGAAATCAGGCTTTGCCAAAAGAAGGAGAGCACTGGATTTGGGAGGCTGCAAAAGAAGGTGATATAATTGTTCAGACGTGGTGATGCTCATTGCCTGCAGAAACCATGGCAGAACCATGAAAATAATTATGCCCATGCCATGAAGATTAATAAATCAGAAGATTGAGAGAGGGAATACACCCTGAAGCTTGTTTCATGCAAAAAAAAATTATGCAAATGTTGAGGAAATAGCTAATTTGGTGCCTTTTCAACACAGTAAATGGGATGCTTCTAGTTTGGGCAGGGTTTGCCTGTTTTACCATGAGTCACATCCAATCTATGCCACACTAAACCCAGCAAATATTGGCAGCACAAAGTAAGAATGTGCCCATTGACAGGCATCTGAAACAGAGTCGCTTTTCCCAACTTGATATGGATTGTTCATCTCTGGAGCTGTTATGCAATTCTGAGTATTTCGTGTCTGTATATGTGGCTCATTATTAATTTATCCTTTGGGATTGCATCCTGCCAGGCTGAGCATTTTTTAAAACAGTTATGTAGGTGTGTGGAGATGCTGTGTGCCAATGCCAAGTGAAAGTGTGTTGCAGCAGTGATTTAAATGACAAGGCTGATGCTTTGGCCCTATGTCTTCATAGCAGAGGCTGTAGGACTTTCCTCCACAGATTTCCAAATGAAACCCATAACTGCTGGTGGAGCATTTCCATTCCTTCTCACCACCTCCTCTGGGCCAGGCAGACTGTAAAATAAATTGCTTTATTTAAGGACTAGAACTAAAACCCTGGGGCCAAACACCTTCTGTTTTATTCCCATTTGAATCTGTGGCTTAGGCCCATCTCCAGGTGCACTGTAAAGTGAATTTTTGCTTTTCTGTGTTAAGGTGTGGTCAGAGCCAGTGGTCAGGAGACAACATCCAAGGCTTGGACATTCAACAAGTCCTTCCAAGGTCAGTGTGCCTTTGTGCAGCCATGTAAGAGTGGGATGCAGCACTGATGCCCTGTGTTTTCCAAAGAGTATTGTACAATATTTATTTTGTGATCTGGCACCTTGACTCACAGGAAGGAGAAGGAAACCAAATCCCCCAAGCTGAAGAAGAGGGATTGTCCTGTCCTGTCCTAAGCCCCATCAGGCAGTGAGAGATCAGTTTAGGGGCTCACCACCTCTCCTGGCCATGCCCATGTGGCATTTGTGACCATCAAGGCAGCAGGAAACCTGGAGAACAAAGAAGAGATCTGCCCAAAGGTATTAAACCCTCTCATCATCTGCCTTGCAAATTGAAGCCCAGCACTGAGTGGGTGTGAGGAGAGGGCAGGGGTCCCCCCTGCTTTAGATACAGCCATTTTCCTCCCCAAAACCACACAAGCTCTGGTGGTTTGGATAAGAGGGGATTCCATCCATCTCAGGCCAGGGTTTCAAACATTTCATGCCATTTTCACCCTCTCCATGGCACTCCCTAATGCAGCAGCTGTGAGTGGCCAGGTTAGCTTGTTCACACAGGGAAATTACCCCTGTCCAGGAAAAAGATGAGCAAATAAGGTAAGATGTGACCTAAAAATACTGTGGGATAAAGCAGGGCATGGCTTGAAATCTGATTTGTGCTGCAGGGCAGGAACCAGACAACAAGGGAGCCCTGTGCTTTTTTTCATTGAAGGTGCCTGGGAAACAAAGGGCTGAGAGTCACACACTGCTGGTGGCTAGGAAATAATAAAATGCATAAATCCTGAGGTTGGGAGACACCTCAGCCCAAGGATACCAATAATCTTGCAAATAATAAATCCTTCCTCCTTGCCTTGTAGTATTTGTGACAAAAAATTGGGTGCAAGGTGGGTAAAGACACATGGCTCCCAGAAAAGACAACATCAGAGCTAGAAGCTGTAAGCCTAAAGATGGTAAGAAGGGTTTAGGTGAAGAAAGCGTGAAGGACAGCACTAAAACATTTTAGTCATTGCCAGATGAGTGCTTCTACCCCAAAGATGGACTTTCCCTTTGTTCTACATGTGACTCTGGGGGGAAAAACCCACAGTTTCCAATAAGGATTCTTGTTGCTCTGCCTGTGTCCAGGAATGGAGCTGAGCAGCTGAACTCAGGGATTTTTAGGGTTGTCCTGTGCAGGGCCAGGAGTTGGACTCAAAGATCCTTGTGGGTTCCTTCCAGCTCAGGATACCCTGTGGGTCTCTGATTCCATGGCTGGTGGCTGATGCTTAAACAAATAACAGCTTTTTAGCTTTTTACCCCTTTGCCTCATTCTTTCACAGGTTTCCATGTAGGCTGTTCTGAGCAAAGAGTCAGGCTGGTTTCACAGAGGTGATGGAGAAAATGGAATTCATTATTCTCCAGTACCTGTGTCCTTCCACTAAAAGATGAATCTCTGTGAAACATGATGGGATGCAGGAGCAAAGATGTTTGGACTATCATACACCAGCTATACAATACATACATACATACATACATATATATATATATATATATATACACAATATATATATACAAAATATATATATAAATATATATATATACACATACAATATTTGTTTATTTATTTATTTGTACAAAACTTCCCTTGTTTCAGTTGCTCTGGCTTTTGAGGACACTGAACAGTGTTGATTTTAGGGCACAGAGTGGTTTAGATCAAGCAGGAACACTTAGGCTGGAGCAGGAATAATATTTCAATGTGTTAAATTGGTTTGTGAAGGGCACATCACCCTGTGTCTCTGCATCCTGCCATTATGCAGAAAATCCCAGATGTCTGAAGAGAGAGGCTAGGCCTTAGAGGGAGAAAAGAGGGGGAAACAGCATTAGATGGGATATTACCCACTGACTGCTATTTCATGTCTCCAGAGAAATTTACAATGTGATCATTAAATCCTCGAGAGACAAACCTGAACAGTATTTTCTTCCTTCTGGGCAAAAATCTTAGAACTCTTAAAAAGACATCATATTTCACAGCTCAGCAACCCAGAAGCATTTTAAAAACTGGAGGGAGAAGAGGAATTTTTAAACTAGTAGTCTTTATTTTTTTCCCTCTGTTCTTTTCTAAAGCCTCTATGCTGTCAGAATTCTTTTCAGGAAAAATAAATAAATTCTAACATCTGGTAATTAATAGCTTATGAGGCAGGGAACAGTTGTGTGCAGAGGCAGCTCACAGAGCAGAGTGTTTGCCTTGCCCCTTATCTCTGGAGATGGCTGCTCACTCACTACCACAAAAGGTCTCCAGATATGTCTCTTAACCACAATTCTGCTGCTGCACTTCAGGGAGACAAAGAGAAGGATCAATACAGAAATTGTCACAATATTCAGGTTTTCTGTATCAATTTTGTCTCCAGCTTCACGGCTGGCTCAGCCTTTGCAGCTCCATCTCAGTCACAGCAAGTGGATTTTAGCACCTGGACCATTCCCCATCTGTGTGGCCTCTAAACCTCCCACATCCTGACAGCATCTTCAGAAGCTGGTCCTGGTGCAGGGAAAGTTTTTCCCCCCCGTGTTTTCCTTGGGAGAACTTCTGCAGAGGGGTAAAGTGACTTGCAGAAAGTCACAAAGGGGGTATCTACCAATATACTCAGAATTGCAACCACAAAACTTTCCACTTTACCTGGTCCCATTGCTGCTGCTGAGGAATAGAACTAAAACACAAAACCCTGGCAACAACACTTCAGTCCAGATGTCACCCACACCATTGCATAATAAAAATGTCCAGATCAAATTAAATTTGTGGGCCTTTGAGGGTTGCAAAGCCAAATCTTTGAATTTCCTAAATGTGCAGTGTCAATTTTATTTGGATTTCTAGGAACCATAGATGCCTAATACAAGAAAGACATTTCTCTTTTTAATCTCAAAGCCCCATGCTACACCTCAGAAGACTGGGTCTGGACATAAAGGACATAAAATGATCAGGGCATCCAAAACTGATTCCTGCAGCACTCAGCTCCACAAAATTTGCCAGTCTTGCCACTGGTGAGGAAAATCTTCCCTGAGAGCTGTCACACATCTTTAGATAACTGGGCTCTCTTACTTGAGTTTCTCTGGACTTCCTGGGTGATAGCCTGCAAATCTGTCTATCCCTGTTGCTTAAAGTAATTTAAGTGCTTAAATCCACTTGAAATCCACACCTCACCTCTGCATTGCTCAATGACAGCTCCAGAGGCAGCAGGATCCAGATATGAGGATGGCACAACTTCAGGTACTGTGCAAACAAAGGCCATGGGTTTTATCCTTCAGTTCTGAAGCAGAAAAAATCCCAAATCCTAATGAGTTTAAAGCTCCCACTGAACTGCAAAGAACCACAGGTCTTTGCAAAAATATTTGTGGCACCTGCACAGCCAAAAAGGTGCTTTTCTCCTGGCGTGGGTGAAGATTATACAAAAGGTGAACACCCTTCTCTCACAGCAGGGATGCTGTATGTGGGTGCCTGGACAAGATGTGGCTGGATGTGGCTGTTTAATCCTGACTTGCTGCCCATGCAAATGTCCCTCCTGCTCTTCCCTCAGCTGCTCTGGGGTGGACCTGCTGCAAGCAGAGGGATGGGACACCTCTTCCTGCAAGAAAATTTCTTTTTGGTGACAGTTATCACGCTTGGATTTCTCCCTGTTGTGTGGGCAGTGGGTTGACACCCCATGCTGTGGAGACAAAGTTAAATTTCCCTGATTTTCCAGGATGAAAATCACAAGCATGGGGTGATACCTGCCCAGCTGGGACCAAGCCTGCTCAGGCTGTCACCTTCCTTCTCTCTGAGCTGCTGGCCACAGTGCAGCTCAGCTGGGAAGGAATTTATTCCAAGGGGGTGGGAGAGGCAAGCTGGAATTAGTGCTGAATCCACCCAGGGGCTGAGTGGCATGCAGACAGCTTGCATTCCTCACAGCCCCATGGATGCCGCATGTTGTCCTATTCACCTCCAGAGGATTGAAGATCCACACCCCAGAAATTAAATAGAATTGTAAGATAAAGAGAAAATGTGTTTTCTCAGCCTGTGCTTCTCAATGGGCACGTGCTGTGCCCCAGTGACATCCCTTAATTTTCAAGAAAAGAGTTGTCTCAGACCTCAAAAAAGGCAGCCAGGGAACTAATTCAGATTTTTCTGTGACCCTCCATGCTTTGAAGGACAGCTAACCTCGGGTCAGCCTCCTGGTTAACACAAAAGAGCAGAAAAGAGTGTTCTTCACCCAGACCTTGGCACTGTCAAGTATTTTGAGTGCCTCGTGTCGTTTTGGGAGGAAAACACTATTATCTCACTCTCCACGTAGTGCTCCAGTGACACAACACTAAATTTTGAGTAGCTGGAGTTCAAGGGAGGCAGATTTAGGTGGCAGAGGGGTCTGGGCACTCTGATCAACCAAAATAAGTGGTCAAACTCCCATGGACTCAACGCTGGAGTCCTCAGGGAAATCAGTGGGAGTTTTCCCATAGGATTGCACTGCAGTAACTTAAATTAAGCAGAGGAAAGGTTTCTTACTCAGACACTGAAATAAAGAAGTCTCCTCTCGGCAATTAAAATATAGAATTCTACTTGAAAGTGATTAATATTTCTGGTGTCTACTTATGGCCAAGCCACATATCCCCAGCCCTACCAAATATGAACTTAAATACACAACACTCTCTGGAGTTACTTCTCAGTTAATAATTTATGTATTCTGGCAACAGATCAATGCAACTAGAAACTAGTTTAGTAACTTACCTTCGGGGTTGTCTATCTATAAACACTGCAGATTCCTAAGTTAAACAGAACCCAATTGTTTTCTTGTGTAATAGAGGCCAGAGCCTGATTTATATAGTTAATTTAAATGGTAATCTGAAAGAGTTGAGAAAAAAAGGAACCTGTATCATTAAGGGTTATGAAAGAGGGAAAAACTGTTTACTGCTGGGTTCAGAAATATGAGATATAAATGAAGATAAAATGCAAGTATCAAGACAAAAGTAATAACATGATACCAGTGTGTGCTGTCAGTGCTTATATAAGGGCACATAAGTCCTGGATGATTTTTCCTGAGTTTGCCCTACACTCATAGAACTGTCTGATGCTGGGATTTGTGTGCAAGTGTGAAACCCAAATTCCTGCTTTTTTAATGCTGGCTGAGCCCAGTGTCAGAAAGGCAGCAGCTGCAGCCAGGCTGGGAGTTTGAAGGACATGAGGGTGCCCAGGCTCATCCCTTCTCTTCACTCAAGCCTAGAGAAGAGAGGGGACAGCAGCTTTGTGGATGGCTGGTGCACCAAACACAGCTTGCATTTGAAAGTGCCTTGCAGTGACTAATTAACAGGCATCTGTTACAACTTGTTGAGCCTTATCTTCATTTTCATACGTGCTATTTTGGAATGAAGTTCTATTTAGGCTCCTCAGCGTTGCTCAAGAGTCACATTACAGGATTAGCCTTCCTGACAAAGGGGAGGGGATGCTTTGTGGTTAGCAGCACGGGGTAGGAGGCAGGAGGCTTGGCCCTGGCCTGGCTGCTGCCTCCTCACCTGCTCTGGAGTTGCTCTCTGGACTCTCACTGAGCCTGCACGGAGAGTGAGGTTTCCTTAATGTCTACAGTGCACTCAGAAAGCTTCTTTTAAAAGCTCTCACCTAAATATTGAGTTAATAGTTCTCAGATGCTGCTGGATTATTCCTCTGCAAAATATCTGACCCTGCAAACTGAGCTGCAGGGCGCCCCCCCCCCCCAGCTGCTGACATGCATCCTGAGGGGAGAAGCCTTAAAAGAATGTGGAATTATGGAATAGTTTGGATTGGAAATGATGTTAAAGATCATCCAGTCCCACCTCATGCCATTGGCAGGGACACCTTCCACCAGCCCAGATTGCTCCAAATCCCATCCAGCCTGGCCTTGGACACTTCCAGCCACAGCTTCTCTGGAACTTGTTCCAGGGCCTCACCACCTCCACAGTAAAGGACTTCTTCCTAATAACTAATCTAAATCTACTCTCTTTTCATTTTTAGCCATTCCCCCTCGCCCTATCACTCCCTGCCTTGTAAAAAAATCCCTCAAAATCTTACCCCTGCCCCATCAGCCCCTGGCTGCAGTCAGGACAACCAGGGCAGAACCCTTTGGATGTACAAACCACAGCCCATTGAAGCTGAAAGCCTCGAGATGGGATAATAAAAGATACCCTCTTTGTGGGTCAGAGTGGAGGATTACAGATGCTCGCCCACACTGTGTAATCTTATCTCTGGGTGTTGCTCGTGTGAATTGTGAATTCTTCGACTGTATGTGCACATGGCTGAGGGGAACTTCCAGATCCTGTCTCATCTGAACCCTTTTTTTATATTGTCTTCATTTAAAAAAATAGCCAAAGTTTCTCAGAGGAAGATTTTGGGGATACTGAACCCTATGCAAAGCTTGTCTGCTTGGGAATTTACACAGCAGCGATGTGAGTGAACACAAAACCCCTGAACAGGATGGTAAAGGCTTTCATGTATTTTAGGACCAAATAATGGAAGTTATTGTTCCAACAGGGCATGTTCAAGGCCAGCTTGGACAAGGCTTTCAGCAACCTGCTCTAGTGGAAGGTATCACTGCCCACAACAGGGGGGTTGGGTAAGATGGTCTTTAGGGTCCTTTCCAACCCAAACCAATCTGTGATTCTGTGATTTTAGGGTGGGTCTGGGCAGGGAAGCATGGCTTGGGCTCTTCTGAGAGACCATGTGGATCTGCACATCATCTCTTCCTGCATGGGCACTTTTGATATGAATCATCTGCTCAAACACACCCTTATGGGCAGTGGAGAGGAATGGGCACTTTGGGGCACAGCTCCCCTGCCATAATTTAGTCATCTGTTGTAGGAGGAGATGAATTGTGCTCGAGACCTCAGTGTCTATAGCAGCTAGTCAGGTGAGGGTGACTAGTTTGGGTGATGCTGCCTGGATACAGCCATCTAAAGGAAGCATTTGCACCAGACTATTTCTCTGGAATCGCAGTCCCTTCCTTACAGCTCATTTTCAAATGCCGCTAAAGAGGAACCAACTCAGAAGGAAAAAAAAAATGAAATACTCTCATTTCAGAGACGCTGAAGCGAGTGGGAGTGTGAACATATGTGTGTGTCCACATGGGAAACTACTCTGGAGTCTCTGCAGCTCTTTAAATACCCAGTGAAGGCGATGCCAGGTTCACCTTCCCTCCTGCACATGCTCTCCCACACGTGTAGGCTGCATGCTCCTGGTTTTCCACATTTAATGCAGGGGATTGGAGCAGGCAAAGCTGCTGATGAGCTCCAGGCTCCTGCCATGGGTAACACCAAGCAATCTTACTCATTTATGCTCATTTGTCATGTGGCAGTTGGCCTGACTGAGGAGCTGCTCCCAGCTGACACCCACTAAACCATACATTGTTCTAATAAACATAATTAAATTATTTTATAGACAGGATCCCTCATCCTCTGTATTGGTATGAGAACTGGGTCATAAAATAGCTCGTCAGTGTCTAAACCCTCTGATTCTTATTTATTGGGAGAGATGAAAGATCAGATCCTGCTTTTAGATACACTGACATTGATCTGGAGTGACTCCTGGTGAGCTACTATGGATGAAAACTGGGCATGTCGGGACACAATTGGGGGCCAAATTGTTTCATGGAACATCCTCATAGTGTGAATTGCATGTGTGCATTAAAGGAAACATAAACACTTCAGATTTTGAGAAAAAGATAAAAATTCAGCTTTCCTGGGATGGCTTTGAACTGCTCCTTGCAAAGGTGAAAAGAGGGTGTGGTAAAGCCACTTCCAACTTTTCCCACTGCCCCTGCTCTCTTCCAGCAGAGCTCAGCTCGTGTCACCACCTTGGGTGGGTTTCACCATTGGGACCTGCAGTGTGACAGGCATGACCATGACACCAACCCCTCCAACCTGTGCCAAGGACAACTTCTCATTCAGGCCTTCCTTTTGGGGGAAATTCTCACTTCTCTTCCCTCAGCAACAAGTAAACCACTACATAAATATTACTAAGAAAGTCCCAGGTGAGAGAATGGCCCTGACAAGCCCAGTGCTATGATGGAGCCTCAGAAAAAGGGATGTTAGTGGGCAACAAGTGAAGGACAACAAATTCCTGCTTCAAATATGCAGAAATCCCCCCATATTAGCTGTGAATTTCAGTCCCTCATGTGCCACTGACTTATGTAAAGAAGTGAAGCTATTTGGAGCTCAGTCTGATAAAGGATCCTCCGTATTTCAACATAAGCCATAGTGACACCTAATCTTTAGAGACTGAAACTGGAGAGATCCCAAAACTCCTGTTGAAATGAACAGGTGAAAAGGGCAAAGTCCAAGGGAGATCCCACAAGTCCAGGTAGATCTGGTGAAAGGAGCAGAGCCACGACCTCTTTTCTCCTTTGCACCTAATTGCACTTGACTTGTTTCATATGCAACATCCCAATTTTAAAAGATGAGTGAGCAGTGTCCCCCCCTAGACCAGCCTGCTGATCTGCTGTTGAGGGACACAGTGGGATGGAGAGGGCTGAGGTTGTCCTCAGGCTGTGGAGCACATCAAACACCCCCTTCCCACCTCCTGGCATTTCCAACTTCATGCCACAGGAAGATTTAAGGGACATCAGTGCCCAGTTTTGTGGGTTGGCTGGTCCTGTGCATGGAGCACTGAGTGGGTGGGATGATCCCACTGGGGAATTAGTCAGAGGAATGGCTCATTTCTGGATGCTGAGGAGCTCATCATGACCTAAACCCCAGGCCACTTCCAGCTGACTGTGTCCAGGGAAAACCCTGGGTCCCAGAAAATACTGCAAAACTAAAAGTGAAATGCTCACAGCACTTTCAGCCTTGGGTTTCTGCTAAATGGACTCTTCAGGCTCTTTATGTTGAACTTAAATTGTTTTTTTTACATGTCCCTTAGTGCCTTTGATGTTTAGCTCCCAGTAGTAAAATGAAGATGTTAATATTCAGCCCTCTGCCTTCCTTTTTTTTTTTGACAGCATTCACCTCTGCTCTTTATTGGACCTGCAGTAATAAATGCAAAGTAATTATACCCAAAATATGCCTGCAAATTAATCTATCATGAGCAATACAGACTGCAGGATTTTTTTTAAAAAACTAATTATTGTTTTATGCAGTACATTTTCTAAATAATATGACCTAATAAACCTTCAGGGAAATACCAGGACACAACCCTTTCATGTCCTGCTTGTGATACTGGGGAGCAGCCTGAGTCATTCTTCTCCTGAACCAAATCCCCTTGCAGCTGCCTGCCCAGATGACTCTGTGCAGATCTGACCAGTATTGAGAAAAATCCAGTTAGAGACAATGTTTTGTAGACTCAGAAAATTAAAAAAGCATCATGCTGGTATTTGTCATTCTTTGGGGGAAAAATGATAGAAAGAAAAAAATCCCCAACTGTTCAAACATAGTGGATTTTAGTCTTTTTTTTTTTTTTTTCCCTCTGGAATATCTGAACAAGTAGCAAAGATTGTAAGAAGTGGGTTAATCACATTGTGTGCCTGGACATTGATGTTGCTTTGACTGAGCACTGTGTCTGTCCTAATTAAAGAAAACTTTTCCAGGGGGTAAAAATGCACTCGAGCCCTTGTATGTTTGTATTGGTCACTTACTGAACATGGGAAGTTGTGGCTTTGCTTTTTCCTCCAGTGGGGATAAAAATACACATATTACACTTTTGGCACTGCATTTCTCCGTCAGTGGAGAGGGCAGATTTTCAGCAGAGCAGCTCCTTCTTTTTCTTCTTTATTTTCCCTGTTTTCTTTCTCTTTGAAAGGAGCATTTGATGGTGATTCAGGATGTCAGAATGACACCTCTTTTCCATAGACCAGAGGATGAGAGGGTGCCTGAGGCAGCTGCAGGGTGAGTTTCTCCCCATGTATTTGGCTCCAGCTTTGACATGACCCCTAGGAATTTAGCAGCCTTTGGAGCCAGAGTGAGCATCTTGGATTTGTGGTCCATGAGGGATTCTTGGAATCAGTGGGACTTGTTAAAAAGAGGTGCTGTAACTGCTGGGTCACCTGCTGGCTGAGCAAAGAGATCCCTGCTCACTGGGACATCTTGTGAGAATGAGTGGGAAGAAAGTATATCCCTTCAGAATATGCTAAAAAAAAAAAAAAAAGGCAAAAAAGCAAGCTGTGAGTAGCCACAAATCCCCAAACCTGAATCTGAGGGTCTTTTCTTCTTTCTGACTTTATTGCTCCTGAAGCTTTGGCATTCTTGTCACAGCGGTGACACCAGGCCTGAGGGAGATGGTGGCGAGGCCCACCACTGTGCTTTCTGTCAGAGGGGACATCTGCTAAAACCAGCTGTGCCAGTGCCTTGTGAGTGATGGAGAGCTGGACTGGGACTGTGATTCAGCTCATTAAAAGCACCCTGGGGGCTGCCATGGTTATTTGCCCCCTGTAGTGCTGGCATTTTTGAGGCCAGGTCAGAACTCATTGCTCCAGGCCCTGCGCTGAGGGCCCTCTCTCTCTATCCTTTGTCAAAGGACAGGCATTTAGCCTGTCCCTCATCTTTATCCACCATGGCAAAGGCACAGACCTGTGTCTGAGCAGGCTCCCATCCCTGGGCTCCTCTCCCCCGAACAAATGTGGTCAGCGTGAAACAAAGCCCAGAGCAGCAGCACGTTCCCCTGCGAGCAGACGGAAAGTTTCAAAGGCACAAAGGGTATTTAGGCACCGACTTCAAAGCCAATAAGTTGGATGCTGAAAAAAAAAAATCTCCCCCGTAGCCTTTATGTCATGCCACTTAATAAGTAATTAAAAGCTCAAAAATCATGAGTCTGCTGCTTTCATTACTTCCTAAAGCACACTCGATACATCATCACTCTGTGAAATGCTTCACATGTACCGCATCCTACTTTAAATGTGCCAAACAGTGAAGTGCTTAGCATTACAAAGGCAAAGACATCAAGGAAGCTTTGATAAAATCTGCTGAGCAGACAAACATCTCTTTGGTTGGCACTAGCCAGGCTAGGTTTTTATTCCACAATGATTAAAAACATTTCGGAGTGAAGGCAGCTCGGCTTCTATTTTAGACACAAGACCATTAGGTGACAAAGAGTGAAACCTTTCATTACCGGGATGCTGGTTAAAGGGGATTAACCCATTCGGCATTCACAGGATATTGCCAGTGGAAGGCAAAGGTTTCTCTGAGATGGCTCTGTTCTGGGAAAGGGAACTAAAAAAGGGATGGATGGCTTTGCTGTGCTGGTGGCAGAGAGGAGATTGGCAAGATTTTGGGGCTTGTCAGCCCCAAAATGGTGTGAGGTATCTGGGGTAGGTTTATAGGATGGGGCACAGCTCTTCTGAGACAGAGAGGCTGACATCTGTGCTGTTGCAAAAAGCAAATAGGCAGGGCTTTATTTTTCCCTCTCAGGCTGTTTGTGGTAGAGCACGTCTGGCTGTGAGCTCTGGATAGTACTCAACATGGTGAAGTCCCAACAGTGACAGGGTGTGTTCCCTGTGCTATAAATAGACATTTAAGATGAGCTAAATTTACTCAGTGAATCATTTATTTGCTAAAAATGTGGTTTCAGGGTGGCCACGGTTATTTGCCAAATATGATGCATATTCTCAAATGTTTTTGGATTAAATGCAAAAAAATAATAATTTGGAAATGTTGAAGCATTTCATTTCAGCATTTCCAGAAACATACACATACAGATAATTATCTATCTCAAACTCTGTTATTCTCATGAATCCTGAGGAACTATTCACAAAATGGAGGAGAAAACAATAACATTTCTCTTCCCAGCTCCCCCCGGTGTTTTCAGCATCTGATTGGGAAATCTCATGTCCTAGGAGAGTGCTCCCTACTGTGATAATGATGGGGTACTCTGACCCGGGTGCCTCTTGTTTTCTTCAAGTTGGAATTACTTCACTTTGTAAGAATAATTAAATACCCACTGGACGAGAGCAAGGGTGAGGGTAATTTTGTGGTTGGAGCACTCCCCTGGGATGTGGGAATTCTCCCAACAGCTGCATCAATGAGTGGTGTTTATACAGAGTGGAAAGGCTCCAGAAGAAAAGGAGATGAGGGACACTGCAGTTCATCCTGCAGCCTGGCTGGGGGAGATAATGACAGTGGAAGGGATGGAGCTGGTCTGCACAGGGCAGGTGATTGTTGTGCAAAGTGGGATGCAGTTGTGTGAGCCCTTTCATGAGGTTACAAAAATGTGGCAATTTGGTTCTTCCACCTCATCCCAAAAAGAGCACACTTTTTTTTTTTTTTAAACCTCAGAGGTCTTTTAAGAAGGGGGAAAATCCTTCCCACCCACAGGGAGGGCTCTCATTCAGTTCCCCTCTACCCCTGAGGAGGGTTGGACCTGGGAACCATTGCAACCTCTGCTTTGCAATGATAACTTTTTATTCTGTGGTTGTGATAAGCTCCTTTATCAAACCCCAGCTTCACCAGCTCTTCCCAGGACGCTGTGGGGAAGCTCAGCATACACAGGTCACTCTGCTGGGGAGCAAGGATTGCATGACTGCCACAGCAAACAGAAAAGAATAATTTGGGTCTCATTTTCTGGATTTACAGCAGAAAAATGTAAAGAAATCACAAGTACATTATTATTCCTTGCAGTGTTGGCTGGGGGGGGTACATTCAGAGTAGGTTAAAGCTGAGAGGGTCAGCAATTGCTCACCCCTAAGAGGCAGGGATGTGAGCAAACTATCAAGTAACATGGAACATGCATATTTTCTAGCACCTGAAAAGCTGAGGTTTCTGCAGAGCGAGCCACCACATACTTGTGGGATTAGGCATGTTAAGGAAAATGTACTCTGCCAGCCAGGCTGTGCATACAGACTGACAAGGGCTTGTTCCTCTGCCTGGGCTGCCTGATTGCAGGCTCCACTCCACGGGAGAGAAGGGAGGTTCCTTTTTGCTCCTCGTTTGTCCTTGTGCAAGACTGATAAAGCCAGAGAGAAACCAATGTTATCACCTCGCAGAATAAATAGCAAGGGAGCTAAAAAAAAAACCAATATGTGAAACTTTTATGCCTATGGACTGTTGCTTATGAACAATTAACTCAAGCTGAGTGCAAACAGAGTCTTTGGGAGCGGGTGTGTATTGGCAGAAATATTTACCAGGCCATTTAAACCTGGTTGGAAATAAAGCTGTGCAAGAGCAGCCAGGCTGGAGAAAAAGTCCTGGATGAAAAAATGGATTCAGTGCAGGAGCAAGGCTCACATCTATCAAGGCATTTTTTGCCTTTCTGTCCTCTGGGCAGCGGGATGAGGAGGCCTGGTGGTCCCTCAGGGGGTTTGTCACAGACATCTTTTGTGAAAAATCCTTTCCTTAGGATTTTTCCTCCTGAGAAGCTGAGAGGCCTCAGGAACAAAATGTAAACATTGATTATCTGCTGCTGTGGAATGCAACAGGTGCATCTGTGATTGGCCCATGTTGGATGTTTCTAATTAATGGCCAATCAAAGCCCAGCTGGCTCACACAGAGAGCCTAAGCCACAAACCTTTGTTATCATTCTTTGCTATTCTTAGCTAGCCTTCTGATGAAACCTTTTCTTCTATTCTTTTAGTATAGTTTTAATGTAATATATATCATAAAATAATAAATCAGCCTTCTGAAATATGGAGGCAGATCTTTGTCTCTTCCCTCATCCTAAGACCCCTGTGAACATGGTCACAGGGGTTATGCTTTTATCACTCTGCTCAGTTATGTCCAGCTTAAGGACATCATTTATTCTTCCTCCACTCAATGTGTGATTCTCAGAGCAAGCAGAGGTGCAGATATTGGAAAGGAGGCCCCACCTGCACTACAGGAGGGTGTAATTCAGGCTCACTTAGAGGGAGCATTCGCATCAATGCAGAGCCACCCATGTGCAGGATTTATTATTTCAGACAGGGCTCTGAACTGATCCTCTGAAGTGTTTCTATGTGAGCCAGTGTGTGTGGAGCAGGTCTTAAGTAGCAGCTACATACAAGTTTGGGCTGATGCTCCACCTGTCCTGCCCACTGCTGTCAGGGGAGCTGCTGTGCTGGGCATGGGAGGTTTTGGGCACTTTTTCAGTGAATGGAAGCAGAGGAACCATGAAACCCCTTTGGGCTGTTCTGGCAAGTCAGCCCTGGAAAGAGCTCCAAGTGTGCAGGGAGCTCTGTTTCTCCTCCTGCAGGAAATGGATGGGTTTTTGAGTGTTCTTTGTGTAATTGTGACCAAATACCACAAGGACATTCTCCTCAGAATGCATTTCATCATCCTAAATGTGATGTAACACAACGCTTCCTAACCAAACATCCACAGGCTTGTCTGCTATGAAGTGAAGTTATTCCAGAAGAGCCACTTAAATTCCTGCCCCATCCTAATCCAGATTAATTTTTGTGTACAGACAAACCCTCAGGGCCTGACTCAGGGAGAGCTGCAGTAAATGAGAACCTTTCTGCTGAATGTTGGATTAAGCCCGAGGTGCTTTGGCTGCGTCTGCTTTGGCATTTTGATTCAGAGCAGAAATTCTGTTTTATAGCAGCTTCTGGCTTGGCCTCCCCCACTCCAGAGTGATCCAGTTTGCAAACAGCTCTGATGCACACAATTTAATATGTTTTTATCTTCTTTTTTTCTCCTCCTCAGTGGAAATGGAACCAGCAGCTCTGTCACAACCCCTCCTGGGAATGTAAGGCAATAAATGAGTAGCTGGTCCTTCAGCCAGCCTCAGTGTTCAGGGTGGGTGACCTGGAGTAACCACTGTGGACTGCACCTGGAGTAGATCTTGAGCCCACAGCACCAGCCTGTTTGTTCTCCTTGTACTCTCCTATTGCTGCCTTGCTAATCTAGTTGTAGCAATTACCTGTTAATCTAGATACGGCCTGTATGATGCATATCACTGCTGTATCTGACTCCTCACATCCCTGCACTCAAGGCAAGATGACAACCTCTGCTTTGCAAATGGAGATGAGAGGCAGTCTGACAAGACAGGAAAACTGTGATCTCCTGGCTGCTGGCCTGAGGATGGACTTTCTCCCCCAGCTGGCCCCAAATGGCTGCAGACTGCTCTGACAGACTTTCTTTGGGACTCTGTTAGGTGTCCCCATCTCTCTGTGCCTCCTTTTCCCCTGGTACCAAGGGCTGTGGGATGATGCCCTGCATGTTCCTGGTGCTAGGGTGTCTTCCTGGGCCCTGGCCCTGGCAGCAGCTCCAGCAGCACAGCCCTGGCCCTTCCACCCCACACCATCCCCAAACAGCTCCCCAGGACAGTCTGCAGATTAACACAGGCCAGGATCCACTCCCAAGACAAAACGTTCATGTCTGTGCCGTATTTCAGAGCCTAAAGGGGTTTAATGGACACAGGGCCTTTTGTGTTTGTGGTGTGAGAGCCCAGAACTAAGTCTCAAGCACTTTTGGCTTACTAGCACAGATGCAGCATTATCCAATAGTGCTTGGGAGCCAGGGTCTTTCCTGCTTTGTTACCAGCAGACCAAATGGAATCATGTCCAGGCTTAACTGGGGACTACCTTAATTTAACAAAAAATTAATCTTTTAAACTTGCCCTGAGTAATTTCCCAATCCCCACATCTCAGCTTGGCTTGAACTGCCTCTGAAAACCTCAGCCTTTTCTTCTTCCCATCGTGAGGAGCAGTAAAAATAGGTAATCTTTAATGAAAGGTCAGTTATTTGGGTTAAAAGCCATGCTGGGATCCCGGGGGGAGGGAGCCAGAGGCTTCCCAGGGGTGGGGGCAGCCCCAGCCCCCGATGGTGCCGTGCCCAGGCAGGAGGGGAGGAGAGCACAGCCAGACATTCTGTGCTGATTGCTGCATTTATCAGGCTCCCAAAGCCAGCCCCGGTACCCTGCGTGCTCTCACAGCTCCGTTCTCTGTGAAACTGGAAACTGCACAAAGCCAATTACGTTATTTTCCAACAGCAAGCCCCTGTGGGACAGTAACTCAGATCCTGCTGCAGTTCAGAGAGTGGCCAGAGTCCCACTTGAAATTTCCTTAGCCCTGGTGACACGGTCACAGCAATGCTGTATTCTGCTGCATTAAACACCATAAAAACTTTTCTTCTTGAAAACCATGTCCAAAAGAAAAAATCACTGTGTTGCCTCTGCTGTAGGCAGCTGAAACTGAAAAAAAAATTCATTTCCATAAGTTCTTTGGGAGGTCTACCTGGTTTTTGTTGTGTTGGGATATTACCTCCTCTGGGGGGACACAAACAGAGGGAGGAAAAGTGTTTCAGTATTGGCACCATACCAGGAGTGTGGAGGGCAGGGGTGGATCAGATAAGCAGAAATCTAAGACCATAAATACCTCTGTGTCACTGCAATGTGAACAGCAGCAAATCCCCCTGGAAAAGCAAAGTGGATGTGTCACTAAAAGCAAGTTGGACAAAACTGCCCTGATTTGGGAATTCAAGCTTTGATAAATGAATGGTGCTCAGGAGTCCCCCAGCCATGCCTGTTAATCACCAAAGAGATTTATTTTTAACCTAAGGCTGGCTCCCTCTACCACAATGCTTCACATGGGACTGACTGGCACAATTGGCCAAAAACCAAAACCACTTGAATGAAGCCTTGCCTGCCCTGCAGGGATGTCCCTGGCTCACCCCTCATGTCATGAGGCTGCTGTGCCCAAAAAATCTGAGCATCTTCTTTGTTGGAGTCACAGAAGCCTCAGCGTTTGTGAGCTCAGAGATGAAGCCAGGGAGAGAAGAGATTGGGTTAATGTGGGTGAGCCCCTGGATCAGTGTGGGGACAACAATGGCCCTGCCACCACCTCTGCGGTGTCCCCCATGGGTGGCCAAGGTGACTTGAGGTGTCACCAGTGGGACACTGATCATGTCACTGTGCTGGACAAAACCAGTCACACTGTGGGTCCAGGCGTGTCCCATCTCACGTCACAGAGCAACACAAACCTCTCTTCTCTCCATTTCCTCTCCAAATTTCTCTCATTGGCAGCCAGCTCCATCTTGGCAAGGGGGGACAACAGCCCAGCAGAAAGACCCACTCATTCCTCAGCTTTAGTTCTTCAACCCATCCTTATTTCAGGGTGACATCTTATGTGATGGAGAGGAAGGAGGATGAGAGTTTTGTCATCCAGGACACATCAGAGATTCTACTGAGAGCACAGAGAGGAGAGGGAAGGCAAACCAGACCTCTAGTGAGCACCTCCTGCAGCAAAATAAACAATGATATCTCACCCAAGAATATCCATTCTTTTATCTCCAACACATGTATTTCACATTTGGTTTGATGCCATTTTTGTCTCTGAAAACTGCAGTCCCTTCTCCAGGAGCAGGGAGGAAATGACTGCTAGCCTTACTGTGGCAGATAAGGGGTGTAACATTTAAAAACACCTCTCCTGTTTTTAAATGGAGTTCTGGAGAGCACAGAAAAGTAAAACACCTGTCTTTGTGTGTCTGATGGCCAAGGAACATCGATGGACACACTTGCACCTGTCAGAGAATCACAATGGCTTGGGTTGGAAGGGATCATGTAGTTCTAACTACTTCTACTAGGCTGAGGCCCATCCAGCCTGGCCTTGAACATTTCCAGCAAAGGACATCCACAACTTTTCTGGGCAAGCTGTTTCAGTGCCTGTCCACCCATCCTGGACCTGTGCTGAAGGCAGTTTTCCCCACTCACCCAGCTGTACAAAAGGTCTGGACCATTCTTAGCCAGGACATCATGGGCAGCTTTGTCCTTGGTAGAGAAGTTCCTGATGACGTGTCCCCTTTCTCCTTCTTAAATTCCCATCCTTGTGGAATATGAGGACTTTGCCCATTTGGACACAATTCCTAGGCATCCCCAAATCCCAGACAAGTGGGATGTGGTCACCCTGCAGCCCTCAGGCACATATTTGGGCACATCAAATCCCAGCTCCCATTTTTATGTTTATGGCCATGCCATAAGCACATGAACCCAATGGGACACTTGGCTTTGGCAAACTATGACTGACACCCCACCTGTCTCAGTGCTGCCCCAAATAAAAGCACTGCAGCACACAAGGAAGCCACAAAAGCCAAAGAAATGCCTTGAGCTGCACGAAAGACCTGGGAAAAGCCATTCGTTTTTGATGGTATCTGGAAGGCATGCAAAAAGCGTGGCCATGAGCAGGTCTCCTGAAAAGAGAGAGAGGGAGGGGAAAAGCCATGGCTTTTCTTATAGTTCTTGAAAGAAGAGCAATAATCAGTGGGGATAAGCCATGCCATGTGTGCACTCTTCTAGAGAATAAAAAGGAGAAAATGAGGCAGAGGTGGCTCTCGAGTGTTCTTGCCTGGCACTGGTGGCAATCAGACAGTTTCCATGGCTCACACTCATTAATCAGTCATGAGTCATCAACTCACAGGCCCCAGCAGCTCAGACCCTGCCTTTTCCATGTAGACATGGGCTCTCTGCCCCTGTTTTCCCTTCTCCAAACCTTGAGCCAGCAAGAATCCCATGCAATTACCTTCGTTCCAATTACCTGTCACACCAACTCATCTGTCCTCTAGGTGAGACTCCACTGAAAACATCAGAGTGGCAGTTTGGTAAAATTCAGAGGTTGATCTGAAACATAGTTTGGTTTAATTTGTGATATGTTGTCTGTCCTGAGCATGAGGTGTTGCATGTCCCATGAATCAAAATACTCAATGCTGAAGAATCACTTGGGAAACTTTTATTTTTGTCTATGGTATCAGTCATCCTTAGGAACTGAGAAACTGCCCTGGTCACGAGAGCAGGAATTTCAAGCCAACCCCCTCAGAACACAATCTTTTTCCCAAATCAGGCAAATGGGCCAAGCAAAACAGCACTCAGGGAGGACAGAGCAAGTTCTTCCAGGCACTTGAGTCCCTGACTAGTTAAGCAGGTTATAATGGGTTTTAATTGTTACTCCCACAAGCAGTGACTTTATTTACTGTGGTTGATCATCCCTCACAAAAGATCTGAATCGTCCCCTTGTGTTCAAAAAGCAGACAGCTCTCACCTTCATCTGTGATAAAGTCATCCAGGAGAAGCACAGCTCCATGGTCAGGTCAGGCAGGACCAACACAGCCATCAGGTGAGAACTGCTGTGCCCAGGGGAGCCTAAAACCAAGTTCAGAGCCATTGCACACTCCAGGGATATTGTGTCTTCTCAGACAGACACATAAGAGATTGGGCCAGGAGGTGAAATCTAAAGCAAATCCATCAGTGGAATGAGAGTTGTTTGCTCTGACCTGGCACTGACCATGAACAGGGATCAAACCCCTGAAAAAGGTAATGAGCACTGTTGGGAAACTGAGGCGCCCTGGTCTGGTTGTCCCTTTGGATACCCCTCTCAGAAATCTGCAGTGATGTTGGAGGAACTCCTGGACAGGGAGGGGTGCTGGTGCTGCCTGCGGACAGTAGGAAATGTGCTTTTCTGGGACACCCACAGCTCCTTCCCAAAATCTCACATTCGGCAAAGACATCCCTGGAGCAGATGCTTCACCACAGCAGTGGCCTCTCTCCTGGTTGAGTTCTCTGGGCACGTTCCTGGTTTTCCCCCTCCACTTTATAGCTCCTCTGAAGCTGAGCATTCCAAGTTTTTTCCATACATTGGATTCATCGGGCTTCCCTACAGCACATCAGGTTTCTCATACCACAAATCTCAGGCTTTTTAATCTATGCTTAGGGTAATAGATTCAGGGTTAGAGTTGTGAGGTCTCCAAGGCCAAGATGTGAAATGCACTGATAATTCAGGGCCTGGAGCAAGCCACTCTCCTGTGACTTAGCCAAAGACCATTTGAAGTACAGCAGTGTGAGAAGCTGACACACAGGTTCCAGGGAATCCACAGAACTTGCCAGGATCCTTTTTCTCCATTCCTGTTCCCTGGATGTATTCTGTGTCCCTTTTCCATACTAATGCAGCAGTGATGCTCTCTGCCTTGGACATCTATTGCATTTCATCCCCTTTTGTTTGCCCAAAACCCCTTAGAAACCTCCAAGGCTTTAACTACCCCGTGTCCTACTCATCAGCCAGTAACTATTTTACTCTGAGCTTACCAAGCCCACAGCCTCAGGCACATTCTCATCTTCTGATAGGGCTTGCACAACCTTTCTGGTACCTTATCAGCACCAGGAGCAGGAACAAGGTGCTTTGCTCAGACCTGACCTCTTCCCTGCCACCCTGCAGCCAAGGGAGACAGACATCCTGGGTCCCCATCTGCCACCAGAGCAGGGCCAAAGCTTTGCAGCTCCACCACTAAATGGCATTGGAAGAATGAAAACTTTTCTCCACCATACAGAGCAATTTGGTCCAGGAAGTAAGAGGATCCCTTAGCAAACCTGGGTAAATCAGAGCAGGCACACAAAGTGAATGAATATTTAAATGGGATTGTAGTGCTGCCTCCAGGCATACACCAGCCTCACCAGTATGGGGAGAACCAGCTTCCTGCACCGGCAGGTTTGCACCACTCAAGGGATTTGTGCATCTTCAGCCAAAGCATCTCAGTCCTGGACCAGCTCCTGCAGAGCCCAGGGCATGCACTGAGCCCTCAAGCCCTGCTGCCAGCCCTCGTGGGACTCCCCCTGTGCCAGCACAGCCCTGGCACCATGCTGCTAGCCCGAGGTGTGCTGTGGCTGCTCATAACTCAACGTTTCACACTGCAAATGTTTTAATATTCACACAGTGCTCCCCCCTCTTCCCGCCTGCCTCTTCCCCCATGTGGAGATGAGTTTCCACTTGTCGCACCACATTCTTGGAAGAGCAGGCAGAATGGAATGAAAGGTTTCAAACTAGCTCAGGGGAGGTGAAAAATGTTGCCTAAAGACAGAAGGAAAAGATTGTCAGCTGAGATTTAGAGATGCCCTGGGCAGGTGAGGGATGACTGCATCCGATTCCGATGGTGCATCTGATTCTGGCTCTGCCTGGGATGGTTTTGCTCTCACAAAACTTGTTTTTGTCCCATCTCCAGTCTATCTGCAGAACTATTCAGGTAGAAAAATGCCCTCTCTATTTTCAGAGTCTCCAGAGTCTCCAATAGCCCCTGCCACTAACTATGGAGTGAGGCAATGCACACTTGAAATGGCTCCCAATTTCCTCAAGCCAGACAGATTGTTTGTGATTCCCTTACAGGCTTCTCTTGTATGACTCAGCCCTATATGAATGGCTAGAAATGAACATCAGGCTAAAACTAACAAAGTGGGTGCCAAGCAATATTTTTTCCCTGGGATACCATTTTTCTCAGAGTCTCACAGATGTAATTAGAAGGTGTCAGCTTTTTGAAGGAATACCCTTGACAGTAATATGCTATAATTCAATCTGAACAATACATTCAGTTTGCTCCCTGGACCACAGTGCAGTGCTATATTCACTAAAGATTATCCCCAGGAAAGAATGCCCTGAGTTAACTGAAATAGGACACAAATCTTCTCATGGTCATTGACAGCTCTGATTAAATTAGACAAATTCAGAAAAGGTGGCTGTATAAAAGTGTAATATTGGACTTCAGAAGACCCTGTTGAGCCCCAAGATCAAGACCTCATTGGTATTTAGCAGTGCCCTCCCTGTCTAAAAAGTAAGACATTTTTTTATTCCTTGCTGCAGCTACTTAGGTAGCTTTGGCACGGGGTTCTCCATTGTTCTGGTGAGCTGGAGATCGTATCATCTTTTGCTTTCTTGACTGGGACACAAGTGGAAGGGAGATCTTTTCCCATCAGGCACCCAGCGAGAAATGCCTGCAAAAATCTCTGATCAAGTGAGATACAAAGAATCAAACTCAGTATCTTTTAGGTCTGCCCTTCACTCACCTTGATGCAGACCTGTGAAACTAAATCTGAGTTTGAAGTTTTCCTTGGGATATTGGAGCTGAAGCACCTAAGCTAAAAGTTTCAGTGGAGCTGAGTTTCTAATAACCAGAAGAAATAATGAAATAAATATTGATAACCAGGCAATGTGCAGATTAAGGTGGGTTTGCCCTTTGTTCTTTTCAACAGCTCAATAAAAAATACCAAGGCTAAGACTCATGTGCCTTTCAGGTGACCAAATCTGCTTTTTTTTCTCTAGATTCACCCCTGAGGGGTCTCACTGAGGGTGATAATTTGTCTCACCATGTTTCATGGAAAATTGGACCCTTGGGCTTCTCATCTGAAGGTAAAGCTCCAATAAGGGCTGTGATGTTTGACTCTGGATTATCAGTTTAGCCACTTTGTGGCATCAGGGCCAAATTCCCTGGGAAGAACCTGGACACCCAGCCAAACCCAAGCTACCTCCACCTTCCCAGCTGGCCAGATGGATTGTTTTAACTTAAAATGACAATTCTATTGAGCAACAGTGACCAGGGGAGACCAGATCTCACCACAGGTTTGCTCCAGCCCCAGCTCTCCCACTCCAGTCCTGTGTTTTCAGGCAGCTGCTCTCACCGGGGCAGAGCAGAGCCCATCTCAGCTCCAAGCATCACCGAGGTCGAGCCTGGGGTCTGAGGAATGCATTTCTGCCGCGGAGCACGAGTTGCTAGGAAACCAAACAAGCAACAAGTTTATCTTCAAAGCCCGGGACCTTGGAAACTGGAACGATCTGGGAGGAATACCCTTCAATGGAAACTGTCGCATCTCATCATTCCTGGCAGAAAACATTCCAGGTTGTGACGAGGCGCTCACATGGGCCCAGGTCTCAGATTTGTTGTTGCTGAAATGGCTCCCAAGGTATTAAAAAGTCTTTTTTCCCAGCCCCATGCTAGAAGAAGTCGAGATTCCTCAGCTCTGCTTTTCAAGGTTGTTTATTTCTCTTATCTGTTACATTCTTTCTCTGACCTGCTGAGGTCTGTCCAGCAGGTCAGTTCATGGCACACTGACTGCGCTTGGGGTGATGTTAGTTTTTTATACTGATAACTACGTGTACTTTATTTACAATAATTTTCCAATATCTATCACCTATGTTAGACAGTCTGTCTCTACTCTAAACCAATCCAAAAGTGTCACCATCACAGCAGAAGATAGAGGACAAGAAGAAGAAGAAGAAGGACAGGACACACTCAGATTCCTGTATCTTGCCTCTTGAACCCCCATTCTAAATCCCCAAAATTCTACTTTTTCACCCTGTGATAAATTCACTATCATTCTACTCAAACCCTTATGGCTTGTAAATCTTTGCACAAAGTTGGTAACTTTTTCTATGGGTTAAAATCAAAGTCACAGGTGTCTTTGACTCTGTGCCAAGGTCTCTGAGCTCCCTGTCAGGGTCTTAAGCCATCCAGGGCAGTCAGAGGAATGTCCTGGGTTCTGACACCCAGGGACTCTGCAGTGACCAGATTCCCAATAGCACCACGGTGGGAAAAATGCTGAGCATAATTACTTTTCCAATGTACGAAGGAAAACAAAACAAACAAAACAAACAAAAGAAATTGAGCTGAAAAGGCTTTTTATCATCTCAGAGAGGTTTTAAGCAGCAGTGAAACATGGAAAGGTAGGTGACCACATCAGTTATCCATCAGGTCAGAAGCATCAGGCAATGTCCCACCAGGGAACTGAAGTCAGATCACTCTCTCTGAGCCTGTACGTGGCTCTCACCTCAGTTTTCAAGTCAAAAAGCATTTGAAAAAATCACCAACTGTCTAAGCCACCAAAGGTTTAATTAAAATAACACTGTTAACATCAGAAGCAAGTAGCATTGACAGTGGCAGCCCATCTTGTAGCTCTCAGCCTTTGCCACGTCAGTGGTGTTTTCAATCATCCTCATCCCTCTGATGTGACATGTCCCCATCTCTTGGTGGCTCCCATACCAGGAGGGTCTGTAAGCAGAGGTACCTCAGGCCCCAGAGCCAAGGTCATCTTGGGGCTCAGTCCTGTGAGAGCCAAGGACAGACAAACACATCTCAGTTTTGTTATTGGTGCTCAGGGTGATGATTCTGGAGTTTTCCTCTGTCACCCCAACAACACTGGGCTCAGGCTTGGGGTGTTTGGAAAGATTGTCCCATGGGAATGAGGTCCAGCTTTAGCCAGACACCTACACTATGGGTTTGTACCAATGTCACTATGTCAGTGACAGAAATGTCAAAGTACAACCCATCAGAAATTGGAGTTAACCAAAGCTGAAGGCACCCAGCTAATTGCACGACTCAGAAAAATTAAAATTAATTCCTTTGGAGAGTGTCCCAATGTCCTAAAAAGAAACTGTGGCTCCAGGCCTAAAATACCTTCAGAAAAAATGGAGAGGTGGCAAAGTCTAGTAGAGAGAGCACAGACCTTGGAATTAAGAAGAGAGACACACATCAGCTGAACTACCCAGAAACATAATTCCTGGATGATTTCCTCACATCTATGTGCCAAGCTGTCTTTCAAGATCCAAGGCCCAGTCTTTAAAACTCAGCCATGCCGTAACACACAGGCAGATGTTTGTGAGTGTTGCTGCCGTACATTGAGAAGAGACAGCCCTGAAAATGTGTGTCATATGCCGTGTTCTGGCAGCCAGCAGTGACAATGCTTCTGCTGCAGTGTCAGATGGCTTTGAGGATGGGTGGTTCCCAGTTCTGTTCCTGCAGGCAACGTCAAGCAGCGAGCAGTCGTGTTGTGTAATGTAATGATGGACCAGATGTTCCTGGATGGCCATGGATTGGGACAAAATCCTGAAGAAAGGGAAGGAGATACCAATGTCTGTGTGTTGAATGGCTGTTCTTATGATTCTTCTTAAAAAAAGTCATGTTTTCAAGGTATATCTGATCATCCTTGTCACTTTGAGGGTTTTGATAAAGCCCTGGATGAGCAGGTCTGTCCCAATTGTACCCTTTGAAGTTCTCTCCGGGGAAAACCATTAACTGGTACAGAAGAGCAACTGTATTGTTATATCTTAAAAATTAGCAGTGGTGTAGGTCCCTTGGGTATCTCCCAGACAAGCAACCCCACTTCACCTTCCCTCCTTGCAACCACCCAGCAAGTAGAAGCACTTGCAAATGTGCAATTAAGAGATAACGTCAGGGAGATAGAACATAATTGCTGGGTAATGATGTCTTGCCTCTCTACAACCACCACGCAGCAGGGACATTTATTTCCAAGAGTGGAAGGTGCAGCTTTGGCCCTGTGATAACACAATCTGACAGCTCCCTCCACAGCGGGCTGGGTCAGTGCCTGACGTGCCCCTGAGTGTCTCCTTTTGGTTGTGGGCTGCTGCAGCAGTTGTTCATCGCTGAGCAGTTTGCATTCCTCTTGGCTTAGAGCACACGGATGTGCCCAAGCTGCTGAAACACGATTCAGCCCCTGGCTCTGTCACCAGCCTCCCATTTCCCCTGGTGCACGGCCTTGCAGGGGAACAGCCAGCAATTGCACGAGCAGATCTGAGGCTGGACGGGGAAAGCTGCACTTTTTACTCATCCCATTGGTCAAGAAGCTTTGTTATCCATCTGACTTTGGGCACTTCTGCTCTGCGTGGTACAGGGAGGACAATGTACATATATCAGAGACGCAGGGAATCGCCATTCTTGCTGTGACCCCTTTGGGCAGTGTCAGAAGAAAAAGAAAGAATGGGTTGGCCAGTGGGAGCAAACCATCTGTTTGCTCCTAAGCCTGAATAGATGTTCCCTGAGTGAGCAGCTGTGCCAGTGCAAGACAATTGCCTTCCTCCCTTCCCTGGTGTTACCAGTCCCTCCCCAAGGTCACGGAGTAGATGGCTCTGCTGAGCCATCTCTTTGTGTGAGACCCCCCAGCTGTGGCAAAGGCTCTGGTTCTGTCTGAAGCTGCTCAAGGAGGCCACAGGACCCCATCAGCAGCTGGAGGGGTGGGGTGGAGAATTCCAGGTGGCAGGAGATGGAGCTGGGGGAATCACAGCCAGGCCCAGGAAATACCTGTCTGCCAATCCCTGGGGACTGGAAGGAATGTACCTGCCTGGGGTGGATAGGCAGTTTGGAAGAAGGTTCTTGTTGTTCAGGTAGACACTTGGCCAAAATCCAAGGGTGTCAGTAGGCGACTTTCACAAGAACAAGACACGCAGCAAAAATCCCCCTGTGGTTTTCTCTGCTAGCTATTATCCCCTACTGAAATGGGATAGATCTTATCTTTTTAAAGAAACTGTCAAAAATTTTCTTCCTGAGAACATCCCCCCTGCCACACCATTGCCTAATTGCTGCACAAAGCTAAAAATAAATGCTCTGCTTCCCACTGAACTCCTTGCTCACAGGAGACAGGAGCTGGGACTCTCTGGGAAGCTCCTCCACACTGAATAAAAGCAGAATGTGCAGACAAGACCTGTTGACTGGCAAAGCAAACCCTCCCCTGGCTATTTTCTATATCCACAGCATGACTTTTTCATGTTTAGTTCACTCTGCTCTCCTTTGTATGATGCACCAGGGCTTCCTTCACAACCCTGCTGGGGCTGCTTCTGTGCTTCTCCCTCAAGAAGACTGGAGAGCCAAGTGCCCATCTTCACCTCTGCCTGCAAGCAGGGATTGGGATCCATGTGCTTCACCCAGACCTGCTGGGATTTCCTCCCTGGGGATCCCACAATGCTTTCACTGCCTTCTGCAAAACACCTGGATTCCCCAAGTGACCAGGAGGCAAAGCCTGGCCTGAATGAATGGGGTGCTCCTGTTGCTTTGCAGTTTTAGGGTTAAGGTAGGTGAGAAGGTCACCAAATGTTGTTAAAAGTGCTCATCCCAGCTCTAGTTCCTGTGTCTGCTTCTGCCAGAGGAAGGACCTGCAGCCATGCAGCAGTGACAGCCTCATGAAGGATGCTGTCAGGAACACTGCAGGTCAGAAGGTGCAAAGAAGAGGTGTAAACATGTGGAATAATTTTCTCTGTGCCAAAATGCCTCACCCTGAGGCCCATGAGCTTCATTGCCTGTTTGCATGGCCCCTCTGCTCAGTCCTTCAGCACTGGTCCAGTCAGAACAACAGGGAGGAATTTGTGGAGTTTGGCTTCCAACACAACATTTTACATGGGCCAGCTTTCCAAAATGCCCCTTGCTCTTAGTCCAAACCCCTGCAGGTTGACAGATGTGGACTTCACATGGGTTTTTAGTGATCGAAAAGCTACAGGAACTGCAAGGAGGGTCCAAGGTGTGCAAACTCAAGCAGGCTGTGGACTTCTAGCTCTTCAGCCCCCAGGAGATGATGGTTTTAAAAGTATCCTGCTCAGTCAGTGAAACAGCACTGGAGGGACACAGGGAAAGGAAAAAATTCCCTTTTTCCCTTAAGGTTAAAGAAACTGATGTCTGAGTAGTTCAGTAGTAAGTTTGAAAGTTTCTTTTAAGAAGAATGTAAAAGGGAGATAATTATCTTGCTTCTTGCACAGATCTGTGGTTTCACAGGATCACCAGGTACTCAAGGACTATCAGGAAATGCCCAAACTGCATTTTGGTTGCCTGGATGAACCATCATTTGCTGAGGCTGAAAAAAATGAGTTATTTGGGCTCTGGAGTTTGATTACCAAATGGTGGGGATTTCTAGAAGAATTTCCTGCAGTTCCTGTGTTGTACCTGCCAGCCCTGTGCACACATTTGAGATGCCCTCAGGCATCTCAGACAGGACCAGATGTCTGCCTTTAAGCAGCAGAATTACACCCTGGATCTCCCATGGAAGCTCAGACTTGTAGCTTGTAGGTAGGCAGCCACGTGCATTTGGGTATTTTTGTTCCTGTTCTACTACACAGGAAATAACTTGTTCTCATTTTATGGGCTGTGTTGAAATGTGAGGCAAAGGAAGGAAAAGGAAATCCCTGGCAACCTGAAGGCCTTCCTGAACTCAGACAAGTCATGGACAGCTATCTGGTTTAACTTGAATGAGAAACTAATTCCAGTGAAGTTAGCAGGAACTTTGTGTGAGAGTTAAAGGGAAGGATTTCAGCTTCCCGAGAAAACCCACTCACTAAAACTCCCTAGAAATTCAATACCAGATTGATAAGGTCAGGAAAAAGCAACCTTGGCTGCTTATTCAAAAGCTAATCACTGATCTTTTGTGCTGGTTGTGTGTAGTATCTGCATCTTGATAAAAAATAATCCTGTCATCAGCTTCTGCTGAGAGAGGGTGAAGGGAGGAGTTAGCAAGAAATCTGGTGCCTTCTCCCAGCGAGGGATTCTGGCGCGTCTTACGAGCATCGTCGATTTTCATTGACTTCAACATGCTCCAGATCAAGGGGAAAATCCAGAGGAAGGAGAATGCATCAGGCTGAAAGGTGATGAGAGTCCCAGGAATTGTGACCGTGAAAAATGTGGCCTCGTTTTCACTGGAAAGATAACAGCGGGAAAGAAAGGTGCCGCGCCGAACTCTGCGGTGTTTTATGCTGCTCAAGTTTTTAAAATAAAAGGCAGAATTTCCCGGTTTGGATGTTGTTATTTTCTAGAACACAGGGTTAAGGTGCATGTTTTCCTTCTAACTCAGCCCTGACCAGCTCTTTAAGCCCAGGGATTTTCTGGGAAATGCAGAGTCTGACTCAGACTGTGCAGTGTCAAGTCCAAAGCCCTTTGACAGGACTTCCACTGATTCCAGAAAAGTTTGTACAGCTTGGCTGCGACTCACAGCAACAAACGCTGGACAAATGAAAATAAGTTGCTTGAATCTGAGCTAGTCCCCCCTGGGCTCCCTTTACAGCCTGTGGAGAGCAGTTCCTCTGACCTATTTTAGTACAAGATCAGTCACTCCCTGAAAGAACCTGTTTTTCCCTGTGGACCATATGGGGAGTCCAGGATGGCTAGCTCAGACTTGTGCCTGACTTGGAGACAATTTCTCCTCCACCTGTCTGTTTCTGTGGGGCTTCAGTGCTTCTCACTGTGCGGATCACATCCTTGCAAGAGCAGATTCATCCTCACTGCCACCAGACATCACATACCAGGGTTTGACTGATAACTATTCTGATCACAGTGCGAGCGGCTGCCAGGGTCAGGCTGCTCTTCCAATGCAGCTAAAACTGTCACATTTTGTGTGAACAGAGTTATAAATGGGATCTCAAAAGCGTTTCTGTTCCAGAGGAAATCAGGGGAGATGTGGTGTCACGGGGTGATCCCCCCATGTTGGAAGGACTTGCAGCTAAAACTTGTTTTTAGGAAGCTAAAAACAAGCAACAAGCAAACTCATTATCTGTGTGAACACAGCAAATGGTGCGAAAAGAGCTGGTCCTCCTTGGCTCTCCTGTGGCTGCAGCAAATCTCATTTATTCTAGTGCAAGTGAAAGCTGTATCTGGTCAGGGAATGGTAAAGAGAAGGTATAAGAGGGCCAGGGGACTCCCACAGAAGGGATGTGCAGGCCACTTCCTTTAGTACTCCTGTATCTAGTGTTAATTCTAGGAAATAAAAACCATTTGACACATCTGCTCTGAGTTATTTGCACAGGCCCAAATTTGCCAAATCAGTTGTCGAAAGCTAGACACTGGGGCTGTCAACATGCATCTCCTTCTGGATTCAGCTGTGATGATGAAGATGTTCCCAACCTGCTCTCTCTGCCCCCATCACCTTCCCTGCAGAACCCCTCACCTCAGATCTGCTGCTGGTTTGCTCTGGGCTCCAGACTCCAGCCTGTTGAGCTCAGGAGAGCTCCCTGAGCTGGGATCAGCAGCTATTTCTCTGGAAAAGGCCTTTCCCGTGGCTCTGGCAGCTGGGGACGTGCTGGGTGATGCACTGTGTTCCCTTGGGCTCTGTCATTTCAGCTGGTCTCCAGCTTTCCCCCCCAACATCAGACAATGTGCATGGCCAGGGAATTCCCTTGTGCTGGAGCTGCTGGACCCTGGATTAGCTGCCCTTCCTAAAGAGAAACACCTTCTCCAGTGCTGGTGCTGCTGTGGCTCCTGGGATGGGTTTAGGTAGATGTCAAGCAGTCAGAGCTGCCACAGCCCAGCAATTCCAGCTCCGGATATGGGGCCATGGCCACTGCAGGGAGGGATGCCACAGGGATGCAGGGCCTTTACAAAAGAGAAGGTTCCTCAACATGCTCCATCTCAGAGACCCCCATGGGCTGCTGTTGGGGCTACAGCAAGGCAAAACGGCTCTCTCTTGGTCATGTGTGAGGTATAGGAAAGAATGAGGCAGCTCAGCAGCAGGTAAAGCTCCAATTCACACACGGGATATACAATTTATTCACTTCAACTGACCACCGGCACAGACACAGCAGCTGGGTGAGAAACTTCCTTCCCATCACCCAAAGGTCTGTCTCAGCCTCTTTCTGTCTCTGCTGCATTCACCTGTCATTTTCTTCCTCTTTTCACCACTGTAAATAACCACAAGGGGTAAAACAATGGACAGCCCAGCCCTGAGACAGCCACTGGGGCTAGCAGGAGCCCAGAGCTGTGAAGGGAGTACAACATAAAGCAGTTTCTTCAGCTTCCAATCCCTAAGGTCAAGTAGCAGCTGGAGATGCAGTCAGAGCCCTTACAAGCTCAGTTCACTCATGGCAGGGCTGAGTGATGCACACATTTGTACTTAAACCTGACAAATTTTTGGAGGTCTCTCAAAAAGCCCAAAGTCCCTTTGCAGCTGGTCCATGTAGAACAGCCTTTACCAGTTTTTAGACAAGCCTCAACTTGCCTCCCTGGATCACTCCACACCTCTAAAATATAAGTCTTTCCAATTGCTAATTAGCACAATCCTTGGCAACTCCACTAAGCAGAAGCCACCAACCCTCCCACACACTTGTATTTCTGTGACATTGGCATAAGGAGCAACTTATTTGACATCCATAAATTTACCTCATGGTAAAATCATGTGAGAGAACAGGGAAGCAATTGCCTGGCTCTTCAGGTACATTTTCCCCCAGGAAAATTAAAGAGAAGAGAAAGAAATAAAAAAAATACTAAAACACCAACCACCTAGCTGTTAGGAAATAAAAAGTATGGTGATAGGGATAGGGCAGCTCTTTGATGAGGGTCTAATTGGTTTGTATAAGCTCCAGCATCACTGGAGGAAATCCATGCAGTACATTTCTTGTTTGTCTCCTCCCTTCCAATTCCTATTCATGGCTTGACTGCAAATTGCACCATTTCCACAAACCTGCCACCTCTTCCCCAGAGTGTGTTAGCAAAAGAGGGAAATCAGATGCTCTGCACTTTCCCTCGGCAGCTCTTAGCACATATTTTGGCTTTAATTGGGAACAAAATGCTTTCTAAGTAGCACCTGATGTCGCTGGTTATCTGCTCCCTGCTCGGGTTATGGCCCAGAGCGTTTGGATGCTGACATGAAGGCGACTAACTTGAGACAGGGATTGAAACCTGGCTTAAGCACTGCTTGAGGGAGCTGGTGTGCTGGTGTTGCTCTTTTCATGCCTTAATGATGCTGCCAGTTAATTGCAACAGGGCAGCATGGAAAGGCTGGCATGGAGAAGGGTTTTGGGGAGTGAAACTGCTAAAACTGGAGAAGACAAAGGGTTGCATTGGCGTAAAACAGAAATAGGCTTCCATGTCATGTTGCTCCCCGGAGCAAATGGGACAGGATGAGATGGAGGAGAGGCATCTCATGCATCCAGACTCCCAGAAAATCCTGAAAGGACTGGAAACCACCTGCAGTTCCTGAGCTGGGGATTCCCACGGGAAGGGGCTGCCACAGGCTGTGCCAACACAGCAGGGAGACAAGCCCTGCCTGCTCTTGGCCAGCTGCAGGGAGGGCAAGGGAGCAGGTCTGGGATGCAGAGGAGCAAATTAAGGCTGTGACAGATGAGCTTTGGCAGGAAGAGCTGTGGCAGCTTCCCTCTCTGCTCTCAGGAAAGGAACTGCCCCACAGCTCAGCTGCTTGGGGTTGGACCCAACCCACGCCCAGCCTGGGCACCAGTGCCAGGACCAGGTACACCCAGGGCTGGTGGGGCAGAGGGGCAAGGCAAAACCCCAACATGGGCAGAGCTGATCTGCCAAAACCTTTTTATTTTAGGCTGACAGCTCTCCATATTGCTGCTGTGATATCTTCACCCTGGTCATCTTCAAGCCAAGGTGAACCAACAGTTGGAGTCAACAGCTCTTAAAGATCTTTTGGACCCCTCCTGAAGGAAAACTGGTATTTAAGTGTGTTTACTCCCTATTTATGCCTAATTTACATTACTTTTGCAGTGTCAGGTGGCTGTGGGAAAATGTCAGGTGCAGTAAAATTACTCTTTTTGAAGTAAAGGGGATAAATTTGGTCTACCCTAATGTAACTCTCCTCCCAAAAGGAGAGTAAATAGGCATCTCTGTATGCTGACAGCACTCCACACACCTGTCAAGTGCATGTTGGTCCAGTGTTTCTCTCCTGCATCATTTCCTTTTAACTTTTCCACCCTGACACCATCCACCCTTATCCAATAGACTGCAACAGTTCTGCCTTTTTTGTTGTCTGGGTAGAAGAATCAGCCCCTTCAGTGCATTGGTGTTCCTGTCCCTGCTGTGATTAAACGGTGATAATAACAACGAAATTAATTTGTTAAACAGCTTCCACACACACTAATGCATCAGGGACAGAGTGTTTATACATCCCTTTGACTTCTAGGTGCTTTCAGTCTCCAGCTGCTGTCCCTGCCTCAGCCTGGGCAAAGCAGCAAAGTCCAAGCTGGCGTTGCTGTTTATTTACAAAGTGATCTCGCAGCCAAACCTCCACCCCCCATCCCATTTTTACAGGCTTTTTCCTTATTAAGGTATAAGTAGCTTATTCTCGCCTGTCCTATGCAAAGTCCAGATGGTTGCTGGAAAGGGCAACTCCATCAGACACCCACCAGCTGTCGCCTGTAACCTCCATGCCAGCCATCCCCAAAACAGCCTTTTATTGCTTACACTAACACAATGTTGGGGTTTTTTTTGTTATTTTTTTCTTTGTTTTTTTCCCAGGAAGAACAATGAAGTTTTGATCTGAGTTTCAGGATTGCCACTGGTTTAAAGATAGATAAAGTCACACAGATAAAGTCAAACAGCCAGTGACTGTAGCTATAAGTAATTAGGGGATTATAATTATTGCTTTTTCCATTCTCTATTTGCATGGGATAGCGCAGCACTTTTTTTGCTACCTTGTTTCCCCAGCTCTCACTAGTGAGTTACTCCTGTTAATCATTCAAAGAAGTGGGAAAGAAAACTTCTTTACAAAAAAGAAGCTGTGACTGCAAGAGCACAAGGACTACTGAGGGGATTCATAGACTGATGCAGATTTTTCCACATTTTTACATGTACTTACTTGTGCTTGTCTTGTTCTAAATTTTCTCCCTCTATCTCAAGTTTTCTGTAATCACTCCAAAGAGAATGGTCATGGGTTTTGCTATCAGGCTAATAAAGTGCAGTGGAGTCAACAGACCTGTCTCTGTTGACTTTAAGCTTTGGGAAGTGCAACAGAGAGTAAAAACAAGTCCCTTATGACAATAACAAAGTTGCTGGGGTTAATGGGTGCTTTTGATGCTAGAGATATTTTAGGATTCATGTAATTCAGAGGAACAAAACACTCCTGAAACTCCCAGCCTCGCGCTCTTTGATTCACTGTGATCCCCATAAATTTAAGGCAGAGCCAGATGAGCTTTTTAAACCAGAATGAATGTGGCCCATCTGAATCCTCACTGCATCGTGCAGGCAGGAAGAGGATGAAAGTGCATAAGGGGGGTTTAGAGCTGCCTCTGATTTCTAAAATGTTATATCTTCTTATATCTCTCCTATGTCAGTGCTCAGATCCATTCACTTGGGGGGAAAAGGAGGTGTTTCTTGTCCCTGCTTTTCTGTGGGCACCCACACAGGAGGCTGCCAGGCAGGGAGCTGGTTTTAGGCACCTGCCCCTCCTCATGCCCTCTAAAGCTGTGGTATTTAGCTCAAGGCAGTGGGATTTTTGGCAGCAGCAAGATAAGAATCACAGCGAGGGGTGAGACAGCACCAAGCCCCGAACTGCTCCAGCCACCAGCCCAAGGCATCTGCTCCTCTCGTGCCAGGAGCCTCCACTGGAGCCAGGAGCAGCTCTGAGGGAGCCAGGCACCAGCCCTCATCACTCTGCAGAGCAGCTTTATCAGGTGGGCTGTGTGATAAGGGAAATTATTAGCTAGCTGCCATGTTAAGTGGTCGGGAGTGAGTGGATGCACAAGACCTGAGCGGTCCTGGCAAAGAGAGATCAGTGTTATCCCAAAGAAGCACAAACCTGGGAGCCCTTGGGGGATATTAATAGAAACTGTGTGAAATCTGCAGCCCTAGAAACCCTGCTGCTCTCTCAGAGTAATTAGCTGAATGTGAAGTGCTGTTTGCCTGGAAGCTGGAAATAGCAGTGCTGAGAGAAAGGAGAGACATCAGAGCATCCATCG
The DNA here is from genome assembly GCF_028769735.1 of Zonotrichia leucophrys gambelii. Classification (NCBI taxonomy): domain Eukaryota; kingdom Metazoa; phylum Chordata; class Aves; order Passeriformes; family Passerellidae; genus Zonotrichia; species Zonotrichia leucophrys. The sequence goes on along the minus strand of NC_088171.1, from coordinate 5,721,875 downwards.
AAGCAAGAGCTGCTAATCGGTGTTCAGCAATTAAAACACTTTCTCTGGAAATGCCCCTGAGTTTTAACCACCCCACTGCTGAGAGATGCCCTCAAAATCGCTGCCAAAAGTCTGCCTCTGGTCTGTTGGGACCTGCCTTCTCCTCCATCCAGGTGCTTCATTCACTCAGGTGGTGGCAATAAACCAGCCAAACTGGTTTTAAAGCCCTGCTTAATTCTGAAGGCTGTCACTGTTGACTTTGTTTGGACAACAATCGGATAAAAATATCATCCAGGTTTTTCTTCATGGCACCTCCAAAAGCTGCACAGAGGTCCTTTTAAATTGATCTGATGTGACTGGGAGTGATCTGTGGAGCTTGGGAGGCAGTGAGATGGTGACCCTAATCAATAGATTCCCCTCTCCCTGTGAGAATAAAATTCTGATTTGTCTCATGGTGGCACTGACAGTGTTGCAGTATTGGTATCACAGAGAAAACAGTTTTGGTTCTGAGGCCATTTTCTTTATCTGATTCCTGTCTCCACCCCCCAAAGAAGGATAAGATCACCCTCATGCCTGGCATAAGGCTCACAAAGAGGGTTTGTTGAATTTAGATGGGCCTCCATTCATCTGGAGAACATGGAAAGAGCTGTTACAGGGGTCAAGCTGCCATCTCAGGTCAGAGAGAGCGCCAAGACAATCCTGGGGCTGAGTCTCCTGCCAGCTGTATTTATGGCTGTGTGATAGGTTTGGATGTAGACCCTGCTTTGTGTCCCATTGCCTGGGGATTCCTAAACCAGCTGGGAAGCCTGGACAGAGCAGTGTGATAAAGAAATCAAGAACAGTGATAAAAGTTTGGCCTCAGTGAGGTGGCAGAGGTGATGGATGTGTGGGAAGCAGCAGTCTCTGACTCACACTCATGTTCTGGGCAAGTGTCACATATCAGCCCCACTAAAGTTGTCCTCAGCAGGAGCACCATGAAAATGGATTTTGGTCCTACCCAGGGGACAGCCTGAGCAAGTCATCACCTGGAAACTGAGCACCTGAAGGCCACAGGCAGCTGAATTTGTAGGTGGAGGAGTCAGCCTCCACAGCCATCCCTGACAGCAGAATGATCTGTCACAGCATTTCTTACCAGGCAGATGTAAACAAGCTATATGAATGCAGACAGATTATCTCTTTTTTTCCTTTTTTTTTTTTTCTTTCTCCAGACATACTTGGGGAGGTTTTGTTAGGCCACAGCCCCAGGCTGCTGCTGGTCTGCTGAAGACAACATTTCCCTGCCATCAAACCAGCCCAAACTTTTGCTGAAACTGGACCTGGTTTCGTTATTTTCTTCTCAATTCTCACCAAAGAAAAATCAAAATGAGGAAATAATGCCAGGGTTTAAGGCCTGATTTCCAAGAATTTAGTGTGTTTTGTTGTGGCTTTCCTGCCTCACTTCTGGTTAATTTTCTCCCCACTCTGCCTCAAGTCTTCAAGACACTGAGCTAAAGCCTGGGTGCCCCTTTGTGTTCCCAAAGTGCCACAGGCAGACTGTGCTTTCTGCAGCCTCAGAGCACCTGGGGACAGCTCAGCTGCTGGAGATCCACCTCACCTGAGCCTTTTCTGCTTGTTCTACCACTCCTCTGGGACCATGATGAGAAGTGAGCCCATTCAGGAGAGCTCTGAACTTCAGGGACTGACGAGGTACAGAGGGGTTGGAGATGGAAAAATCTTAGAAAATCTTCAGAGAAGTCACCTGCCCCGATGAAATGCATATTAACACCATGTGTCAGCCCAGACTTCACCTTTTCTGAGCAAATTTAGCAAATTGATAACTGAGTTTGTAGCTCAGTTATCAATCTCCACCCCCTTCCCTGATTCCTGGGCTAGAGGCTCAACTGGAGAAATCAGCTGTACCTGCAGAGGTCAACCCTGAAGCAACAGAGAATTTGTGATTAAATTGTGATCTAATTATCAGAGCAGACATACCAGAGGCACCAGCTAGCTGAAAAGGCAGGAAGTGTTTCATTAAAGGGATTTATTTTTCACATTTTTGGAGCTTCAGGAGAGGGTTGATTGAGTTTATTCCAAGGTAGATAAACAATGAGTTGAAAAGCTCCTTTTCTCCAGTCATGGACTCTTAATTAAGACTCTTCTGCTCCTGGCAGGGTCAGAAATAAGGCACAAATGCAGCAGCTGAGAGCTGGGCTGGAGGCAAAGTGTGTAAAGATGAATCGTAGAATTATTAAGGTTGGAAAAGACCTGAAAGATCATTGAGTCCAGCTGTTGACCCAGCACAACCATGTTCACCATTAAACCATGTCCACAAGTGACACATCCATGTCTTTTGAACACCTCCAAGGATGATGACTCCATCACTGCCCTGGGCAGCCTTTTCCAATGCCTGACACCCTTTACAGAAAAGAAATGTTCCCTGATATCCAGTATAAACCACACCTGGCACAGAGGTGTGGTTTAGATTGGATATTAGGGAATAATATCCATTATTATGAATATTATAATGGATAATTATAATATTAGACTTATATTTTTTATTATATAATAGATAATATATAAAATATATTTTATATACTATAATATAAAATATACTATATATTTTATATATATATCATATATTATAGATAATATATTTTATATAATATATATTATATATTATATATATTTAAAATATATTATATATATTAAAATATAAATATATATAATATATATAAAGTATATTTGAGGCCATTTCCTCTGGTCTTGTCACTTGTTTTCTGGGAGGAGGGACAGACTCCCACCTCTCCATAACCTCCTTTTACTTGTAGTGAGTAATAATGTCTCTCCTGAGCCTCCTTTTCTCCAGGCTAAACAATCTCAGCTCCTTCAACTCCCTCTCATAAGATATAACTGGGAAATCTTAACTCCAAACAAGCCAAGACTTTCTCAGCCCCAGTTCAATAGTTTGTTGCTGTCTCTCTCGACATCCTGCTCAAGCCCCAAACAACTCCCATGTTGTGGGTGCTGACCCATCCTCCCCGTCTTTCCTTGCACCTTGTCTGAATTATTGGTGCATTTTTTTTCCTGCAGCATTTTAGGCAGGTATCAAGCAGCAAAATCTGCTTTGGGTATGGAGCTCTTTGCCCTCTTCTTGCCTACAGATTTTTGAGCCAAAAACCGCAAGAGAAAAAAAAAAATCCCTAAAAATGCTTCCACCTGGTATAAGGCTCACAAAGGAGCCTCATTAAACTTTGATGATTACACATTCAAATGGAGCTCAGTTGGACAAAGAGGGAGCTGCTGCTGAGGACAAGCCAGTTTTTCAAGACCCAGCTCAAAGGGGCTGTTGGCTAAATGTGGGAAAGCTTGGCAAGGGATTTAGCTCCACCAAGGAGCCTGATCAGAGAGCCAACCTGACAAAGGATTCTGGCACTTAGAGAAATCAAGGTCTCTCCAGCCACTTAAAAGGAAACTTGTGTAGAAGGAAGAACAAAGAGGCAGGATTTTTTTGTGTAGCACAGGCATCCTTTGAATTGAGGAACCTGCATAGTGAAAAGAAATCTTCCTTAGAGGAGGTGGGAGCAGTGAGGGGTTTAGAAGAGAAACCTGGTGTAGGAGAAGAAAGATACAGGACATTTTTGGGGGTGTATTAATAAAGCCAGCAGAGTGTAAGGAAAAACCCAACTCAGGCAGGGAAGTGCTGCTGATCTTGTGTTGTTTTGCCTCTCCAGCTGTTTATTCCTTGTGCCACAGTGAAGAGTGACTGTGCTTTGAGCTCCTGCAAAGTGCATGCACTTGGACAATCCTGCAGCAGGATGGCCTCAGGAGAGAGGAGCAACAAGCTCAGTGTCCACAGGGGCTGCCCAGCACATCTGCACCACAGAGCCACATTCCTGGGGTACAGCCACAGCAGGAAATCCATCCAAGCAGGACCTGGGGAGCTCCAGAAAACCAGGAGAAATGCAGCCTGCTTAAGTGAAGAGGTCAGGCCAGGACACACCTGAGTCACCTGTTGATGGGTGGTTCAGTGGAGACTCTCACTGGAGCTGTGCCAGGTGATGATTTACAGGGAGATAGAGCAGCAAAGCTTCCCCACCATAAGAAAATCTCTAGCACAGACATATTTATTTTAAAAAAGTCCTTTTCCTGTCCCATTTATTCCATTTTGATAACTGGGATCAGCAAAACCTCTGTTCCCCCTGCAAGTGTTTGCTGGCACCCCATCCCTGTGAACAGTGACTGTTCCTCTGAGGATGGTTTATCAATGCTGATCAGCAGCACTGACTGAAGCTTTTCTTTTAAAAGCAATTTCTTTTCAAGATTGGGGTTTCATTACAGGTATTTTAAATTCACCCTTTTTCTGCAAATAAACTCACTGTAATTTGAAAACACTTGTTACTGAAGAAAATACTCCAATCAAACTATGTCCATGGAGATGTATACATATATGGGTGTGCATACACACACAGAAAAGTGTTTACATTTTGTATAATACTTTGTGTACATGTACACAGTTGTATTTCCCCATAACAAATGGGCATGTAGCTTTTCTCTGAAAAGGGGGAATTTTTCCATGGAAAATTCAGACGAAAACCGAAACTCCTCTCAGTGACCACCATTTCCCTCTGTTGGCCACCTGTTGGTTCCTCTCTGGTGTCACAGTGTTTAACTGCCCTGGAGGGTGGTGGCACACATGACCCTGCCACCTCCCCACCCTGGAGATGTCCCGTGCCTCGGGGAACCCCAAGACCACAAAATCCCCCACACCACAAAAACCCGGCGTGTCTGCAGGGCTGGTGCTCCCAGTTTAGGGCAATCCCACTGGGAAAGTCCAGGACAGGGGGTTAAAGCCACTGAGGTTCTGCCTGTGGCTCCAGGAGGGTGAGGAGCTGTGCTCATTGAGCAGCCAAGTGGCTGGGGGTATTTTTGGGTTTAACAGGAATTTGGAATGGGAAACACCACTGCAAAAAATGTGCCTTTGAAGATTTAACCCTGTCCAAACGTGATTGCTGAGGGGTGAGGGCTCAAATCCCTACCTGTCCTCTGGAGAAAAGAGAAGGGAAGGGAAGGGAAGGGAGAAGAGAAGGAGGAGAGGAGAGGGAGAGGGAGAGGGAGGAGAGGAGAGGAGGAGAGGAGAGGAGAGGAGAGGAGAGGAGAGGAGATTTCACTTGGAAGGGACCCTGAATGATCATCAGGTCCAACTGCCTGACCAATCTGGGAGTGATCAAATTTGAAGCATTGTCCAAATGCCTCTCAAATACTGATAGGCCTGGGGCATGGGCCACCTCTTCAGGAAGCCTGTTCCAGTGTTTGGCCACCCTTCCAGTAAATAAATGCTTCCTAACGTCCTGTCCAAACCCCCTAGGCATAGCTTTGAACCATTCCCACGTGTCCTGCCACAGGATCCCAGGGAGAAGAGCTCACATGTCCCACTGCTTTGCTGTTTTATGGCAAGGAGGGAGGCAGCAAGCTGTGAACAAAAGAGTTGTGGAGCGGGGGAAGGGAATATTTCCCTTTCTTGTGTCCTGCTGGCTTGCAGAGCTGCCCTCGGAGGAGCCCTGGCTTTCATTAGTGGTCCCTGCTCGCCGTACGTGATCAGATACCAACCATGTGAGCTCCACATCTCCGTCCCAGCCCGGGCTGGCTCCCTGCCACCTTCAGATGTTTGCTGTGAGGAGCAGCTGGGAAGCCTGGAAAGGCTTTATTCCATCTCACCAGGGTGGAGAGCAACCTGGAGGGCAGAGTCCCTGCACCCCGTTCTCAGCACCTAATGCCGGGCAAGGTTAATGAGTGTCGTGAAGGGACCTCGTTAATTTAAATCCACGTCCTTGGGGTTTAACGCTGAACAATGCTGACTTCACACCTCCAATGGAAAGATGTGGGATTCAGAGTTTCAGTTCAGGCTGTCAGAGTACAGGGAATATTGCCACAGGGCTCTTTTCCCAGCCCTGTACAGCTTGGCTTTGAATTTATTCCTATTTCCCTGCTCTTATTCCTGTAACACCCAGCACACCCCTCCCTGGGGCTGCTCCACAATCTGGCTATGGGAAAGAACACGGGAAAAGGTGGTTTTGGGGAGCAGGAGATAAATGGATATCAGGAGGTCAGCTGGAGGAAGGAGAGGTCAGGACTGAGAGAGCACAGATCAGATAACCGGTTAGGCAGGGTGAAAAAAAGAAAAAAGACAGGAAATTCACATTTGTTACGGGAGAAAGGGAGGAAGCAAGTAAAGGGGATGAAATGGGTGAGGATACAGTTAAGTTAACAGCCAGGGAAGATGCAAGGTGGAAGAAAGCAATTTTTTCTCTTCAAAAATATGCAGATGGGTTTGACTGCAATGTTTCACCGACTGAAAGCAATTTCAGGAAATTGTTCCCGAGTGAAAAAAAAATAAAATACGTTATTTTTTTTTTTAGCAGAAATATTTCACTTCTCTTTGAAGCTTGTCTCACATTTACAAATTATCTGAGCAATTTATAAAAATACTTAAGAGATCACTGTGGTCAGACAAAGTGCTTGCTTGGCCCAAAACATAGTTATTTCATTAAAATGCCGTTTCTGGTTACCCCACAGAAAATACGTTGATTTTTTTTCCAGCCTGGCCACCCCTCACCCCTATCAGTTATTTGTGCAGTTCTGCTTTTCAGCAAATTTACACAGCTGACAGCCGAGGACACGAGCCCAGCAGATGAGCATGAGAAGGAAGTCCTGTGAAGCAAGGAAGGTGATCATTAGAACCTGACCAAATCTATTGCCTGCAAACATTGGCAGAGTACAGCTCTGTTCCGTGGGCATGGAGAGGGAGGCTGCTCTGCTCTCTCTCTCGGTATCATTTGAATCCGAGGCACAGTCAGCTGGGTTGGAAAGAAAACAGCTTTCCGAGCTCTTTTCCAAGTCTGGGGTGTGTGAATAAACACTCCAGCTCGCAGAGGAAGCTGGTGACAGATGGAGCAAGAGCTCTCAGCTCTTCTGCTGTGCTGGCCTGGGCTCCCAACCACGAAACCACGGCGACTTTTCCCATCAGCTAACCTGACTCACCCGTGTGCCCTGCTCAGCCTGGCCCACCTGTGCCAAGCCTGCACCTGGGTCTCACCTGGGCTCTGCAGCCCCATCACTGCAGCTCAGTGCACACATCCCTGAGATGAGCCCATCACAGCTCATGGGGTCTGAAACAGGTGAAGGAACAGTGGGAGAAGGAGGAAAAGCTGCTGGTCATGAGCAGCTGTGGGTGCTCCTGGGCTGGATTACCCTGCTGTGGGCATTGTGCACAGTCAGTGCTCTGAAGACAAAAGACACATAACTTGTTGCAACAATGTGAATTTGAGGGGTGATGCTCACATGGCTGTCATTAGCACATACCCACAGTAATTTCTGCATGGGCTGATAGAGGACAAGGGGAGATTCAGATTAAATGTTAAGAGGAATTTTTTTTTTCCTGTGAGGGTGACGAGGCACTGGAACTGATTGCTCTGAGAAGCTGTGGCTGCCACATCACCAGAAATGTTCAAGGTATCGCTGGACACGGCTCTGAGCAACCTGGGATAGTGGAAGGTGTTTCTGTCCATGGCAGGAGAGTGGAATGAGATGATCATTAGGTCCCTTCCAGGTCAAGCCATTTTTTACTACTCTATGATTCTAATGTGGTTTTGCCCATGGATATTTGCACCAGGTGCTCTTGGGTTCTTGTTTTCAGGCTGTCTGTAAAGCAGCCCATGATCACTCGAGCAGCACTTTATTTTTGAGCATAGCATCACCTTTTGCTTTTACATGAAGCACCTGGCTCCCAGCTGAACCAGGAAAAATAAACAGCTCAAAGCAAAATCATCATTGCGCAAAACTCAGAGCTGCTGTGCAGGGATTGGCCAGGCTCACTGTGATTTGCATCTCTGGTTGCAAGCATACAAATTTCTCAGGCTGGCAAAACCTCTTGATTTGGTGTAACTGGGTGGGAAGAGGGCTTTAATGATATTTTAGCTGCTGCTGTTCTGAAAAGTAATGGGGAGCACAGTCCCAGCAGCACAGGCTGAGCAATTCCAAGCAGCATGTTTAGATAAGGATTTACTTAGGAGTGCATTTCTTTGCAACCACATTTCTCTTCCCTTATTTATTACGTGTCTGCATTATCCTCAGCTCACAGAACCAGTTCACATCTGATTCCTGAAGTTTTTATAGGAGATCATGTGATTTCACTGAAGTCCCTTGCTCTTGGGGCCACTCAGGTGTTTACAGGCTGCACCCGGTGCAGGAGCAGTTTCGTTTCTGCAGAAATGACACTCAGATTTTTTCCAGCTCCTTGGACAATCCTGTCCTTTGCCAATGTTTTTTTTCTTAAAACCAAACCTCTTCAAAGTCTGCAGCTTTACAGGACTTTATTAACTGGAATTTATTTTTAGTGTATTTGAAGCCTTTTTGATTAAGGCTAACCATTAGAAAAGCAAATGAGACCACAGCAGATGATTTTCTTTCCCACCTCAGGAATTTGGGGGCTTGCCTCCTGATTTTGAGCTAATTGAACCTGCATGTGCCGGCAGCTGTGCTTGAGGTGTGATTTTTGCAGGATACAGAGGTTGGCTGTGGCCAGGTGGTTGGAGCAGAGGGGTCAGGAGGAGCATGATCCCCAGAAACAAGAGCTGCCAACCCATGGGGTGCCCAGATCCCCTCAGCCCCTTGGCTCTGACCCCTTTGGGTGCTGAAAGAGAAGGTTTTACGAAATTATTTGCCCTGGGATTATCTGTCCAGCCATGGTTTTGTTTGTGCATACAGGTGTGTGTCTACATCACACACACACAGAGCATCCTACCATTATCCCCACAGGGCCTTCGCTGCACAAACAAATCTGGGGAAGCTCCAAGGGGATGTAAATCCCAAGCACCCGAGGCCTTAGGGCTGTTCCTGCTGCAGGCCAGGCAGCCTGTGCCTCAGCCTTGTTTTACTACACTGAAAAGTGTGGATGAAAACACCCTTAATTCCCTAGCCAGCATAATTTTTCCTGCAAATAACCCCTGGCACATGGGCGTTTGCAATTCTCATTGGCACCTTAGAGGGAAAGCAGCTGCAAGGGGGTGCAGTGGAGTGGTAAAGGTATTTTTCCCTGATTTTTATTATGTTCTCTGGGTTCCATTCATGCTAGCCATGCTGTGAGCAGGGTGGGCAGCATTACAGGCCCTTAGTCCCCCTGATAAATGTATAACTGTGGTTAATCAGGAGAGGAAATCTTTGTGACAGGATAATTTATTTTTTTTCCAGGAACTGCTCCAGACTATCTATGCCAGAGCTCTCCTCTGATGGCAAAGTCTGCATCTTCCCTGGGGGACAGGTGTTTTGCTGCTTCTCCCACCTGAACCCTTTCAAGTACACACAAGCCCCTGAGGTGAGTTTGTTATCCCGACACAAAACACGAGCTAGTGGAGCAGAGTCCCTCTGGGCTGCTCAGTAAACATCTTCTCCTGCAAACGTGGCCTCCAGGCACCCGTTTGTGATCCCAGCTGGTTTTAGCTGCTCTGATTGCAGGTTCCCAGGGAACGGTAACGGGTGCTGAAATGGGTGAGGTGTGCCAGGATGGGAATTGAGGATTAAAGAGGAGACATTCTGCCTCCCCAGCCAATTCCTGCTAGTGGGAGAGCCACTTCTGGCAGGCAGGTGGGGTGAGCATCTCCTCCACCGTGGGGCTGGCAACTCCTCTGCTGCACCCAGAACAACACCTTATGTCTGAAGAAGCCACAGGCTGGAGGTGTTTCATTCCAGGCCAGGGTTCATCTCTTTTCCATCACTTTTGGTTTGCACCTGCCAGAGATGTTTGGAGGGAGATGCAGGGAGATACCCTTGGAGGGATGTCCCAATCATGCTCAGCTCCATCTCCCAGCTGGACACAGCAATGGTGCTGCTGGTACTGTGGCTGTGCCCCAGGGTGTGCCTGCAGCAGCCAAGGGTGGCAAACACCTGCAGCTTTGGGGGTTGAGCAGCTCCAACTCCTTCTCTCAGATGTGGGGAAAAGATAACACAGCAGCTTTCCCCTGCTGCTGACAGGAACCTGGGAGCTCCATTCCAAGAGCACTCCAGCCCTTTCCTGCTCTCCAAAGCCAGGCAACTTCACAGGTGCTCAGCACCACCAGACCCAGATTATATGGTTTCACCATTCCCCCACATTCCCCACCCCACAAATCTGCAAAAGCAAACATTTCCTATTTAAGAAAAGAGAGCAAGAGAGAGGGAGAGGCGCTGCCTTTCCAGCCTTTCTGATTGCAAACCAAGGTAAACCCTCTTCTTTGAGTCCACAGCCAGGCAGACTGCAACAATAACACCCTCAGAAAAGGGTGTGCTCCCATTCATCTCAATGGGTGTTAACTTGGAAGGATAATTATGACCCCCTGATGCCAAGAGTTCTAACCATTTCACTGCTGAGCATCCCAGCCCATAAATAAACCCGGGCAGGAGGGAAGCTGTGCAGCATTGAGGCGTTGACTTTTGGCCTTGCCAGGAGTGTGAAATGCTTTGGTTCCTGCTGAGGCTCCCAGCTTTTCCACGAGCCTGCGTCCATCAAGGCCACGCAGGGATGCTCTTGGTGGAGCAGCCTCGGGAAAGGAGCCACGAGCCCTGGTGAATTTATTGTGATTTTGGCAAAATTCACTGATTTTCCTCACAGCGAGTTCACCTCAGCTGCACAAAGGGATCATCTGGCAAATGCCTTGTGCTGGGTTTCCCTGGGAAGCTCAGCTGGTGTTAAGATAAACAAGGTCCCAGGGAGCAGAGGGGGAAACAGGGTGGAGGTGGCTGTGGGGAGCTCGTCCCTTCCTTTGCAGGAGCGTTTGTGTGTGGAGCCACTGGTGAGGTCAGGTCCCCGCCGTCCCCGGGGCTGCACAAAAGGCACGTGTTTTAATAATCTAATTAGCCCAGACAGCCAAATAGGAGGAAGAAAGGAAATGTATGAAGAAAGGGAGTGGTTCAGGCAGAGGCACGCAGGCTTTGCTGCCTCCATCCCCCTGCTCTGAGGGAAAGGAACCCACCCTCCCATGTGCAAAAATGGAAACTGGCACAGAGCCTTCTGAGCAGAGGTGTGCAGCCAGGACCATGATCTGCTTCAATTCAATAACTCTGTAACCTACAGCTCCAACCAAGTGTCTTTTACTCTTATTGTATTTCTGCAGTACAAGTATGATTAAAGAAAATGATCTGGCCTATCACTGTCATCTCATGTCCCATCATGTGAGTGGCTCATCCCTCCTTCTGACACCCTATGGATGGGTGTCCTGGTCTGAAAAGGAAGTGAGATTTTTGGGAGTCTGGTGGTCAAACCAATAGGTACTGAGACTTGGGAGTTCTTTGTGGATCTGGCATTGTCACAGTGTCCTTCAAAGGGAAGAAATGGCACCAGGCCTTGGTGTTAGCACCAGAAACCATCCATGTCCCTTCAGCTGCTTTTGCCTGTTACTCCTGAGGTTTCTTCTGGTATGTATATCTCAGTGAGGCACAGTTGAGTCTAATGTAAATAACTCTGTGCTCTTCTACTGAAAGTAAAAGGAAGGAAATTAATGACAACAATAAAATAAAGCCCAAGCCTCCCGCCTACAGTCAGTGCTGGCTCTGCCCAGTTAACCCTTGTTTGGTTTTGGTTTCCTGATAGCCAGGGAAGGTGGTTTCCTCTTAGTTTGTGCTGTGCTATTTTAGTTTTTCTCTCTGAAATTGCCTCTCTGCTCACAGCAACAGGGATGTAAAACCCAGCCTGCTTTTAACTCCACACTTACCATTAATAATTTAGCTTTTGCCATGGGGGTGGCAGACACCCCAATAAGCCACTGCTGTTGTTGGGGCTCTAGATCTCTAAAGAATATTGTTAATGGTGTGTTGAGATTCAGGGATAATGGACAACTGTAAGGACTTTAATAATGTGTAAACCTCCCACATAGTAAATATGAGGGTGAGCAGCATGTATTAAACAGCCCTGATTATTTTTTTCCTTAGATAATGAAAATAAAGGCAGTTTGGGTGGGTGGCTGTTCCTTTCCATGGCCTATTAATATCATTTAAATGACAGACCTCTGTGCCTACAGCCATCCAAAGTGATGGAGAGCTTCATGTCCCCTCCAAAGTTGTTGATCGCCTTCCCACTGATGCCTACTGAGTAAATCCCAAGACTGCAGCACGTGTGGACTTGATGCAGCTGCTCCATGCTATTTAAACTGAAAAATGCATAAATAGCATCCCCCTCACTTTAAAGAAGAGGAAATGGGAGCCCCAAATTAGGCTGTTTTCTCTAAGTCACACAGTAAATGCTCTGGAGACGTTTCTGTATGTAAATTCTGCACAAAAATAAAGACTTTTGGTTTTTTGGGCTGTTTGTCTCATCAGTGCAAGTGTTGCACGTTGTCTGAAAAACTGAGTTTCATCCTGCTGGTGAAAGTCAATCTTTGATGAAATTCAGTCATTTTTATTTCAAAATCAGTGTCCCTATGCAAATTGGTGCTTTGAGAGGTAGGTTTATTCGAAGTTGAACATAGCTCATCCTTCAGAAAGTGGAGATAAATTCTTTATGGGTTGTCCACATATATTCCCCCACCAATAATTAAGGGGCTAAAGTAAATGTTAATGTCTCTTAGGTTGTTCGTAAAATCTAGGGGGGGAGATTGAGGGATAGAAGGTAAAAGGATTACACAGGGGCATGGGATGGGCTTGGATGTAATTTGGTAATAAATTTCCCATTTTTTCCTTGGCCAGACTGGCTGCTGTGGAAGCTTTGCGCAAAGAGCTAACCCCATCCCAGGTCCTTTAGGACTGGTTTCACTGTTGTCTGCCTCTGATCTGGAATAAAAGGGGAGGAAGAAATTTGCTCTTTGTCTTGCTTTACATCGTGATGCTGTGGCTCTTGTCAACCCAAAGGTGCTGTTTGCTGTGACCTTTTGCTCTGCATACTCAGTGCTTGGGTTGGAAAAGAGGCAAAAACCTGCTGAAATGTGCTGCTGTCTCATGCAACCACAGCTCTTGCTAGTATTTTGCTTTTGTGTGACTTTTTTGTTTCTTTTAACCTGTGGGACCCAGCTGCCAAGAGGTTCATGCCCAAGGCAGAGAGCAGCAGTGTGTCCAGCCACATTCATACACCAATTTCTCCATGAAAACCATATGAACCTTTAGCTGGGGGAACCAAAACCTCTGTTGAGTTGTTGATGCAGCTCAAGCCTCATCCAGTGCCCAACAGTTGGATGGGAGGAAGCCTAGTGATCATCAGGCTGCTGGGAAATATTAATTGGCTTTTCTGCCTTTGATGTGACCCAGAGCAGCAGCTCCAATGCCCTTCTGCAGCAGCTATGAAGAGGAGAAATCCCAGAAATGGAGCAGACACTACTGCAAGCAGCAGAAAACACCTCGCATTTGAGAGCTGCTTGCTGAATTGGAAGTGCAGGAAGGGGGGTAGCTGGCCAGATCACTTTGAAAGACAAGGAACACAAGGTGTCAAACAGTTTTTCATGACAGATTCAAAATCAGCCCTTTCTGATGCTTTTCTTCCCTTGTTGAGTCACAGGAGAGAAGCCACATGCTGCCCCTCTCTGCCTGCACACCCCTTTGGTGATAAAGAGCTGGGCTGGTGCCGAGCAGCTGCAACTTTATTTGAGCTTTTATCTTTTGTTTTGTTATTTAACAAGCCCAAGAAGTCGCAGGGAGGGGGGTGGGGTGGAAAAAGTGTGCAAAGAATTGCACAGTCTTCAAAAACAAGCCAGAAGATACAGAAGAGGTCTGTGGTTTATCTCACAGACTTGGCCATGGTTTGACCATTTTATAGCAAGGTGGGCTGCTAGAAAGAGGACTGCAAATAGCCCATCACACTTCTTGTCTCAATAAAGTGATTTTCAAACCCGTTCTGGATGTGGAGGGAGGAGGGAGTAGACGGTCAGGTCTGCAGAGCTCCTGAGGGGCTTCCCAGACAAGAAGGTGCTTCAGAACACTTGCATGTGAAGGAAAATAAGACAAAGACACTGCAAAAAGACAGCAGCGAGGTCTTTGAGGTGAACTGAAATTCACAACTGAAACCCCTGTGTTGTCTGTCTTTGACAGCTCTTCCTCTTTTCATCATCTCCAGAGAAGCAGCTGGGGCTGCTGCTCTGACCAGATAGGATGGGAACACATCTGCTGTGGCCCTGGCTGTCCCTCCTCGTCCTGACTGCTCACCCTCTGCTCTCCAGCCAGCTGCATGAGGGATGGGACATCTTCTTGCTCATCACCTTGTTCCCAGCAGGAATACCCAGGTGGGAATTTGCCCTGGCTGTCAATGGGATGAGTGTTCATGAGCTGTGCCCAGTGCTGTCCTAATGCCCTGGGTGGCTTGATGCTGTCAGTGCAGATCTACAAACTGGATGCACACTCAGACTGGGAAAAGTGGTAGGGACAAAGCAATCTGGTTTTGCCATGGAGATGTTTTGAGGATTTCAGTGGTGCTGCGTTTGATCACTCAGAAAGAAAATGTTTCCACAACGCAGGAAACCCAAAGGACAGCTATTGAAATATGTGGGTGATACTGGGTGGTAATGAGGTCTGAACAAGGTCAGAGTTCCTTTACACTCACTCCTGAACCCACACAAGGAAAGAGATGCTCCTGATCTACCTGGATACACCAATCTGAGACCAGAAGCTCCAGCATAATGCTCATTTTACAGCTGGCAAATAGGATGGACTGGTAGATTGAGGGATTTTTTTTGTGTAGGGAGGTGTCTGGGGAGTTAAATTTTGGTGGGAATTTAAAACTCAATGCCACTTTTAGAACTTAAAACCATGTCCAGACCAAATGCTGGAAGTGGTGCTCTGCTTTAAGCCCTCATTGCTGTCTGGGGTGAGTGTGCAGCCTCTCTTTGCCCCACAAAGGCTGCTCCCCTGCAGACACATTGGCACCAGTGTCACCAAAACCTTTGAACATGGGTGTGAGCTGTCTGAGACTGGGCCAAAATGCACTGCACCAGGCTCTAGCAGGGGGATTAGTCACAGGAATGTTTAACATCTTCAGCTGGGGGCTCACCTTAGGGGTCTCTCAAAGTCAGCATGAAGGAGATTGATCTGACCTCAACTGGCATTTCACACAGGGTGAAACCTCGAGTTTAGGGTGAGTGATATAGGTTGGAGATCTACTACAGAGAATTCATCCTTCCTATGGAGTGAATGTGCTCTGAGTAATCATAGATACCTGTTACAGGCGCTTTTCTCATGTAGTCAAGCCCTAATGACATGTCCAGGGTGTTGGTAAAGCTGGGAGACAGAGCAGCTCTCCAAAGTTTCTGATTTAATGCCCAAAACCCACAATTTCCTTTCAAACACACAAACAGACTTGGCTGAATATTAGAATTTTTGTCCTTCATGAAACACACAAATTTGCTTTCAATTTATGATTGCAAATCTGAAAAAAACCCATAAAATTTAAAAATGTTTGATGGAGAAATAATGTAAAAGTCATTTGGTCTGATACAACTGAAACAGTTCACTTTGATAATGTCAAAACTAAACATAACAAAGAGAGGTGCAGCATAAATCCCAGCACAATAAAATATCACACACATTGAAAATATTTCAATTAACATTGCAATGCAATGCAAAATGATTCAAAACAAGTTGGAAGAAGATCTTTCTATGTCACCAAAACATTTTAACATTGCTGAAGTGAAACTGAGAAAATGGAACCTGCTGAAATGTTTCACTGAAAGCTTTTCATGAACATTTTTGTCCTCGTGTGTATGGATTTTAAGATAGAGATTTTGTCAAAAACAATGTTAAGCATCTCTTTGATGTGAGGTCTTTATTTTTCTACAAAAATTACATCACTTCAAATAGTTGGCAAGACCTAGAAGCAATCAGGTATTTACACCTACTCAGAGCTGGTAGAAACAATCCCTCAGACCCTTTTTAATGCACATCACAACTCTTCTGTTATTACAGGCAGATGCTTTTTAGATGCTGGATAAATTTCATAGTGAGCTGTTTTGGTAACACTGCTGACAACATCTACATTGGGCAACATCATCCTCAGACCTGGAAAATCCATATATTCACTGTGACGTTACACATTTTTTCGTCCTCATCAGAGCTGAGTCATCAGACAGATCCCTCCTTCCTCATACCATTTAACAAACGAGGTAACTAATTATTTACCTCTGGCTCGGCCTGGAGTCATCCTTTTGTTATTTACCATTGATGACTATTTAGCTCCAAACAACTGGTTGCAAAGTCACACGTGCTGGATGGGTTCCCACCTGGACAAGAGTTATCTCCTCCCCACCACAATGCTGACTAGGAGGATAGTCTATGCTGCTTTCAGAAAAAAAGAAAAAGAAAAAGAAAAAGAAAAAGAAAAAGAAAAAGAAAAAGAAAAAGAAAAAGAAAAAGAAAAAGAAAAAGAAAAAGAAAAAGGAAAGGAAAAAGGAACCTGAAAGTCAGAATAGAATAGCAGAGAGAAAAGGGTATTCATGATTGTGTTCCAACATCCAAGGTCCCATCAACAGCAGGGAAAATAGGGGTGCCTCTGTGTCTTTTGTGCTCAGCTGAGACCTTGTTCACCATTCAGCCTCTCACCTGCCTCAGTTCCCACATGCCCAGAAGTTACAAAATGCTGCATTTTTTGTTTTCTCAGAGCGCTCTTATTTCTGTGTCTGGCGAAGCAAATGCTCTGTGCGGCAGTGGTGAGGCTTGGAGGGGAAGGATGTTCCAAGGAACCCACGGACCAGGCTTTCAGAAGGTAAAGGCTTCATCACTTCTATCACCTGCAACGGGATTTGCACGAGAAAAGGCAAAATAACCCCTTTTCAGCCTCAGCAAGTGTGTCAGTGTGTCAGGAGGATCTTCAAATGCCTGTGACTAAATGCATACAAAATCTTATCAAATAGATAAGAGTTTTATAAGAGTCTACAAAATCTTATCAGATAGAGACTGTGATGAGTTGGGTGCTGACCTGGAGTGCTGGGCATGGTCACATCCTCCCTGAACAGAGAGCAGCTGGACTCACACAAGAACTACCAAGAGCCAGAGACAGTGGGCACAGGGGCTGGGACCAGGGGGATTCACACAGCTGGAGGGGGCCTGGCTCTCTTGTGACATTTGTCCCAAGCCCCAAATCCTAGGGGTTCACCTGTGCTCACAAAATCAGTCCTGTGGTGTGTAAAGAAGGGTGTTGATACACTTGAGCGCGTCCAGAGGAGGGCAAAAAGACTGGTGAGGGGCTTGGAACACAAACCCTGTGAGGAATGTTTGAAGGAGCTGGGGTTGTTTAGCCTGGAAAAGAGGAGGCTCAGAGGTGACCTTATTGCTCTCTACAGCTCCTGAAGGGAGGTTGCAGACAGGTGGGATCGGTCTCTTCCATCGGACAGCACTGACAGAACCAGGGGACGCAGCCTCCAGCTACATCAGGGAAGGCATAAGCTGGATATTAGGAAAAAAAATTTTCACCAAAAGAATAATAAAGTACTGGAATGCTCTTCCCAGGGAGGTGGTAGAATCACCATCTCTGGATGTGTTTAAAAAAAACCTGGACATGGCACTTGGTGCTATGGTCTAGTTGAGGTGTTAGGGCATGGGTTGGCATGGATGATCTTAGAGGTCTCTTCCAACCTCATTATGCTGTCATTCTGTGATTCTGTAAGCCCTACCCTGAACTACCTCCAAGTTCATAGTTTATAAATGCAGGTCCACAGTGCAGCCTGACATTGGTGGGGAGAGGAGTGAAGGCACCATGTGCCTCAGCACTGGGGGCTTTGAGGGAAGGAAAATCAGTGAGAGAAGGAGTGTGAAGGAAAACGGTGTCCAGAGAAAAGACCACAGTACTCTGTCTTTCATGCCCCTTCTCAGCAGGTTCCCCTTTGTCACAAGCCTCGTTTGCCCATGCTGAGGGTCAGCAGTAGATGGGTTTTACCTGGAGTGCCTCTGGAAGTGCTCCCTCCTTCCTGTCTGCCTCTCCAGGCCAGCAGCAGAGCCCCACACAGCAGCACCCTCCCTCACCCTGCCACCATCTCCCCTCCTGCCCTTCCCCCCCCTCACTGTGGCTTGACACAGAGGAACCTGAAAGTTCGCTGCGATGTTTGAACCCCAGCCAAAACTGAAAGCGAGACCTCGGGACTGGTCCGAAAGCCTAAAAAACATATGGCATTAATTCTGCTTTCCCACAGTTCCTAAAACTGCAATTAAAAGCAGCCCCCACCAAACAGAGCCCCATAACTCAGCTCTGTGATTTATTGGAATAACGAAGCTTTAGGGGAAAGTTGGCGAGGAGCAGGAATTCCACGTCCGGGAGCTGGGCTCCGCGCACATGGCCCACGCTTATTTTATAGCACACCACCAGTGGAAGAGCACGATCTGAGAGGGACAGGCCTTTGAGAAAGCTTATCTATGGCACCCATTTGGCTTCCAGCAAAGGAACATCTCCTGCAGATGCCTGGCAAAAGCAATCAAGCGGAAGCTGGCTGGGGATCATCTCTTTCCCTCATCCAGCGGATGCTTTTTCCCATCAGTAACGAATGAACGTGGCCCACGAGGTGACAGAGACTGCAAATCTCCTCTTGCCCAAGGAGCTGCTTTTTCATATTCACTTTCTTCTCTAAACCAAGGCCTTTCAGCTTCTTGGTTGTGAGCAAACATGAAAGTCAAGCTGCAAAGCTCAGACTTTTTTTTTTTTTTAACATAGCTGAATAGTCTGGGAAGGGAGGTGGGAAGGGGAAAGTCATTCTACCTACGGAGGCAGATTTCTGCCTGCCTGTCGTTTTGCTAATGCCTGTTACGATGATCCTTCCTAATGGTTAAATGCAGCAGGGAATTAGTGGTGGTATAAACTAATTTCTAGAAGACATTTTATAATCTGTCTTAGATGATACTATAATTCATGTGATAAAGGCAAACTTCAGCCAAATGGAGTCTCAGAGTAATGCCAGAAAGGAGCACAGTGAGAAGCACCTTTTCCACTTAGAAGACAGTGTAGTAGGAAGACCAAACACATTAAACCTCCACCTCCTTCACAAATAAGTCTCTGCCTGCTGTCCAGATCCAGTTTCCAGCTCCATACTTGCTGACATAGCAGATTGCAGAAGCACAGGTCTGTCTGGTATTTGCTGTCACTCTACTTGTGATGATTTTGCTCACCCACGCTACTGAAAAGGCAAGAAAAAGTGCCCCCTGCCCAGCTCATTTGCTGAGCAGAAACATTTGGTACTGCACTAGGTTCTGTAGTTGCCTGATAACATTCTTAAATCACATTTGCAGGTGCAGGAGAAGATTACAGTCACCTCATGAAGAGCCTTAGGCTGCAAAGCCTGGTGTCAGTGTGTCCTATGGCTCTTGTGCTGGCAATTAGCAGAGTGGGGTACTCCCCCTACAAAGGGGCCATTTGCTGAACACCTGCCTTGATAGAGATCTCCAAACATCACTGCTGGTGGGGAATTGTCACCATGCAACTTTATACCAGAGCAGGTGCAGCGGAAAGCTGGCTGCAGTGTCTGGTGACAGGAGACTAAAGTTGTTTGGTTTGCTCTGCCTAGCAAAACAAAAGTGAGAGACATAAATGGAAATCAGAAGCCTTTTCCTAATTGTCTCAGGAATTAAGTTTTGGCTGGCTCTCAGAGCCCTTCAAGAAGAAGAGTGGAGGCAATAAGTCTTCAGGGTCTGAGGATGGATTTTCTTGTGGAGACCCGCTGATGTGACAGGCATGAACCTGAGGTTAGAAGAGTCAGTGAGGATGATATTTGTCCCATCTAAGCCCAGACATGTTCTCAGCTACGTTAGTCCCTCAAGGTTCCCATGGTCAGTGGGCAGAAGCAGAGGTGTAGGACATGATTCATCTTCTTCAGGCCACAATGAATCACTCCCTGCAGCCCACTGACTATTGATCAGTTTGGTGTCCAGTAACAGCAACCTGAGCAGAGCTTACTGAGGTTTCAGCCACTGCTGCCTAAATGGGTGCCCAATGATGCTTTTCAAACCTGCCTCTTCACCCAGCTCTTCTCTCCCACTATGACAGCCCAGCTGTGGTCCACAAGTCCAGATTAAACTCTCCATCTTCAGATCTACTCCAGAGCTTTACCTAATAAAATTGAACCACTAAAAGCAGGAGTGATGAGAAATGCTGGTGGTTGCAATGATTTTACAGTATTAGAGGTTCTGGTCAGCATGCCTTGCTCACAGCCTGTGGAGAAGTGAAGGCCCTGTGAAGGCCTTACTGAGGCCTTTCATGGCTCAAAGGCCTTACTGAGGCCTTTCAGGACTCAGAGGGGGCATAGAAGAAACATGGCGAAAAACTTTTTAGTAACGCTTGGAGTGATTGATGTAAGGGTAATGGTCTTAAAATGAAGGAGAGTAAACTCAAACTAGAGACAAGGAAGAAGATTTTTTACAGTTAAGGTGGTAAAACACTGGCACCAGAGAGCTGGTGGATGGCCCAACCTTAGAAACATTCAAGGTTGGTTTGGACAGTGCTCTGAGCAACCTGGTCTAGCTGAGATGTCCTTGTTCACCAGAAAGGGAAGTTGGGAAAAGACAGTTGTAGAAGTCCATTCCAACCCAAACTATTCCATGATTAAAAAAAATAAATCATTAAATGTGGGAACAGGAAAGGGAACCACATTGGCAGAGACCATTGGGCTTTTAAGCCTTCCTCATGGAGTCCACCCCAAGATCTTCAAGGAATTTCCTTTAATTTCCCTCTTGATGGTGGGAAATATGGTGAGGATATAGTGAAAATCTCAGTAATAATCACTGTCCCACCAGGCATCCCAATGCTGCAGGCTGCAAACCACCTCACCAGAGTAGGTCTCAGCACAGTGCTCTGCTGTTGAACAGACAAAGACAAAATGAAATCCAGAGGTCTGGAGAGAAAGAGATCCAAGGGGAAAGCAAGATGCAAACAGATGGTGGTGATGAACACGAGGAGGGCCCTGCTCCTTGACACCTTCAAAATAGGTTTCAATATTTTCTGAGATGTTGTTGAAGCCAGAAGCTTGTGGAGATCTCTTGGAAAATAAATCCTTCTACAGACCCTTCTGAAATTGCCTTTACACCCACCATTGCTCACAGACCACAAATGGAAAACCTCTGGTTTGGCAAGAAACAGCTGGAGCACAAAGAAGACTGTGATGCTCTCCTCTGACTTCAAGTCTGTAGCATAATGGAATGGTGCTTGCTTTCTGAACATAAAAATACACAAATAATCAGAAAAACATGGCAACAGGATGACAAAACCATGGTGTAATATTTCCCAGAATGACCTCAAAGCCATAAATCAGCCCTCTGAATTGTCAGCAGCAATCCAGCTGAACAGCCAAATTGCCCCAACATCCAGCCTATTTTATTTAGGGTTATTGCAGTGCATTATTTATTTACAGAGTGCTGTACATGTAGACACTGCTTTACAGGTACATAAAAGACCACCCTGAGGAGTTCAGTTGCACTCCAGGCACACAAATATGACATTCATGGCAGCAGCACCACGGGTTAACGATGGCAGTGCTGCTTGAGGTTTCTTGTTTCCCTCTTGATTTTATTGCACTGAAGCCAAGCACATTTTAAACTCTGGACTTTCAGTCAACCTGTTTGTCTGAGGCAGTACATGGCCATATTATCTGATGGGTTTATCTGTCCCACATAGGATAGCTCAACTCAGGTTTGGGAACTGGCACTTGGGCTGGCTGGAAATTTTCCACCAAACTATTTTTGCCTTTGATTTCTAGTAGGAGATGATGTTTTTAGCAAAGCAGGGATTTTTTTTGTGTACAAACTGAGCACCCCACTTGGGTAAAAGGCAGGCTTTGCTCTTGTGTGTGTGTAAAATCCCTCTTCCCTTCTGGAAAACGGGGACAGGGGTGTTAAAATGGATTTCTGCAGGAGTTGCATTATAATAAATAGAAGCAGGGTATTTTCCATTCTCAATTTAATGTTTCATAGGAGTTTAGCATCACTGCTCAAACTCATCCAAGGGCACAAGTTCATGTGCTGATGAGACAAAGCAAAGGAGCTGAGCAATTAGACCAATTGCATATTTACTGGGAATACTAACAGGATATTTCCTCCCATTGCACATTCTAATGCAGTTGCTGAGTGGCTTTTCAACCCAGTTGATGGTTTCTTCAGTCCCAGTGGCTGGTGGGAGTACAGACATGGCAAAGTGGCTGTCTCAGATAGCAGTGGTTTCTCATCCAGCCAGAGCAAGCCAAGAACATTTCCCACCATCAGCATCAAAGCTGCCTTCTCCAGATGTTGGGAGGAAAGGCAGCATCTGTCTGTCTAACAGAACTCTCCCCATCTTTCAGGGCTGTAGGAGGGATTGACTCTGATTTTTTTTTCTTCAAGTATTATTACTCTAGATTTAAATATGAGAGGAACCTTTACTCATCCAGCCACTGAAAAGTGCTTCAGATGCCGGTGGAAATACATGTGAGCTATTAATTAAGGACTTAATTGTTAATTATTCCAACACTGAGAAGTATGCTAGACCCTCCCAGTCTGCTGAGATACACAGCCCTGCCCTGGAGAGCTATTGGCTCCTTTCTGACAGCATGGAGCAAAGTTGTAATGAAGTGGTGAAAGGCTTGGGGAGAGAGAAGTTGGGGCATCTGCTCAGGCATACCAAGCACCACTGTCCAGCCAGGACTGGCAGAGATGGAAAACTAGCACCTGGAATGAGGAAGAAGCTTTGTTTGTTTATCTCTCAGGCAACCCAGATAAACACATCTTGAAAATGAATGTAAAAGTGAGACGAGACCCAATTTCCTGAGATATGAGAAGTGAAAGAAGTTATAAAAGAATGTTTGTGCAGTTAAGACATAAATTTGTAGATCTTCCCAAGCTGGGATTAAATTCTTCCTTGGCCAAAACATTCAGCATATAAATCACACACATTTCTCAGAACCTGGGCTGCCCAACTGGGAATGCCAACATAGCCAAGGGGACAGTGCCAAGACAAGCAGGATTCATACTGGGAAGTGCTGGTAGCCCTGGTACCAGGGAGTGATCCCCACACGAGCCGTGACTCGCACGCTGCCTGCTCCTCACACCCAGAAACTCTGCCATCCCCAGTCTCGCCCAGGGCCACAGAGGCTGCCAAAAATGCAACCCCAGCCACCCCTGGGAGAGCTTGGGAATTGCAGGCAGAGCTGGGAGCAGCCTGGAGCCATCACCCAAGAGGTCATCCCAGGCTTTTCTCCTCCAGTGCTCTGCTTTACGTGGAATAATTTTAATGGTGGTGATTAACGTGTGGCCCTTCCGTGGTGATGCTGCTGCTGCCACCCCTGTGCCTGGTCCTTAAATGAAGTTTAGCCCTGCACAGAAGATTTTTGCCAATAAATCCCCCCCCTTGACCCCTAGTTTACCCCCATAAAAGCTGCCCTGACTGTGCCACAGCAGCACAAGCACAAGAAGCAACAGGTCTTCCCAAACGTAACAGATCCTCCCTTTCAGGAGCTGTGATTTAATATGATGGAGACAAAAGTGTGTCTTGTACAAAGCCAAGGAGAGCTGGACAAAGAGTCAGATCCCATCGCCCCTTTGCAGCAGGCAACCTCCTCCTGGTTTACACCCTAAAAAGCAATTCATTGCAACAAGGAAATGGGTTGCAGCCCCAGAAGCCTTGATCCTGTATATTCTTCACTTCCCTGGTGTGAGCAGCCTTTGAGGAATCCCACAGGTTTACAAACTCACATGTGAATGCTTGAGCAGGGAGGTGAGTGCTGGCAGTGTCACTGCTCAGAGCACAGGCATGCTTGTGAGTTCAGCTTTTCCAGGGCTACAGCAGGAAAAAGCTGATGTCAGGCCAGATGCAAGTGATACACATCACTTGCAAGGGAGGGAAAGAACCTCTGTGTTCCTGTTAACCTTAGAAAGCAAGTGCTTGGATTGCCACACTGAGGATTTGCAACAACAAGGAGAATGTAATTAAATAACAGGGATGATCTCATTATTGTAATGATGAGGTGTCATTTAATAAGGAGAATCCAGCACTGGGAGCTGAGAACTGGAGTCCTAATCCTGGCCCTAGCTCCCAGCTCTGGTAGGTCATATAAGGCTGACATCCTTTCTTCAATGTGTTTTAATGAAACATAAAATTTGCAGTAGCTATTGCAACAAAGAGACACACATTAACAGTAAAAATTGTCTTGTTCCTTTACTTTATAAAAACTGGATTAGTACAACTTCCCTTTATATGAGGGACAGTGAGGGTCTCTTCCAGATGATGCTTGTGCAGAGTCCAGAACCATGAGGTCACTGAAGGAAGTGCCAAGGCTGCTCCAGTCCTGATGATCTTCCAAATGCACACCTAAGTGGCTGATTATCAGGCCCTGATATGGCATTTTTGGGGTAATGCAACCTCAGAGATTTTTTTCCCCAAATATAATTGGCTTTAATTATATGTATATGTGTGTGTATGCGTGTATGTGTGTGCGTATATATATATATATATATATGCATGTGTGGGTCTATAATGAGAAGGATCAGGATGTTTTCAAAGCCATATGACAAAAGGTACACTTGAATTTAACTGCCGACCTGGCCATACATTATGTGTATCAAAACCCTAATCAGTTCAAAGACTGGATCTCTTGAATCTAGCCAATCCATCCATCCATCCATGGATCCGTCCATCCATCCATCCATCCATCCATCCATCCATCCATCCATCCATCCATACTAAAGTCCTTCATCCTTGGCACTGATGCTAAGTTTGGTAGGTTGTAAGACATCCTCTCCCTTCCCCCATTATTTTCCGCTTTCATTGTCCTGCACATTTTGGGTTTTTAGGCTGGGAGCCCTGAGGGGTGATGTAGGCCAGGAAAAGGGGCAGTGGGCTCTGCAGTGCTTTGAGCAGGGCTGCACACACCTCTGAAATCCTCCTTCAGGGTTTCTTATTCCCTATCTCTCAGCATGTTCTGAGTGTTATTTGTCTCTTGCTGAGGCTGAGATGCCAAACAGGGTCCCCTCAGAGCCCAAAGTTTTCATCCCAGATGCAAGCAGCTCTGTAGTTCCCATCAGCTGTGCTGGTGCTCCTGGGCCACTTGTGAGGGCCCAGTGCTACCACACATCCCACCAGCCCTGTGTGCAGGTGCTCACCCTGCTTGTGCCACCACCCCTATCCCATTTCTGTGCTGAGAGACTTATTGGAGGAGAATGGTTTCTCCTGCATGTCAGAACAGAGAAATCTCTCCCTGTCATGAGTGTAGGCTGTTGCTCTCTTTTTCCTTGGAAGAAGGAAAAATGGAAGGGATTTTCCCCCACAGCCTGATCTCCAACATGTAGTGAAATCATCAGCTTTGCTCTCTGATCCCTTACAAAAAATTAATAGAAAATTACAGAATTAATAGAAAATTACAGAATTAATACAGAATTACAAAAAAGTTAAGACTAGAGCAACGTCTGTAGCATATTTCAGCTCAATCCTGCAACTTACCCCAAAACAAGTCTTTGCATTTTAATTTTACCATTTGCTCCTGAGCCTTACACGATGCTGCTGGTTTCTCTTTGTTTTTACACAAGCCAAACACAGCAGGTGAAAACACTGAGCTGCCTCTCCAACATGCACCACACACACAGAGCTCTGGGACACATCCATGAGAAACTCTCCTCCCTCCAACAAACATTCTGCAAGGCAAAATAAACCACTGAGGCATCCTGTAATCAAGATTGGAGTATGGGAATCTAGTGTTTTGATCTTTGCTGTGGCAGGATTTAAGGCTCCCAGGCTGTCATCTCTTGGTTTTTTGTTGTTTTTTTTGTTTTTTTTTTTTTCCATTGCCCAGATCCTGGAATTCTTTCTTTCAATTTTTTAAGAGAAGTTGTTGAAGCCTCCCATTTGGGCAGAAAAATCTTAAAAGCCTGAACATACAAGTTTTCTAAACTTGAAGCAACCTTGCAGTCTGGGAAATGACCAATGACTCCATTTTTAATTTCCAATGTTAAAATATCCATAATGTTGTTAATCACTCACATTAATATCACCATCCAACAGTGAGTTTAACGAGGATGCTAATGAGTTGCTCACTGTGTGCAATCCAAAAATCACAATTTTAATGTGTCTTTTCTTCAGCCTTATGATTACAGAAAAAACAGAATCACCAAGGTTGAGAAAGACCTCTAAGATCATCGAGTCCAACCTTTAACCCAACCAAGTCCACCAAAGGATGATGCCATACAATGCCCTAAAAAAAGTTGAGAGCACCTCTCATCTGCACCACTTAAAGCAAGGAGGTATCAGGAGAAATCGTGACTTTTTGGTCTCCTGGTTTCTGTGTTTTGACACAAGATTTGGATCAGGACTAACACCAAAAACAGGTATTGAGAACATGACCTTGTTACCACTAAGCCTTAATGATGATTTTTGATGGTCCCAGAGCCCAGTAGCTCCAGCAGGACCGATTCCCATCCCTGGAGCTCACATCCTGGGGACCTGGAACAGAAGGCCAGACTGTAAAACACCAGGTTTCCCTGCATAGCAGCCCAGCTGGATTTTCCTCTCCTTTTCTTGGGCATCTACAGTGCTTCAGGATGGTCAGATATGAGCTAAACAATCTCTGAGTGGCTTGAAATACTTCAAATTACTGCTTTCCACCATTTCCCCTGCTCCCTGGCATTGTAAAAGCAAACCTTAAACCACTGTATTTCTTTGCAAAACTTGTCATGAAAAATTCTTCCTGTTTTCTGGCTGCCTTTAAAACCACTGGGAAAAAATTGTTGTTGTCTTATTGTTATTGCTGTACAAAGCACTGCCTCTTCCAATGGAGGCAAATGTCTATTTTTCTTTACTCAGGAGACAGATCCAGATGCACAATTTCTCGATTATCTGGTTAACTTTGCAAGATGGAACCCAAAGAATTTCCCCATGGTCTTATTTCGGTTTTTCCTAAGTGGGAAGTGCACAAGCCCCACATTCTCTATTAATCATTTGAGGAACCACAAGAGAAAGAAAAGAAAAAGAGAAAAAGTCAACATGAGTTCCTCTTCCCTCACAAGCTGGCTTGAAGGTTGTTGTGGTTGGAGAGAGGGGAGTGAGAAAGGAGGAAATATTGACAAGCAAGGTGGTTTAATAGAAATACCAAACAGAGATCTCATTGCTGACGTCTGCCCCAGCAGTGGGGAAGGTGCACAGGCAGAGCCTTCACCCAGCAGTGAAACCACATCATGGGAGGGTTTCAGCACTGTTCTCTTGCTGCAGGTTAAAAATAGTGGGAAGATGGAGATCTCACTGCTCTTTGTGGGACATCTCAGCGCTCCTTGTGGGGCAGTGGGACATCATTCCCCTGTGTGAGTGTATGGAGACAACAGATAGTGTAATGGTTGCCGGATATATTAATTATTTTACATATTAATTATTTTATCATTTACTAGGAACTAGCATTTAAATTCCATTTTACGCATCTTTTTTTTTTTTTTATCTTGACATTTTTAATTTTTTTTTGTCAAATAATTAAACCATATATCCCTACATTATCCAAATCACTCGTCATCAATACACTTTCAATTAACCTTCCTCTATATTTCCTAATATCAAAAACAACAGTCAACCATCATCATCACCCCACAACCACCCCCAAACAGACATAGAATTAACCCCAGAACTAACCCCCCCCAAAAAACCAAACAAAAATACAAACCATGATGATAAATCATCAACCAATCACCCACTAAATTTTATGTTCTTGTAGCTTATAAAAAGCATGACACTGAAGATGCTAAGATGGCTGCCACACACACCCAAGGACAAAGATGGCTGCCACATCATCTCAAGGATGGAGGGATGGAAGGGTGATGGCTGGAAGGGTGGTGGGATGTAGGGGTGCAGAGCTGCAGGGATGGACGTTTGGAGAGGTGGATTGGAGAGGTTTGTGTGTGTATGGAGGGATGGAGGGATGGAAGGGTGGTGGGATGTAGGGGTGCAGAGCTGCAGGGATGGAGGTTTGGAGGGGTGGATTGGAGAGGTTTGTGTGTGTATGGAGGGATTTAGGGATGGAAGGGTGGTGGGATGTAGGAGTGTAGAGCTGCAGGGATGGAGGTTTGGAGGGATGGAGAGCTGGAGGGATTGAGGGCACCT
Source organism: Zonotrichia leucophrys gambelii (assembly GCF_028769735.1). Classification (NCBI taxonomy): domain Eukaryota; kingdom Metazoa; phylum Chordata; class Aves; order Passeriformes; family Passerellidae; genus Zonotrichia; species Zonotrichia leucophrys. Next base: position 5,693,896 of record NC_088171.1, on the reverse strand, counting down.
ACAAACCCTTGATCTCAAAGAACACCCTGGCAGGGACATTCCATAGTGTGTCCTGTCCCACCACCTTCCCTTCTCAACACTCTAACCCTAAAATTCACATCTCTCAGCCCTACTGGCCTAAGAGGTTTCCCATCCCATATCTTCACCTCAGCTGTTGCAGCTCCCCTTTGTCTCCAGCTCATTTCTCATTTTCCCCACAAGCAGAGCAAATGTAAAATGGGCTTGGGCAAGAGGGGAGGGGAAGATGTGGAGGTGGGCTAAAAACAGACACATAACCTTATGATTGCACTTTGGAAAATGCCAATTTCCCGGCCCCAGCCATCAACAGGAATGTCATTAGCGTCCAGCACTAATGGTGATCTCTTGGCTGGGATGAGAGCCGGCCAGGGAGGCAGAGGAGTGACCCAGAAGGGATGCCCTGTGCTCAGGGTGCTCAGCTGGGACACAATTATGTGAAATGTTTGTGCCTGGGTGACCTACATCTAGAGCAAATGTGACACCGTGCTGCCCAATCAATACCTGTCAGGTCACATTACCTGTTATTGATGAGCATGGCTGTTAATCCCAACATATTGTATTTGCAGAGCTTCCTGGCCTCCCCAGGGCTGTCTGGACTGAAGTTTTGCCTGGCTGAAACTTGTCTAAGGGAGAGAATTTTGATGGAGGAAGGGTCTTTGTGCGTGGAGGAAATGTGTAGTTTGTTGCTGCTGGCCTGCTTGTTGAGGTATCCTCATGCCCCTAAAGGCAAGGTTTAGGAGATGAGTTAAAATCTGCATTACAAGCCACAGATCCTGATTTAGCTGTGTAATATGAGCACTTAACTGAAGGAAACAACTGCAAGCACAGTCCTCAGGTGCAAGGCAAAGGAACATCTCCGCAGGAGGCTGCTCTCAAGGCTGTGAATTGCTGTCTGCAGGGACCTGTCTCTCTCCAAAGCCATCACTGTTGATCTGGATGCTGCACTCCTTAGGAGATGCTCACAGCAGGATGGATCCAGGCAGAGAGGAGCTGTGGCACTGGCATACATGGCTGTGACCATGTTTGCACAGTCCGAGGATGAGGGAAGGGTAGAGGATCTGACTCCATGTTTCAGAAGGCTGATTTATTATTTTATGATATATATTATATTAAAACTATACTAAGAGAATAGAAGAAAGGATTTCATCGTCTCTTCCCTCATCCAAAAACCCCTGTGAACACCATCACATCATAGGATGGTTTGGGTTGTGAGATCCTGGCAAGTTCATCTGGCAAGGACACCTTCCACTAGGTCAGAGGGAGCTTTGCAGGGCAGGTCTTTATTTCACCTTTATTTTCTATCAGACGTGGGTCTTCTTCAGCTGCTGCTGAGCGGAAGGAAAGACCCTGCAGATGGAAAACTGTCCCAGCAGCTCAGGCCCTGGCCAGGTTCCCCTCACAGCTGTCTTGAAAGAGCCCCCAGCCACCATCTGTTCTCAGGAGCAAATTTGTGGTTTCAAAACAAGTGCACTGACAATGGAAAGGCACCCAGAGGGAAATCCCACACAAACAACTTCTTAAACAGAAGTGGCAGTCACAGTGTTGTTAAAGATCTGCCACACTCGAGCTGATTAATGCTGTTGGGTCTAATTGGATGTCACTTCTTTAACCCAGTGTCACTTTTGGATTGGGCAGCAGCTCTTCGCAAAAAGTTTGTTTATAGCAGGACTCACAGGAGTCCTGTTGGGAATGCTGGAGTCAGGGGAAAGCAACAGTTAGAATCAGTGGGAATCAGAGGGTGGGAGGATTTTGGAGACTTGTAGCCAGTGTGTTTGTGTGTGCAAAACACAGCCACAACCTGGCTGGGCTCCAGGTACTCATCCCTGTGCCACAGGCCCTGCAGTGTGTCTGCTGAAGGAACTCAGGTTTCATGTGGATAATAAAGGGCTGGATTTAATCTCCCTGGTTGCTGTAAATCTGCCCACACATGTGGCTGGGGTGCCTCAGGTGACCCAGATCCACTTTCTGCAGAGAGGAAGCCAAAGGGAAGCTCTCTCTGAAATGTTCCTGTTGGAATGCCTCCCTTTCCTTGCTGAGCTTTCTGCTTGGGACTGTGGGCCAAAGGAGCTGAGTATTTCCAACTGCTACAGGGCATTGGGATTTTTTTGTGTGCCCTGGAATCTCCTGGCTGGGCTCTATATTCCACCTGTGAGCACAGAGGCTGCTGCTGTGGATGTGAACCACTGCCAGGTCAGAGGAGCAGAGCCCAAAGTGTTGGCCCCATGTGGTGAAAGTAAAGCCAGGCTGAGACAGTGCAAGGACCAAATGAGTCACCCATATATGATAGATCTGGGCCCAGAGAGAATAATTAAAGCATTTCCTTTACCTGACTTTTCTGATTGGATTAATTATCAATTCAGAGTGCAATTAAGCAGGTTGTGTGTGAGTTACACATCACACATTGCCCTCCAGAATTTCCCTTCTCATATTTAAAATGGAGAAAGCTTCAGTGCTTAAGGTGAACAACCCCTAGAGCATGATGCCGATGTGATATCTGAGTTAGACAACTCCTGCATTTGCCCTCCAGGTCCCTTCTCTTTCCTCCTGGCCATGGAATGGGGCTCTCTGCTCCCTGTGAAAGCAGAGGCAGCTCAGAGTTGGCCCTGCCAGACAGTGACATCACATCAGGACACTGCGGTGACCAGCCAGGTCTGACCTGGAGGATCAGGAGCGTTCTCTGCATCTGTGATGGGAAGATTTTGTGGGAAATCATCACATCATTCCAGCTCTGTATTCAAACCAATCAGGTTCTCCATTAGAAATCCTGCCAAGAGTACAATACTGACAGACGAAGAGGTAAAAATCACAACAGCCAGCTCCTCTTGACCTCTGCACAGATTCCTGTTCTGTGTTCCTGCTACAGGTCAGGCTTTGCCTTTACAAGCAGAACTTTTTTTCAGATGGAGCTTGTCCAAGTTCTCACAGCTGTGGGTCACTCCAGGTCTACAGCTTCACTTTGCCTCCCAAGACTCTCTATATCTGGATTAATCCATAAAGTGGGATCTGGGGAGCCCCAAACCAGTGAAGGGGACAAGAAGGGAGGAGTTTCTTACAGGTTGTTTAATTTTGTGGAAGATCTGAAACTTGGTGGAGGAGAAGCAGCTCAGCAGCTTGAGCCTAGAGAGTTTGGCAAGGCTGAACTGGATGAGGATTTGTCCTGTTGTGTCCTACCGCTCTAGGACAGCAACATCTTGGTGTCCTCATGATGAAACCCTCATCTGAAACCCTCACCTGATCCGTCATCATGCTCTGCTAACTGCTGGGTATCCCAGGGGAGTCCTGTCTGGTGTCTCAGGCTACTGGGCAAGGCAGTGCTCATCTCCTGCTGGGTTTGAGCAGCACTTTGTCACTGCCATGACACCTCTGGACATGTGCCTGGTCCCTCATCACCTCTGACAGCAGCCAGGAGAGTTGCAGGAGCTGATGTCTGCCTGAAAACATTCACACAGTGCTTGAATATGTTTTTCAGTTTGGTTTTAGCCATGTGATGAGGCCAGGTAATGTTCCTGTGGGCTGGGGATGGAGACAGGGACTCCTTTCCTGCAAGGTGAAGAAGAAAGGAGTTCCCCAAACCCACACATGTGCCAAATCCCAAATGCCATCCTTCCTTTCCTTGCATTTTAACCATCCCTTGGCGACCCAGTGCTCCTCCTAGCACTGATGCTCCCTCTGATGGGGAGCACGGAGGGGCTGCTGGATGCTCTGACACCGAGACAGAAGTGACAGGACCAGGTTAGAGCCCTCCTTGCCTGGCTCCAGAGACTGTGACACCCCCCAGCTTTCAGCTGAGGTCAGCCTGGGATGTCACCTGAGCCAGGGCTCTGCATGGGCAGCTGGGCTGGGCCCATGAGAGCACACAGGGCTATCTCCAAGCTCCAGCTGCAGTTTGAGCCCTGGCAGCAGGGCAGGCTCTGGAAAGCGGTGGGAAGGTATCCCCAGCAGGGAAAGCAGAGCCATCAGCTGGATCCAGGGGAATACCCACAGAATGCCCCCAGGAACAGAAAATCCTCTCCAAATTTCATTTGGTTATTCCTGGTGGACAAGTCACTTTAACCCTAGGGCTCAAAGGTATTTTGGGATGATGGTAGGCATGAAATGACTCATTGGCAGGCCTTGAAACCAAAGCCTATTATTCCTGGCATCCAACAGCAAGCCTCAGTGTGATTTTAATTTGTGGCTGGCTCCAGCATTCATTTTTAAAGGATTTTTGGGAAGGGAAGATTTTGTTTGGTAGTGTTTTTCCCCAAGTCTCCTGCTGACTGCAGCCCAGGTAATACCACAGTCAGATTATTCCCATGTCAGCAGGTGGATAAACCACCAGCCCAAGGAGTCCTTCCATCCCTCTGTGATTCAAGAGAAGATGAGATCCACATGGTGGTCACTGGACATGTCAACTCCATCCATGGGTTTTGGTGCTTGTCATTTTGAGTGTGACCACAACAGCTCAGGTGTGGTTATAATTTATATTACATATAAATACATACACTCCAAATATAAATATAAATATAAATATAAATATAAATATAAATATAAATATAAATATAAATATAAATATAAATATTGTTTATACATAAATATTTATATACACACTATATACACATACATATATAAAGAATATTTATCAATATTCTGATAACTGTACTGACATTGCTAGCAAGAGCCTGCATGCCACACACACAGCTACACAGTCTAAATCTCAACACACACATATATATATAAATAAACATATAAATATTATAAATATATTATATAAAGAACATTAATACATTAATATATAATAATATATAAATAAATATATAAATATTATAAATAAATATATGAAATTATTTATTTATATTAAATACATTATATATTACGAATATATATTTATATATAATATTATTTATTATCTAGAATAAATATATAAATATATATAATATATAAAAATTATATATATATATATATTTGCTTAGGATTAATTTGCTGGGGAAGAGAAGGGAAGCCTTTGGACCAGAGATGGGCAAAATCCTGAGAATACCCAGGAAAAGCAGCAGGAAACAAGCAAGCCTGTCCAAACCTTCCTCATCCATTGCACCCCTCACTAAAGGTTTCATGTTAAATCTTGCCTTTGTGCTCAGCAGAAATGTTAAAGACATGTTTCTGTGAGTGAAGGAAAAGGCTCAAAATTCCCTCTGATGGTTACAGGAGCAGGCAGAGGAGACAGAGCCCCTGAGAGCAGCCAGGGATGGAGGGATCTGGGCTGGGAGGGAGAGAGGCTGCGCTCTGCAGATGCTGGTGAGGCTGTGGATGTGTGGCTGGGTCAGCTGAGGTCACTTCAGCTCTGATCAGCACCTCCTCTGCAGCTGAGCTTCCAAAGCCAAAGGCACAAGTGCCACTCTCCTGGCACTGCTCTGGAGAGATGCCTTGGCTGGGGCTGGACCCAGGGAGCAAAACTCCAGGGGAGCATTTTCCTCATGGCTCTGAAAGGAAAAGAGAGAGCAAAACACCCCAAGGTGGAGGATGCCACAAGAACCTTGCCTTGGGAATAAAAGAGGCCAAACAGGGTGACAGAGAATATAGGAAACCAAAAAATTGCTCTGTTTTGCCTTCCAGGACAATATTTTTCTCCACTGAACGGTCACCAAGGCTTAGTAAGGGCTGTGTGAGGGTTTCTCTGCCACAGACCACCTGTGAGAATGCACTGGAGGCATTTATTTAGGTTTTCTACACTTCAGTCTTCCTGTCTATACATCAGGAAAAAAAATAGCTGATCCCTGTGCCGTCAGGTCGTTGTGAAGATAAAAGGGTGAAAAGACAAGTTGTCTTAAAAAAGGCTTAATAAATGGTGTGGTAAAGTGCAGAGAGAATTAATTCCTGTTGCAGAAGCTCATCAAAGACTCAGTTGTCCAGCTGGGGTTTTTCAGGCTGAACCTTTCTTTCTTGAAGGCTCCTATTCACAGCAGTGAGACAAACCCACACTTTGCTATTGGAATTTCCTGGCCAAAGCTGGGTATTTTTGTGTCCTGCTATGAACTGAATCAATATCAGGTTATATAAGCCTAAAAGATAAAAGTTCATCAACCCCAGTCTTCGTGGGGTGAAAAAGGCACCTGCAGCAACGTTAAGTCCCTGCGATTCCCTCTTTTTTAGAAAACTCATAAGGATGGTCTGGATTTTGGATGCTGTAGACTCCTGAGATTCTCACCAATGGGTTTCAAGCAGAGCTGTTGGCATAAAAGCAGGAGTTTGGGGTCTGATTCCTCAAGCTCTCTCAAATATCTGAATGCCTTCAGCTCCCATCAGGGAGCTCCATTTCTGTGCAGCTCTGTACAGGAATTTTGGGTGGGAAGGGGGAGCCTGTGTTGGGAAGGAGCATCAGTGCAGTTCAGAGAGACAGGAGGTTGTGACCCATGCTGGGAAGCAGCCAAGAGAACAGGGCTAGCATATGGAAAAGGCTCTTTGAATGCAGTGTATGTTGCTGATTCTTAGGAGTAATCAGCAACACCTCTTTACATGCTGTATTTTTTAGCACAAATTGAGGATAAAACATCCTCTCTGCTGAGACAGCAGAATCCACATTTCCTTTGCTTCACAGACAGCTTCCCCCTCCTCACTGTGTTACAGGTATATTGTATGAACTCATCCCACTTCCTTTGCTTGGGATAAATGCCACAATCCCTTTTTCAGCAGCAGGGAAACTGAGGCATGGGCAGTTCAGCCACCTTGCCCTTGGCCATAGACCTTGTCAGTGGCAGAGCTGAGATGCAGGCTGGGGAGCTGCATGTACTGCTGCAGCTTTATTCCTGTGCTGTGTCAGAAAACATTATGTCTCACTTTGATGCATCCAGATTTTCTTGACATAAATTGCTGAAATCGCTGAGAGAGGCATTTATTTCAAAGTTCAGCACACTATACGTAGGGAGAGAGAAGTTGAGTAACTGGAAAAATCAACTTGGGGTTGCATCACCGGGAGCCAGAATGTTTGTTTAGTCCTTTGTGAGATGAAGCAAGCTTCAGTTTGGCCTCATCCAGGCATGATTAGTCAGGAGATAAGGAAGGGTTTCTGGACGGGTCCCTGATACCAAGCAATTTCAGGCATGGATGTATCTTGTGAAGGAGGGGGCAGGGGCACAGTAACAGCCTCTGTTGCCTGTCTGCGCCAGCAGACAGTCCTACAGGCTCTCAGACACAGATTTCCAAATGACCTGTCCCTCCCACAAGCTGTGCTGGTCCTTTTCCCCCAGTTCCCATCCTCACCCAACCAAAAACTGCCGTAAATCATAAAAGGAAGGACTTTGCAATAATAACTCAGTCCAGTCAGATCAAAGGCAACTTTTATCTCCCATTTTCTCCGGGGTCCAAAACTCACAAGAGCACAGCTGCTGGCCTGAGGTTGCAGCTGTATTGCTCCCAGATGATAAAATAGCTGTGGCTTCAAGGTCCTCTGTGTTTGCTTAAGCTAAGACACTCACCTCCTTCCAACTCAAGCAAAACTCTTCACTAAATTGTTCACACACCATCCCTGTCTGCTGTCCCAGTGTGGGATGATGCAGGAGAGAAAAACATGAGGAAATTCTCCAAGATTTCTGATTTTTACCTGCTGTCCCATGGGGACAGCTGACCTTGCTGGCATTTCTGATTTCATTTCATTTCACATCCCACCTTGTGCCACCTGACACATTCTGCACCAGCCAGGGCAAATCTGGGTTGGCCTTTAAATCACTTTTGTCCTTTCAAGACCTGCAGTGTAAATGGCAGAGTGAAAATCTTGCTGTGAGGTCTGGGGGTTTAGAGGCTTCTCTTCAAAAGCTGAGATTTTGTAGATCATAGAACCATAGAATGGTTTGGGTTGGAAGGGACCTTCAAAATCCTCCAGTTCCCAGCCCCTGCCATGGGCAGGGACACCTTCCACTGGAGCAGGTTGTTCAAAGCCCCATCAGACCTGGTGTTGTCTAAGAATTTAGCTTCTCACCCATCCCTTATCTAGTTTGACCCTTGCTCTGCTTTGCCAAAGAAATGTCACCTTGATGTATTTAGAGGTGGTCAGTTGTAAAAAGCAAGGCCTGAGCTCTCCTGTTTAAAAATCAAGAGGGTTTGGATTTAAACTCATATCAGAAAAAGCAAAGAGTCACCACCTGTCATCTCTTTGGGGATGAAAACCAGAAGGGACAATGTTTTGGCTTCCAGGAGCAATTTTAAGTGAGAAGTGCTGCTTGGGATTATTTACCCTTTTCCAGCCTTGGCTGGGCAGATCAGTGGGCTTGGCAGGCTGCTAAAACCACACTCAGGAGAAAGAGTCCAAGGAGAAAAGCAATTAAATCCCAAGTGGTCCATGCAGGGATGCTGAAGGCTGCTCTCCTCTGGCTCTGTGCATCATGGATAAGCTGCAACAGCAGTGCTCTCCCTCCTACCCTTGCTCCTCTCCCTAATCCTCATCATCCTCATTGCCCCAGACACTGTTTGCTCCTTGGAGGGCTCCATGTCCTAAAGAACCCAGTTAAAAACATTTCAAGCCCCAGTGAAAGCCTGACCTTTGAGAAAAAAGAAAGTCCAGAGCAAACTGGTCATAACCCACAATTCCTCCGTTTCACTTTGCACTTTCCAGCTCTGAACTCCGATTTTAGAGCCATGCATTTTTCTTCTTGTCTCAGATCTAGACACCAGGTTTTGTGCTTCAGGGTGTCTGTATGATGAAACTGCTGCCAGATATCCAAGCACTGTCCAAGTGGTCACTCCTTGGAAACAGGCCCCATTGCTGGTGGTCCTTCCTGAGATGCACCCTCTGCTTGAGAGCTAAAGGAAAGTGAAGGTTTGGAAGACGCCAAAGCAACAAAGCTTTGAGTTCTTGGGTCTGATGTCAGAATAACCAGATAATTTCACACTGCCCAGCTTCCTAGCACTTGTTTAGTACAGACATTTCAGGGAAATGTCTCACCTTCCCAGGAAATGTGTTGCACTGACTTCCTCATTCTTCCTTGCACTGCTGGCGTTTCTTAGAAATCTCGTCCCATGACAGGACAGAGATGCTGGCAGCTCTGGCCACTTTGCTCTAAGCAAAAAGCAGGTTGTTGTGGACTGATGAGAGCTGATGTGGTTTTGAGGTTGTTCTTTTAGCAGCACCTTCTTGTGCAGCACTTTGTGGGGTGGTGAAGGTAGAGCTAACCTTCATCAGCCTCACACAAACAAAAAATAAACATGAATTCAAAGGGCAATGAACATCACAGTGAGCTTGTTCTGGGTTTCCTGAGGCAGCTGGCTGGGCCTGAGCTGTGCCATCACTTGCTGCCTAAGGGGAGGCTGCAGGGATGGAGGCTGAAATCACAGCACCCACCCAGCCCTGCTCCCAGCTCTCTGCTGGACACCTCCATCTCATCTCCCAGGGCACATGAAGGATCTCCAGGCTCTTCCGGCTCCTAAAATTCACCTTCCAAGTGAAAGAATGTGCTTCAGACAGCTCCAAAGAACAGCCTTGTTTTTAAATTTATTAATTAATAAATTGATAAATTCAACACAAATATTCCTCCGTGCACTGAAGGGGACCAATATCATGTGAATGGTGAGTTTTCAATTAGGTGAGGAGATTCGTTATTAAAAGGAAGTTGTAAATATGATTGGCTTCTCTTCTTGACCTTGGGAGACCTTTACCTACATTTATTTCACAAACTTGAATTATCACCATAATAACACAGGGCTGGAAAATTATACTTAAACCTCCCAGCTATTTCTGGGTTACAGAGGCTCTTTCTTTTTTTCAGCCTAACCTAGTTTTCCAGTGGAACATTCCCAGCCTTTACAAAGAGACATCCCAGTTTTCTTCCCTATATAATTACCTAAAGTCTGGCCTATATTCCTGCCCTTTCACTCAGTTGTCTTTAATGTCAGCGAGGGCTCCTGCTCCCTTTGGACAGGTTAAGAGCAGGAGGAAAGATTGACACCTCACCCCTGATTCTGCCCTGAAAATAGGCCAGATAAAAGTCACCACCACAGCCTGTGAAGCCTCTTGTTAATGTGTGTTTGGCTGCAATTCACTTGCCAAAGTCAAATTTTGTCCTACCAACACAAGGGTCCTGCGGCTGTAAGTGGGAAAGAATCGCAGGATCACAGATTCACAGAGTGGTTTGGGTGGAAAACAACCTTAAAGATCATCTCATTCCACACCCCTGACATGGGCAAGGACACCTTCCACCAGACCAGGTTGCTCCAAGCCCCAGCCAACCTGGCTCAAGAACCATCTCTGCCCATAGGATGGGGTAGAAATCGGAAAAAATATTGCAAGAGAGAGTGGGATCATGGCACAGGATAGGCTTTTTTCTCCACTTCACTGACAGGGATGGCACTGATGAGTGAAGTAAAAAATCTCAGCAAGGTAGTGGTAATTTGTTCCTTACCTTTACGTACTGATTTTCTTAATAAAGGAAAAAATCAAAAATGAGCAGGTCTCTGCATTGTAGGGCAGAGAGTGAACCCAGGATGCTCAAGGCTGCAGTCCTCCAAGAAAAGTTAAAAAATACAGGTCTTAAAATCCAATTGAATTATTTTTTAAAATCTTGTAAGTGTCACCAAATAAATATTTGGAGGGGGATTTTTTTGTTTGCTTGTTTCCCTGTTTGTCTTTAGTTGTTAGACTGGCTTTTTCCAACATTTGCAAAGGGAATGAAGAGAAATCCAGGCTAGAGGATACTCATCCACCATGACAACATGCTGTCACTTCCCAAGGAGATTTTCATTTTCTGGGCACACACAGACTCCTCCAGGGGAGGAATCCCAGGGGAGGGTTTGGGCATCTGCAGACCTCAGCACCAGCCACTTCCAGCTTGGGCCTCATTTCCTCCATATCATCAGTATCAGTAGAAAAGTGGATCCAAACCAGTGGTTTTTCCAGCCCCACTCAGATCTTTCTGCTGCTTTCAGGAGGCTCTGAGTCAGGCCAGTCTTTGCCACATCAGCAACACCAAAGTTGGACAGAATTGACAACTCATGCAATCAGAAAATATCTGCAGAGTAAAGGCTCTGAAGCTTTGCTTGGCCCCTTGTCTTTTTGGGCATGGGCAAAACACCCCAAGCTCTGTGCTGGGCAGAGATGGGCACAGGTAAAACACCCCAGGCTCTGTGCTGGGCAGAGATGGGCACATTTGCATGGGCAGGGTGGATTTTTGTTTTCCCAGGCTTTTACTGAGTGGTCTTGAACTCCAACAAGGAGTTCCACAGTGCTTGGTGGAGGGGAGTAGGCTCACTTTGCCATAGAGCAAGGAAAGCTTGTGCTGTTCCACAGTGTCCCAGGTAATTTTATTTCAGTGCAATGAGTGACAATAAAACAGGACCCAAGCTCAGCCATAGTGCTGAGCCTGCTGCTCTCTCCAGAATCACTCCTGGGCTCTGCTCACCCTTGGCTGGGGGCCTGGAAAGTCTGGACACTTCTGTCCTGGGTTGAAACAGTCCTTTCCTAACTCGTTACTGGCAGCCCCCAAAAACTGAGACACCATGAGTCACAGCAATGGACAAATTCCACCAACTGGCTGTTTCTAATTTAAAAAAATAAATTAAAAAAAAAAAATCAGAATTGCAGGGTGGTTTGCATCTTCTGGCTGGTGTGTGGACATCTTGTCTTGCCTGGAAAACCCAGCCCAGTGCCAGCCCACCTGAGGTCAAACAATGGGAGTGGAAAATGTGAAATCTGCTTAAGGATGGAGGGGATGGGTGAGGAACACCCTTTCCTGGGAGGGGACACACCAGAGCATTTTGGACTCTTTTTGCTGTATTGCACAGTTCCCTCTACAGGTCGCAGCAAGAAACACTGGGTACCCTGGGGATGACTGATGTGGGAAAGAAATGCAAATCAAGGTAATAAAAAGTTAGTGGCCAGCTGAGGGAGGGGCTTTGATTCTGACTGGGAGGAGGTTTTCTCAGCTGTTTTTTGTGTTGGCTTTGAGAAATCCCTACCAAAGTTTTAGTTTTGGTTTTAAGGTTGTTAATATCCCTTTTTTATAGATCAGATTGGATGCTGCCGATCTTACACCTCCACCTTAATATAGGAAATAATTTTATGGCTAATAATTTTAATAATAATAAAAATAATAATAGTAGTAGTAGGAATCAGGAATCTCCTCTGAGGTTTTTGGCCATCATCATGGGACAAATAATAAGTGGCAACCAGTTAAATCCCTTTTTCAAATTTTTCCCTCCTGCAGGCAGACTCACACTTTGGGAGGAATTTGAAGGCTGCACCAGCAAAAGACCTGAGAAAACACAACACCATCAGGGAGGTGTGAATCTTTCACCCTGGTGCTTGGCAGGGTGCTTGTGTTGCCACCTCAAGCTCCAGCAAAGGCTGTAAACTTGACTGATGACAGCAGCTGGCAAAATTCAGCCCACCCAAGGAAAAGAAGCACCTTTGGCAAGCAGAGAGGTCAGTATGATGCAGGCATCTGGTTCTCCATGGCACCTCACTCTCCTGGAAATCCCAGCTTTGGTGGGCTGCAAACAGCCAGGGCTGCTCATGGCACTGCCTTCCACCAAACTTTATCCTGGATGTGTTCTCTGTCAGATAAACTGGTGTTTTCTCTGACACCAAAGCATGTATTGCGCTTTTAGTTTGGGCAAATTCCTTAAAGGAGTTAGAATACACAGCTGTATGTTTGCATGTGTTTTACTCCCAAACATGCCACGACACAAGGCACACCCCTCCTTCAACTCTTCTGAGTTCTCCTCACAGAGCTTGATTTCTCAGGGTGACAATCTCCCTGGTGCAGCTTTAAAAGCCTTCAGCATAATCAGAAATGTATTCTTTCCCTTCCCTCAACAGAAAATGAGATTTAATCGTGCTTTGTCTGAAAGCAGATAAAAACTGAAAAACACTTCTCCCAGAAAGCATCCCAAGCATCAGCAAACAGGAATTAGTTGTACTGCAGCATGAAGTATCTGGTTTCCCAGCTGTTTTGGCAAGTGAACAGACACTTAGCCAAAGAAGTGCTCAGTCCTTGAAAAAGAGGCTCGGTGGAAATTTCTGGAGTGCTGTTTTCCACCTCTCTGTCCCCTGGGTTTTTGGCCTGGGCTGCTCCCTGGGGTACACAGTGGTGGGCTCACAGGGAGTCCTGTCCCCTTTGCCTCTGTCCCCCTGGTGTGGTTGCTGGTACCCACACAGCAGAGCACTGCCTGCCTGGCTCCACCTCCACCCTCAGACCCAGGGCTGGACACTTATTTCTTGTAGATAAATGACTGGTAGGGGCTGCTCAGGGAAAGATATAGCACATTAAAGTGTCTCATCCATGGAGTTACCAATCAAAAACACAGCACCTGGCTCCCCCTCTCTCAGACCTAGGGCTGGACACTTATTTTTCATGGAAAAATGACTGGAGAGGCTGCTTAGGGAAAGGTATAGCACATAAAAGTGTCTCATCCATGGAGTTAACAATCAAAACCATCACTTTAAAGAAGCTCTACACCAGCTCTGTGTCCAGGCCAGTGTGTTCATGAGCCACCGCAGCGCTCTTATCACCCACAAACATTATCTATACATAGGTCCAGCTGCACTGTGTAACCTCCACCACAGCTGGCACTGGCTTGCACAGGTCAGTTATTTCTCTTGTGTGCAAAAGCTCAGCCTGGTCCTTATCTGCACTTTGCTAAATCTCCTCCTAATCATAAAACCCCAGCGGCAGCACCCGGAGCCAGCACTGCTGCTACAAAGGGCTCCTCTTTCTGCAAGAATGACCACAGCCTGTTTGGAGGAGCTGTGAATCCACACCACAAACAACCACAGCCACAGTGGTGACTTTGAACAGAAATCCATGAAGTGCATTTAGAGATGACATTTCTTTGATTGTTCTTAATTGCGTTCGACTCAGCAGCGCGGACTCCAAATTAATGAGCTCTGCTGGTACCACGGAGCCTGGATTATAAACTCAGGCATGATAATGAGCCACACGACAGTGACACTTCTCCCCCTCGGCTCTCCCTTCTCTTCCCACCTCCCTCCTGACTTGCAGCAGGAGCAAGGCTGTCTGCTTGCCTTGCTGTGATGGATTTCAATTCCCCAGACCATCCACAGTATTTGTTTTTGGAAGACTAATGTTTTGGAGGAATTATTAAAGGAGGAAAACAGGCTGGCTCCCTCTTGCCTTGCACTTTGATTTCTTAGCAGGGATTGTCTCCCTTGTGAGGGCTTGCATGCCTCCTGGCACGCTGCAGCCTCTGCCCAGGATGGGACACAAGCAATTAAATGCAGTCAATAATGCCTATCCTGAACTTTAAAGCACACTTTATTCTTGCAGGGCAGGACAGCGTGATACACACTGATAATCCCTCACAGCTGTTGCACAGTCTTTCCTCTCTCTCTTTTTTTTTTTTTTTTCCTGTTAAAATCTCATGCTGGACAACACCCTGTGCTTGCCAAGGGCAGAGCTGAGCTCTGGGTGCTGCTGGAAGCCAAGGGGCAGCCCTGAGATCCCAAGCCCTGCACTCCCCATCACTGCTAGAATCACCAGCTGATGGAGATGTAGAAAGCTGCTTTTTTAGCAAATCCCTTTTCTTTTCTCCTGAAGCTCAGTGCCAAAGGGGATTCAGGGCCACCTCGCAGAGCTGAAGCTCAGGAGATGGAGATGAAACTCATGTGAACCTCTGGGCTGGGTTTTTGATTTGTGCTATGCACCAGGGAACCTCTTTTTTTCTCAGGACTGTACAGCCCTTGGGACAGGCCTGGTTTGCAGCCAGCAGCCTGGTTTGTAGCCAGCAGTCTGGCATGCAGCAGGAATAAAAGAGCAATTCCTGGAGCTCTCTTTCCAATTGCCTTCCCTTGAAGCTATCCCTGCTGCCAGGACATTTCTTATTTTGGATGAGCTCTGTCTTTCAGATGAGTTTGTCATCCTAGTCCTTGAAGTTCCTAATCCCTGCCTTGTCTGAAGGAAAGCTGGAGCAGCATTGCATGCAAAGGAAACACCGTGGGTTTGGTTTTCCTTATTGTCTGAACCTTGTAAACAGGTTCCAGACACAAATAATGGTTTGTAAGTCACGTTCCTCTATCTCAGAGGAACCATTTCCATTCTGCAACCTTTTGCTGATGCAGCAAAATAAGAAAAACAGCCTGGAGGGGAGAAGCAAATGTCCCAGGCTTCTCTTCCTAAATGCAGAGAAAACTCAGAACGAGAACAGCTGCTCAGCAGAAGTCTCTCCTAGCAAGAGTGGTTTAAATTAGTAGGATTCAGGCTAATTAAAAGACTATAAAGACATAATTAAAAGAACTGAGACCAAGCTATATTAAATTAGTCCACCAGCCACCTTCCAAGCCATTGCAGAAGGATGCAGATGCTCTTCACCAGTCCAAAGCAGTCTGTGCCCTGAATGTGCTGGACGGAGCAGGAGCTGGGGATGGAATGAGTGGGAGAGAGAAAAGGAGGAGAGAGAGAAAAGGAGGAGAAAGTGGCACACAAAGAAAGAGGGAAAGGAGAGGAAGAGGAAAAGAGAAGGAAGGGAAGGAAGGGAAGGAAGGGAAGGAAGGGAAGGAAGGGAAGGAAGGAAGGAGGAAGGGAAGGAAGGGAGGAGGGAAGGAAGAGGAAGGAAGAAGGAAGGAAGGAAGGAGGGAGGAAGGAAAGGAAGGAAGGAAGGAAGGAAGGAAGGAAGGAAGGAAGGAAGGAAGGAAGGAAGGAAGGAAGGAAGGAAGGAAGGAAGGAAGGAAGGAAGGAAGGAAGGAAGGAAGGAAGGAAGGAAGGAAGGAAGGAAGGAAGGAAGGAAGGAAGGAAGGAAGGAAGGAAGGAAGGAAGGAAGGAAGGAAAGGAAGGAAGGAAGGAAGGAAGGAAGGAAGGAAGGAAGGAAGGAAGGAAGGAAGGAAGGAAGGAAGGAAGGAAGGAAGGAAGGAAGGAAGGAAGGAAGGTAAAACTAAAAAATAAAGAAAATAAGGAAAATAAATAGAAGGATAATAGGAAAGAAAAAGAAACAGAAAGTTAAAAGTAAAGGAAAAGATAAAGGGAAAGAAAGATAAAAAGAGAAAGAAATTAAAACATAACAAGAAAATGAGAAAACAAATTTAAAAGCAAAAGCAAAAGAAGGAAAGCAAAAGAGAAAGGGGAATAAAGGGAGAAAAAGGAAGCAAATTAATTGAAAGAGGGAGGGAAGGAGACAGCAAAGGGCCGTGGGTGCTTCCAGCTGTTCAGACACAGCAGGGCTGCCCCTCCACAGCTGTGCCTCCCACCTCTGTCCTGCTGGGCTGCAGCCCCTCACGGCACATGGAGGGCCCCAGGTGCACGGGCACCATCTGCCACGAGCAGCCCCTTTGGCCTGAGGGACATTTGCTGGGGTCACAGCATCCCCTTGCCCTGGAGGAGGAGGCTCAGGTGAGATCCAGCACCTGCAGAGGGCCTGGCCTGGCCACAGGAGCTGCTGCACCCAAACTGCAGGACACAAGGATATTAAAACTCCCTTTAGGCAGCAAAACCCACAAGTGTGTGGTGGCAGATGTGGCCAGAGCTGACTTGGAGCTCTGCTCACAGCTGCTGAAGAGGCTCTCCATGGCTGCAGCTGCTCACACACCCGGCCCGCAGCAAAAACCTCCAAATGCTTCTTTTCTTTGTGCTGTGTAAGACAAAAGTTGGGAGATTTTCCATGAATCGAGAATTTTAAAAATGCTGCTCAGAGACAAAAGAAGAGCTCTTGATTTTTAGCGCTGCTTGGAGAAAATCCCATTGAGAAACCAGGAAGAAAAATATATTGTGAAGTGTAAGGCTGGGCCACACTGAAGAATTAAGAATGTTTCTTTGAAAGCAGTGAGGATCAGGGTGGTTGGAGTTTCTGGGATGATTCTTACAAGGGAAAAAAAGGAATTCCATAGATGCTTTACTATTTTAGTAAGTAACAAAAAAATAAATTTTAAAAAGGAAAGAAAGAAAAGGAAGAAAAAATTAGGAAATCAAAATAAAAGGGGGAGGGCAAAACATGCACAGAATCTAGGATGGTTAAGAAAAAATATTTTTGTCTCACATTTCTCTGTCTCCCTGCTGAAGGGTGAAAGAAAAGCCTGTACAAATTTACTGTGATAAAGAATTTACATAACTGTAAAAATAATTAATAAAAACTCTGTAGAGGTTGTGGAAGTCCCATCCTTGGAAATCTTCAAGGCTAGGTTGAATGTGGCCCTGAGCAAACTGGTCAAGTGGAAGGTGTCCCTTCCTGTGGCAGGGGGTTGGAACTGGTTGGTTTTTAGGGTCCCTTCCAACCCAAACCATTTGATAATTCTGTGATTCTATGATTTGTGCCCCAGCCACCAAAACGGGGATGGCATTGGTGTGATCTTGCCCCTCACCAGGAGGGATGTGTGGGCTCCAACCTCTCCAGTTCCCCCATGCTGTAGCTATTGAGAAAAATGTTTGAGCCCATCTGACCCCCATCCGTCCTAAGAATAAAAACCTGCATAAAAGTGACAATATTGAGCTCAGGTAGAGAATCCAGCACCACCCACCAAGAGAAGCTGCTTTTGGAGTTTACACTCCATTGGACACCAGCAAATTCACCCAAGGGTGAATTTCTTCACCCTGGAAGACCTACAGAGGCAGAAAGGTAGTTTTCAGTGTCAGTTCTTCTCAGGACACTATAAACTTATGAAAAAAAATGAAAAGTGAAATGAGGACTGGTGTCACAGACAACTTTTATGAAAAATCCTTTATTTAGGATTTTTTCCTCCTGAGAAGCTGAGAGACCTCAGGAACAAAATGTAAACAATGATTATCTGCTGCTGTGGAATGCAACAGGTGGATCTGTGATTGGCCCATGTTGGATGTTTGTAATTAATGGCCAATCACAGTCAGCTGGCTTGGACACAGAGCCCAAGCCACAAACCTTTGTTATCATTCCTTTCTATTCTTAGCTAGCCTTCTGATGAAACTTTTTCTTCTATTCTTATAGTATAGTTTTAATGTAATATATATCATAAAATAATAAATCAAGCCTTCTGAAACATGGAGTCAGATCCTCATCTCTTCCCTCATCCAAGAACCCCTGTGAACATGGTCACAGACTGGGGTTCTGGGACAACTGAGAAGGGATGTGGTTGAATTTTCAAGGTATGCCCATGTTCTCTGATGGTAACTGATATCCATTTGCTAATTTCAGTGGTTATTAGCTTGTTTTGTAAAGAAATTGTGGTTTCACTGGCAGAATTATGTAACAGCATCCAAAAGATTTCAACACAGGGGTTAAAAAATGAGCTGTGTGTGAAAGCCATGCTGAGGCCATGCCATCCTCTTCAGCTGAGGCCAGCTGGAACGTCAGCTTGGTGCCACCCCATGAGTTTCACAGGTGGCTGTTTCACCCCTCTGGGGTACAGCTGTACCCACACCCCAGAGCGGGGCAGCAGGAGGATGCAGCTTCTGAACCTGATTCTGAACCTCCTAATTCTTCTATTAGACAAGACAATGAGCCATCAGTCATCCCTCAGGAATTCCCTGGGCTTTTCTTGTATCTCTGTTTGACCATTTGTTTCCCAAACCAGAGCATGTCCCCTCCCAGGCCTTCAGTCACTCATGTTGCTTTGCATGAATCTTTTCCAAACATCTCATTTCCTCTGAGTGCTGTGGGACCCAAAATGTCACAAACTATGGACAACAACATCCTAAGCTCCCTCAGAACCTGAATCATCCACTGACTCAATGTGGATGCGCCAGAGACATCTGTAGCAGCACAATGACATTTTCTGCTCTGTTCTCCACTTTTTTCACAATTCCCAGAGTCTGATTTGATTCACAGTGACAGAGATTGTGGCTTGATGCAAACATCCTGAAAGGTGCCCCATAGTGTGGCCTGAGAAGGCTCAGGGCATGGATCTGTGCCCTTTTCTGGCACCAGCTGGGCCAGCTGAGGTGATTTTCCCCAGCCCCCTGTCCCTGACTGCTTTCATCCCCCTGGTAGCTCTGCTGCTCATGCTATGGACCCCTAGTTCATGCTCTGAAGCAGCTGGGGCTTGGCTTAAATTATTTTAAAACATCAGGCTTTTGCTAGTCCATATTTTTAAGCAGGAACAGAAAGAGGGTGGAAGATGCCAGCAACAGCAGCAGAGGGTGATCCACACGTTGTGTCGCTGCTGTCCAAGCTGGGAGCTCAGCACACAGGGCAGTGAGGAAGCTGCTTGGAGGCTGGAAGCATAATCTGGTGTCTGTAAGGAGCTTGTGAACCAGGACAAACAGCAGCACCATCGCAGTGTCCCCAAGACCTGCTGCCTTCCCAAAGTGTCACCTTCATCATCGGGGTCAGGGTGAGTGCCATTCCCACTCTGATCAAGATGTAGAAGTCCCCAGCTACAGATGGGCCAGGAGCACAAGCTGAACTTCCCCAAAACAAAAATCAACCACTGACTTGAAAGGAAGGCCCACCTGTCCTCCCCTCCCTGACTCTGTCTGAGAGCACAGGCACTGGTGCTCTCTCAAGGAAGCTGCACTTGTGGTATTTTTGACCCAGCTGGAAGAAGGATGAACCATAAATCTCACTTGACAGCTTAATCTCATTATATTTCCCAGCTCAATTTCCAGGCCAAAGGGGTTTGGCTTAGCTTCAGAGAAGCATCTGAACCCTCAGAAGCTGCTCCAAACCCAAGCCCTAAATCTTTCAATGGTCACCCATTGATGGGACTAGTGTCCCCTTGTCACTAGCTGTGCTGGACTGAGACACAACACGTGTCATCCCAGAGATGCTCATCAATACCAACCCTCCATAAAGGTATTTCAAGGGGAGGTACTGAGGGTCACAAAAAAGCATGAACTCACTGTAATAATCTCTTTGACACAAGATTAATGGACCACCAGCCACCATCAGAGGCACCCATCAGATGCCAGCTGGAAAGGACATGTCCTTGATGGACATCTGCTGGGGTTCCAAGCAGATCACAGAAGGGCTGTGCAGTGAAAGCAAGTGGCAGCAGGAAATGATGATTGCTTATAAATTCCTGAGTCTGTGCTGAAGGGAGATGGGGACCACCACTGCAGAGCCAGGGCAGGGCTGGCTTTGCATGTGTCTCTGTCCTGGTGGTCTGAAGAACAAAGAAGAAGCCAGGAGGGCGAGCAGACCTTGGGAACAGAGGGAGGCTGCAGCTGTAGAGATGAGCCAAGCTGTCTCTGTCAGCCTGGGAACCGGGGAGAAGAGCTGGGTGGGCAGTGCTGGTTTCACTTCCCAGACGCTGCCTTGGTGTCACGGTTCACGTAGGATTGCAGCAACCCCCTCTCAGCAAGGAACAGCCTCCAAAACTTCCTGCAAAAGCTCAGGATATGTTCTGCCATAATTTTTGCCAGAGATTTGCCTTTCATCTCTTTGGGATGCAGCAGCGGGAGCAGGGCAGGAAGCTCCCGCCACCTCTGGAGAAATTGACCCTTGATCCCAAACAACGTGCAGGTCAGCGAGGGATTCATCCTCTTTGGTGTGCGTTTCTCTGCCTTTAGGAACTGTGCTTCAGCCCACAGTGGTGATCCCAGAGCCAGCTGGATGAATGCTGTGTATCCAGACGGCACAGACCAGCAGAGCCTGGGCATGGACCAGATTTCAGCCACGCACCACTTGCCTAGCAGAAGGGCCAGCTGGCTCATCCCAGCCCAGCCAGGCAGCCCCTACACAGCCCACATGATGGACCAGCTAATGCAGCACTGCTGCCACCAGCTCTGTCCCCTCAGGAGCATCATCCTGTGTAGGAGCAATGGGGGTAGGATAGTTGGGATGGATGGAGATGAGAGATCTCTGCAGCCAGGTCTGGAATTTGGGGTTTATTGCAAAGGGCCTGGGTGCAGGGCCCTGCTGGGAGCTGCCAGCTGCAGCTTGGAACAGGCCTGAGAGAAGAGAAGGGTACAGAAAATAAGAGAGAGAGAGAAGATGAGAAGATAAGAGTGTAATAAAGTAAAAGGGTAAGAGAGAGTGAGGTTCCCATTACAATACAATAAATCTTCTTCTGTGTTGAATATTCTAATTCTCACTAACCAATCTAGTACAAGATACAAATCCTATAGCATTTGCATACAGCCTATAAGAATTATTACATTACCATCCTGTGTTACATTTTAAACCCTAAAAACTCCTCTTTGGGCCCCTTCTGCCAAGCTAGCAGGGTCTGCTCTGACCCTTGGGCCTGTCTGCAAGCAGAGGGAATTGTTCCATAAAAAGGGGATTACCTTCAGCCAGCCACACCATTGTTTTCCAGTTGTTCAGTAACTAACAGATCTCAAAGCTTGCTTTAATTTCAATCTCGCTTATAGTTTCCATATTCTCAAAATCGTTTGCCAACCAATCATATTTATAAGGCTTTCCTGTTTCGTCTTCCCCAACAACCTGGACAGGGCATCCTCCCTTTGTCCAACCAGACCCCCAGCCAAACCCCAAACTGCAGCTCTGCAGCTGATCACCATGAAGCTGCCAGTCCCAGACACCCAACAGAGGATTTCATGCTGAATAAAGGTTTTGGTGGCTTTTCCTGACTAAGGAGAACAGCTCTGAGCTCAACAAACTGTTTTGTGAGTCGTGCAAGAGAGCTGAGCTGCCTCATGGACACAGCTGATTTTTCATCTAATAGAGAATGGTTTGGGTTGGAAGGGACCCTAAAGCTCATCTATTTCCAACTCCTTGCCATGGGTAAGGACACCTTCCACTGGATCAGGATGCTCAATGCCCCATCCGGCCTGGCCTTGAACACTGACAGGGACAGGGGAGAATTCCTGTACATGCATTCATCTTCTCCGGTCCCACCAGCATCTGGATGGCTCCTTTGTGCTCCAAGAAGGGAAATCTCAGCTCTCAAACTTATAAATCAAATATAAACATTACTGTCCAACACTTCCCATAAATCATCCTCTGGAATTTTGTGGCAGAGTTTCCTTATTTCTTCTTCATATTCCAGTTATTATTGGCTTTTTTGGGGGGGCACTTTTGGGCTTCTTTTCAGGGCTTTTCTTTTCTGGGCTGATTCATGTAACAATTTGGCTTCCCAGAGCAGCTGCTTTGTAGCAGGGGTCTTTGGGGGCTGTGGGGAATGTGATGAGAATCTTATATGTATTTTGCACCAGTGTACCTCCCTTGGGTACACTGTGTACCACATAAACCGAGCTCTCAGATGATGAACTCTACAAAGCTCAGCTCATTGAAGTACCCAGAAATGAGTGGCGAGCTTTACCCACCAACGACATTAAACATGCTACCTTCAGTCATTTCACTCACTGGAAATATCTCATCAGTCTGTAATGCAGATCCACTTAAATCAACCCTTGAACTGAAGTTCAGGAGAGCAACATCGAGGAAAACAAAGGGAAGGAATTCCCACTTGTAACATGAGCAGCTGCTACAGGCTTCCAAGATAAATGAGCACTCCATAATACAAGAGGCATGATGGGTCTCTGATGTCAACATGTTGTCAGGGGATAGCAACTTGTGAAAGGAGTTTCTCCCTTTTGTTAAAAAAGCCATCAAGTAGCTTTATTAGTATAAAAATCCAAGGTCACCAGAGCATGAGTTTCTGCCCTTTCCCTATTTTGTCTGATTCCTAGAGGCCACAGCTGTGGTTTTCACGGTGCAGCGGTGCACAGGTGTGCTTTGTGAGCTGTGGGCAGCACAGATTTGCATTTCATTTCCATGTCTGCCAGTGCATGGATGTTTCCCTGAATGAAGCAGGGCAGGAGGTCCCTTGGCTTGTGGCACGAATCCAAGCAGGCATGGGGGTCTCCATCCTGGCAGAGACCCTGCTGCACCCAGGGCAGTGCTGCACAGGGACCACAGGGATGGTGGCAGAAGACATAATTCTCCTTTTCTTTATGCTTAATGTCTCCCTCAGCCTGTGTGCCTCAGCCCTGGGGTGAGCCAACGGCTTCTACTGAAATCCATTTGGGGTTTTGGGAGCTGCAGCTGGGGCTCTGAGCAGCTCGTGAGCTGAGAGTGGGAGCAGTGAGGACAGTGGGGACAGTGGGGGCAGTGGGGACAGTGGGGACAGTGGGGGCAGTGGGAGCAGTGAGGGCAATGGGAGGTGGGACAGTGGGGACAATGGGGATGGTGGGAGCAGTGGGAGCAGGAGGAACGGTGAGAGCAGTGGGGACAGTGGAGACAGTGGGACCAGTGGGAGCAGAAGGAGCAGTGGAAGCAGTGGGGGCAGGAGGAGCAATGGGGGCAGTGGTGACAGTGGGAAGAGTGGGGACAGTGGGAGATGGGAGCAGTAGGAGCAGGGGGAGCACTGGGAGCAGTGGGGACAGGGAAGACAGTGGGAAGCAGTGAGGACAGTGGGGACAGTGGGAGCAGGGGGGACAGTGGGGACAATGGGAGCAGGGGGGGGCAGTGAGGACAATGGGGACAATGGGGGCAGTGGAGACACTGGGGACAGTGGGGGCAGTGGGATCAGGAGGAGCTGTGGGGGCACTGGGGAGCAGTGGGGACACTGGGGACAGTGGGAGCAATGGGGACAGGGGGAGCAGTGGGAACAGTGGGAAGGTGGGGACAGTGGGAGGTGGGAGCAGTGGGGACACTGGGGACACTGGGGACAGTGGGATCAAGGGGATCAGGGGGAGCAGTGGGAGCAGTGGGGGCAGTGGGGACACTGGGGACACCGGGGACAGTAGGAGCACTGGGGACACTGGGGACACTGTGGCCAGTGGGAGCAGCGTGCCGGCCGCTCTGCCAGGGTCACAGGGACACATCAGAGCTGCAGCTTTACAAACACTGAGCTGCCAAGTGTGACATGCCACCCGTGGGGTGCCGGGCACGGCGGGGTCCCCAGTGCCCAGCTGTGCCTCCCACAGCCAGGGCTGCCAGCCAGGACCTCGCTGCTGCCTTGGGAATGTGTCCCCAGCCCGGCTCCCAGCACTGACACTGCCCCTCACCTGCTGGGGGACACAGGGACAGCACCGGGGTGGGTGACAGGGGAGTGGCACTGAGGGTGGGACTGGCCTGACACTCTGGGGATGTGTCTGCTCCTCAGCAGGTCACCTCCAGTGATGAGCCCATCAATCTCTTAAAATAAATAGCAATAATAATAAACAAAAGCAAACCCCTTAAATTTTTGTTTGCCTGTTTTTTTCCATCAGCAGATGCGTTCCCAGCCATGAAAGGCTCTGCTCAGCTCTGCCCCTAAACCAGCCAGCGAGGGAAGAGTTGACACTGTTGTAATTGGCCTTTAGGGCTGACCCCTTTAATTAGATTAACAGGGGCTGGTTCATTCACTGAGGGGGCAGAGTTGGGCAAGGATCCCTCCAGGGCCCACTCCCACTGTGTCAGGGCTTCCTCTGAACTTTTCCCTCCTTCTGCCAGGTCCTCTCCTGCCCATCCTCAGAGACACAGGGACAAAGTGGGGAATGGTGTGAGATCTGGGCTTCTGTTTCTCCCCCCACCATTTGCCATTTCCAAGCTAAAGTAAGCTGAGGAGGTTAAAAGCAGCTCAGGAACAGCGCAGGAAGAGAATAGGGGAAGGAGGAGGAGAAGCCCTCCCTGCCCTCCCTCTGCCAGAGGAAATAATTTAGTGTTAAGTGTCACCTCAAAGAGTTAAATCAACCAGAGTACATTGCAAAAAGGCATTTTAGCCATTTCCATAGATAATGGTTAGGTCATGTCAAGATGCTTTCACGATGCTATCAAGCCATCCATAATTTAATGTTTAAAATGCAACCTTAGCAATACAATTAATACTGTTTTATTAGTCCACAGAGGCTTCATGGAACTACTTAGAGCCATATAACACCAGCCCATCTCGCAGCCCCATATAAATTCCTCTGGTAAGATAAACTTTTAGGTCTGCAGTTGCAGGCACTGAAAATCTGCAGAGGCAGCAGAAAGTAAATGGCTTTGCTGTTTGATAGAGTATCACTTTGGAGGAATGCACCTCTGCCTTCTCTGCAGAGAAACGAGCTGGTGCCAGGACCTTGGGGACGAGACAAGTACAGGACATACCTTGGGAATGCTCCCAAATCATCTCTTTGTGTTTCTCACTGTCCCTCTCCCTCTCCCTGGGTATCTCTGCCTCCTTCACAGCCACATGGATGTGCACACACCCACTCTCACATGGAGCAGGAATATTTGTGCATCTTGCACTGTTTTCAAACAAAACCCCTCCTGCCTGCCTGCTGATGGGCTTCTGGCACTGAGGTATCCCAAACCAGGTGTTTTGCACCCCCAGCCTGCCTATCCTGGACCCCAGCAGGTTTCAGTGAGTCAAGTTTAGGCTCCTGTATCTTCGGTGTCTCCACCTGAGGCAGCCACTCCTGCTCCCCTGAGAGGCAGAGCAAGGTGGGAAGCATTTAGAGTGTGTTATCCATTTGTCTCACTGCAGACACCTCTTTGGGATGAGTTGAACACTGGCCAAGTGGTTCTTTGCCAGTGGTTCAACTCACCTCAACTTAGCAGGTTGTCCTCCTGCCTTCTGAGGAGCAAGGACAGCAGCCTGGGATGCAAATATTTTCCTAAATGCAGCTGAATCTCACTCTAAAAATGCATTGCTGTTATTTGAGATACCTGTGAAGTTCATGCATGCAAGGACATTTGATGTCCTTTGGCGGCAAGGGCCGCCCAGGCAGAGGGCTGGCACAAAGTGCAATGGGTCACAAATGGCATGAAAATTTCTCTTTCTGACTTGTGCCACACCACCCTTCTCTGGTTCCTGCATGTGCCCCTTCCCTGGGGTGAGATCTTTCTCTCTGAGCCCATCTGGGACCCGGTGCAAGATCCTGCACAGGGAGGGAACCAGCAGTGCCTGCCTGGTGCAAAATCCCTCCAGAGCCCATGGAAGATGTGCAAAACCCTTCCAGAGCCCATGGCAGATAGAGGCTGCAGGAGCTGCTAAGGTTCTGGCCAGTACAGTCCTTTTCATGGCTGGTTTTCAGTCAGCTGTGGCCCTAAACAGTCTCTGGGATTGCCCTGGCTTGGTGTCTCAGTGTAACTCAGCCCAAGGTTTGCCCAACGGAGTGCAAAGGCTTAGAGTGGATCTGGTTCTCCTGCTGGACAGAGCCCACAGAGCTGCTCACCTGTGGACGCCAGCACAGAGCCAATTAGCATGGAGCCAATTAGCTGATTAGCATGGAGCCAGGCCAGACTAATTGTGCTCTGCTTTCCCTGGGCTCAGTGAGGCTCCCTTTGGCTTGTGCAAGCCATGGGCAAGAAGAGACCTCAGTGGCACCTGATCCAGTCAGGTTTTCCCACCAGCACCATTCAATCCCCACGTGGGGCTGAGGAGCAGCAGGTGCCCTGTGCCCCAAAATCCTGCCCAAGGCTCTTCAAAACCAATATATAAAGAACAAAAAACGGAGAAGTGTTGGCAGACTGGTATGAACAATATAGAGAGGAGGTAGCTGACCAAGACTTAGAGGTGCTATGGCAAAGGTGAGGTTTTGTGGCTCTCAGATCTGTGCCCACTGAAGCCACCCTGTTCTTGTGCTCATCACTGCAGGGTGCATCTCAGGGATTGCTTGGCTACTCCATCAGCAGAATAAAAAGCCACTCCAGGCACTGTCATCTTCTTGTGTTTCATATTTTTCATATTTTTCTCCCTTAAAACCCTGTGTTCTCTAAATAGGTTCATCTCTGCTTTTATGTTGGAAATAATTTTTGAGTTTGTCTGGTTGTGAAGAGGAGTCAGGGTCTGGGAACTTTAAAGAGCTCCAAGTTCATAAGGTAAATAAGGATTCTTCCTTTCTCCACTATAAGTATTAAATATCAAGGTCCTACAGTGACCTCAGGGCTTGCAGGGACACAATTCTGAGTTCAGGGTCTCGTCTCCTTTGTCTTTCACACACCCTAACATCCAAAAATATGGGAATAAGGAGAAGAATTTCCTCTTTTTTTTTTTTTTTTTTTTGCAATTAAAGTAGAGGCACCTATCAAAAAGAAAACAGGCACCCTGCCCCCAAATTTCTTCAGGTTAGGGCCAGCAGCCTTTCTGACTATTCCAGCCTACACTTCCTGTGCATTTTAATTATTTTACCCACACTAATGCAAACACACAGAGTGAAGATAGACCAGGCATCCCAAATCAGTTTAATGAATGTCCTCATCTGAGAGGATTCTCTTTCATAATGACTGAGAGGGATGAGGAATATAACTCTCTAGCCTAACTCCCCAAGAAGCAGCAGGGCCCCAAAGACATGAGAGAAAAAAAAAAAAAGGCAAAAAAACCACCTAAAAACGGAGCAATTCATCAGAAGCAGCAGGAGAGAAAAGCTAATTAGAGCTGGAGACATAAAGAATGAAAAGCTGAGCATGGAGGGCACTTTAGGGAGGAAAAGGAGGGGAGCTGGAAGAGCCACAAGCCTTAATCTGTTGTGTGATCTGCAGGACTCACTAAACACCTGCACGACAAGGAGAGAGCTTGTGCCTCCCCCATGCTGGCAGAAAATAATGGCTTTGGGGAAAACACACCTTTCACACTTAGAGCTTTTGTTCCTGGAAGAAACCTTCTGTCTCTGCCCTCGCTTCATCTTCCCTTTCTCTTTCCTGCCTACAAGCAGGCACCGTCCCTGGCTGCCCTCATTTGCAGGGATGCTGGTGTGAGTGTTCTCCCTCCATCTCCTGCCCTTCCCCACTGGCTCTGCCCCCCTCTCGGCACCACCATCATCTTCCTCGCTGCAGCAGGGAGGTGAGCTGGGCCAGGCTGGGCCCTGATGATGCTGGGGATGATGCTGGGCATCCCCTGCAACCTCCAAGGACAGACAGGGTGAGCACCATGACCTGCTCTGCCCCCTCTCAGCACCACCATCATCTTCCTCGCTGCAGCTGGGTCAGGCTGGGCCCTGATGATGCTGGGGATGATGCTGGGCATCCCCTGCACCCTCCAAGGACAGGGTGAGCCACCACCAGGACCTGCTGTGCTGCCTGCAGGATCCACCCGTCACCCGGGGCTGTGGTAGGAAAACATCCCTGCGATCACTGCAGGGCTGATCCCTGTTCAGTGTTGAAATCAGGGCATGGAGGGACAAAGGAAAACATAAACCAGCCCGTGCTAAGCCAGCAGTCACGGTGCTGCCCCTGCGAGGAGCAGCAAAGCTCCAGCGCCCTTTGAGCTGCTGTACAAACAACCGAGCAGGTCCTGCCCCACAGCACTCCCGGCCTGAAAAGCCAAAGGAGGGAGGGTGATAATCCTTTTCTCCTCGTGTCTCCAAACACAGGCTTTAGGCAGTTTTGTTGCACAGAAATCTGAGGGCTCATGTGGAGGGGGTCAGCATCCACCCCTCTGGCCATGGATATCCTTTGTTGGGATGGCTGCAATCACCCTGTGCTGTAGTTTATCAAATTATTATTTTTCCATGTCTGCTTTAAGCCTGTGGAGCCATTGAACACCAGAGCAGTAAATAATGGAGAGCAGTGGACAGTGCAAGCATATTTCCAGGTTTTAAAGCTGGATGTGGGTTCAGACCTTCATGGGCTAAAGCTGCCTGGATGTGGCTGGTGTGAGTAGGTCTCACTCCTCACCAGGCATCAGAACTCCCTCCTTTGGGGCAGCTGCACACTCACAACATGCTGCTCACAAAAACCCCATCACTCCTTCTTCCTCACCTATTAATGTTTCTCCAGAGGCATGTGCTCCAATAGCAAAACAATTTCCAGAAATCAAGAGTGAGGGCTGGATTTCCATGACCAGCCAGCACTGCCAACTCCTGGGCATTCCTGTGCTCGTGATGCTCCTGTCATTTCCTTGGCTCTCTGCAGTGTCAGATCAATGGGATAGGAGCAAGCCAGCTGACCTGGGTGCTTGTCTTCTTCCCTGTCCCTTTTTAACCTGCAGAGGTGTCAGGTGAAATCTCCTCTTAGAGAGAGTTGTCCTGAAATGCTCCTGCACTGTCAGGATCTCCAACTGGTCAGAGTGACCCTGAGATGCATTAGAAAGTTTCTTTTCCCAGCCTGGCGCTTGAAGAAAGAGTCAGGGCTCTTCATTTTTTTCAAGACTGTTTATTGTATTTTATCTATAAAATTCTTTCTCCTGTGCAGCTGAGGTCCACTCAGCAGGACACTCAGAGGCACTCTGCCTGCCCCAGGGCAGTGTTACGTTTTTATAGTAAAACCTACCTGTACAATGTTTACAATTATTTTCCAATACCTATCACCTATGTTAGACAGTGAGCTTCTACTCTAAACCAAAAGTGCCAACATCACAGCAGAAGATGGAGACCAAGAAGAAGAAGGAGAAAGGCTGGACACACCCAGATTCCTCCATCTTGCCTCCTGAACCCCCATTCTAAAAACCCAAAAATCTACTTTTTCACTTTGTGATAACTTCACTATCATTCTACTTAATTTGTCATGGCTTGCAGATCTTCATCTAAGGTTGGTAATTTGCTCCATGGGTCATAATCAAACCCACAGGCATCTTGGGCTCTGTGCCAGGGTCTCTGAGCCCCCTGGCAGGGGTCTTGGCTGCTCAGGACAGCCAGAGGGATGTCCTGGGTCCTGACACTGCATGTGGTGAAAGAGGAACAGAGGAAGGTGCATTTGGTGTAAAGCAGGGGCCCAGCTTTGCAGGGACAGGGCTGGGATATTAGAAGGATCTAGAAACAGGATTCCTGCAGCATAAATCCTCTCTGTATTTTCCCTATCAGCAGTGTGTTCCAGATTCAGGTGTTGGCTGCATGAATCCTGGGCTAGCAGAGAGCAATGGATTACTAGCAAACAAGGGAAAAGCAGGCAGAAACCTTTGGCAGTGGCCAGCTGGTTGTTTAGCATGAACCAGTTTATATTTATCAATATAAATCAGTGCACAGGTTATTGCTTGTCATAGAGGAAATACAGTTTTTGTAGGATATATTTAAGGGAAGCCAGACTTTGCCTCTCCCACTGCTGTGAGACTACTTACATTTCTATTACCTGTGTCCCACTGTTTAGTGAGAGGAGGATTTCAGGCAGAGAGTTTGATTCTCTTGTATTTAAACTCAGATAAAATCAATTGCATGGGAAATATCCATGCAAGAGAAAAGTGTTCCCCAGTGCAGGCTTTAAATCCTGTGTTGGCTTCTTTGCCTCACTTTGCTCTGAACCCACAGCTGTGGATTTTCAGATTTTCCACTGTGAATCCACATCAAAGTGGTGTCCAGTCCTTTCTAGGAGGGACTACATTTCTCAGTGTCCAATCTCTTTTAACACATGTTTTAACATTAATAGAAGCCCATTAAGTGGCATTAGGAAGTGGAGCAGGGGAACTGCCCTACCAGATCATATAACTAATTGCTTTGCTGCTGGTTCTGCGCTTCCTATTCCTGTGACATTCCTTTGAAGTCAGAGTGGGATGCTCTGACATATCTGGTACATCAGGGAGCACTGAAAGGTTACTGCTTCCTAACTAAACAAGAACAGAGGAATGGTTAATTCCCTTTGTCTGGCATCCATCACACAGCAAGGTCAGTGTCACATGTTGGGGAGGATGCTAAACTGGACACATGTTGGGAATTGCTGGCTACAGGATGCTGTACATCCTCTCAAAACCCCTGGAGTAGAAGGGCTGATGGGGAAAAAAATAAAAAAATAAAAAGCTTAAGTGGACTTGCTGTCATTCTAGGGACATGGTTGAGAATGCTTGATGGGACAAGTACATATGGGCTTGCAGGTGCAGATTGGCCGTGCTTTGCATTGGATCCTGCCGAGTGCTTGCTGGAGAGTTTGTTTGATGCAAGTAGATTTTTCACTTTGCACCAGCCATCTGTCTGCAGGGCTGTGCTGAAGCATCCCACAGACAGCGTGCCACAGAGCTGCAGCACAGTCTTGTCACAGTCATGCTGCTGAAAAACCTCTTGTAACATCTCCTTTGATAGATTTTCACTTCCCTCTCCACCTCGTGCATGAGAACGCAGCACAAACAGACTGAAAAACGCTTTACACAGGGGAACAGGAGCTGAAACAAAGTATTGGGCTAATTTATCTTGGGTTTAGGCAGGTTTTGCAATCAGCAGGGTACATCCTGATGTCCTGGAAAAGCAGCTATCAGGACAAATAGAATTTTTTTCAGCTATACCCACCCTCTATTCCAGAGTAGCTACTCCCTACACACCTAAAACTCATGTCCCTGAGTATATTATAATACACACTGTCTATTTTAAATGCCACCCCTGGGCAGAACAATTTTTGGAGGAATTCCAAAAGGTTCAGGCACTTGGTTCGAGTCTGAGTGGGTGTTGTGTGGTCTGGCTGTGCACTTGCAGCCAGGCTGGGCTCTCACACGTCCTGCTTTTAGCTGGCTTGGAAATGCCCCAGAAATGACAGAGACACTCAGCTCTACTGACTGGAGCCCACAGCTCCCCACCATAACAAGGATGTAGCCACAGGGAAGCACATGGTGGGAGACAAAGCAGCACCAAAGGACCTAATCACTGATTAGAAAGAGGTGTGGTCCACTCTTCACCACCTAGTCATTAAATTAGGATCAGTTGTCCTGCCAGGAGCAGGGGCCCGTTCAGCTGCCAGCTATTGGCACTGGTGCAGCCTCTGGCCTCCTGTGTGTGAGAGATCAAACATGACTGCTGCAACTGTCCTTTTGGATCCACTTCCCTGCTGTGCAGCTGGCACTGAATTGTTTGGGAATGAGCCTCAGTCAGATTTTTGTGACAGTTGTTCTTTTTTTTTTTTTTTTTTGCTGTTCTCTAGAAAAGGTTCTTGCTGCATGTTTATCCTCCTGGCTCATACTGGGAGCAGCTGGGGTGACACGGGGAAGGTTGGTGGAGTTCCTCTCAAAGCACAAAACTTCTTTTCCAGGATCCTCTGTGGTTGAAAACAAAACTTGAGTTCAGAGACAGTGCTTCCCACAAAACAGCAAGTTCTCAATAGAAATTAGTAATTTTCCTCCCCAGTAAAAAAAAAAAAAAAAAAAAAAAAAAAAAGGCTAAAAGCAAAAAAAGCAACATGAGATCACACCTCTGCAGTTTGGTGGGAATGTCTCACCATTTTTTACCCTGGCTGGTGGAGCAGCAAAGTTCCAGTGTGGAGAAAAGAGCCTGAAACCCAGCCATGTGCTGTGGGAATGCACAAGACGCAGAGAGGAAGATGAGCACAGAGCCAACAGGCAGCAGAAAACAAAACTGGCTGCACAGCACAGCTGGAGTGGGGCCAGCCCAGCCAGCCAGGCATGGCAGGCATTCCCATTCCCAGGGCAAGGTGAGGGATGTGCCAGGCTGGGATCCCTTGGGTCACTTCCCAAAGGGCACTGAAGCACATCAGTGCCACCATTGGGGTCCCTGACACCACACAGGGAGGTTTCTGATGTGGATCCCGTGCCCAGCATCACACAGCAGCTTTGCAGGACAGCTGCAGGAAGTGTGAAGGGATACTTGCTCCAGGACAGCAAGTCCAGATGTCCCGGGTGTCTTAGAGCAGAGCTTTAGCTGGGATCCTGTCCTGGCTGCAGTGAGGAGAAGGGACAGGGTAAGTTCAGATGTCTTTGGTTTAAATGTGCACAGCTCCACTGAATTCAATTAGTTTTGGATTATGTCTGTCCCCAGAAGAGTCTGTGTCTGTGACAGGATTGAACCCTTCCCAAAAGGAGGCTTTAGCAGTTCTGGTGACAGGTGAGGCAAGACTGGTGCATTAGAATGCACACACACAGGCATACACTCATACACATTATTTATGTTAGGATTCACCAAACTCCTTTTGGAATGGGGATCAAAATACCACTGTTTCATTGAAATTACTCTAAAATGGTATATGCAGTTTATTAGAGTTTGATATCCTTTCTGTGGGATTTGAAGCACCTTGTGAGCTTTGGAAGATTCATGTCCTGAATATGGCATTCAGCAACTTGGTTTGAAAATTCTGTAGTAAGATACAGAATCCCAAATAAATCTGGTATGTCTTTTCCTTAACCACATAGAAAGAAATCATTGATAGAGTCCCCAATGAATCACATGCAACCTGAATTTTTTAATACTCCTGTCGATGTGCACATCGATCCCTTCCCTTCCAGGCAGTGCAGCTGGTATTGCCTTGCACACCACCACGTTTCTCAGGCTGGCTTTCACACCACAGAAATACTGTTTCTCATTTCCCACTAGACACTTTGGAGTCCAAAACCTCTCCTGCAGCCTGATTCTGCCCAGGGCTGCAGAGGGGGGCTGGGGCAGCCCTGCATGCTGCAGGGTTTGATGAGGAGATGCCGTGTGAGAGCCGAGTGCCAGAGCAGGGGAGATGTGCTGACCTGATTCTCCACCCTGATTTGCATGTGCAGTGTTAAGGGAAAACGCTGTATCCTATTAAATTAACAAACTAGCACATTCCATCAGCTGGTTCTCATGCCCTCCAGGCATCCTCTGGAGGTTTCCTCGACATGCCAATGAAACATTCAAACTACAAGACAGCCCAGTCACTTCCCATCCATTTTTTATGGTACCATGGAAACAAAGAGCGCCTGGCAATTCTGTCTTTAAGCTTTCAATAAATCACTCCACAACTGTAAGAGGTACATGCCTTCAATGCCCCTGTGTCTCACTTGGCTCCCCTGGGCTAAGCAGCCTCCTGCCCCCTTTGCCATCTATTCTCTACCCCCTGTCACCCTGTGGCCTCTGCTCCCCAAATAGCCCAGAGGGGCTGGGAGCAGACTGGCTCCTTTCAGGCTTTGTGTTTGCAGACATTGGAAGGGGTCCTGTACATGTGCTGGGATGATGTGAAGCCAGAGCCTTGGAGGCAAAAACAGTTTTGCAACAGCTTTCCCAGTCAGAGAGGAGACTGAGGGCCATGGGACAGACTCAGAGACTCCACTGCCACAAGAGTCACCTTTTGTCCTGCCACTGGGAATGCTCCCCCAGCCATTTCTGGGCTTTGATGTGTCCATCAGAGCAGATTTTCCCTTTTTTGAATCTTACAGCCCCTCTCACTCTCAGTCAAAGTCTGCCTGCGTGCCTGTATGCAACCTTTTCTCTGCTCTTCAGACATCCCCCTCCTGCAGAGGTCAGGGGTGTGAGGAGTCCCCTGAGGTTGTGTTTGCTGTAGGTACTGGCATGTGAGCAGCCATGGCATCTGTCCTGGAGGAGAACAAGCTCCTCAGCTTTCCATTCCACTCACCACAGCAGGGAGCAGCTGAACAATTCCTCCTCAGGTCCCAGGAGTCAACGCTTCTGTGTTTGGCCCAGCTAAAATCTGACCACTTTTCTTTCAGGGATTCATTACCTGGGTTGTCCCTGAGATACTCACAAGAAGAGTTTCCAATGGAAGACTCATAAAAAAGAAAGAGAGAAGAAAAAGGAAAGCCAGAGCTGTGTTTTTTCTGTCCCCCCTGTCATTGCAGAGGGTTCCTGAGATACAAGAAGAGTTTCCAATGAAAGACTCATAAAAAAGAAAGAGAGAAGAAAAAGGAAAGCCGGAGCTGTGTTTTTTCTGTCCCTCCTGTCATTGCAGAGGGTTTCAGAGCTGAAACCTACAGCTCCTGGCACCCAGTGGGGCAGGAAACCCCCACAGGCCATATTTGGGATCACTGTCTGGTGGATAAGTCACTGGTGTGGCTGGGTCCCAATTGCAACTGCAGCATCTGAAAGTCTGAGCTGGCCCAGGTTTTTCCAAGGGAGAAAGGTAGAAGTGGTTTCACCAATATGTGAAAGCTATAAAAAGCTTAGAAAGCTGAGGACTTTAGCACTGGTGTCTGCTGCAGGTGTCTGTGTGTGCACATTTTTGTTGTGGGTTTATCCTGGTGTATATTAATTCCTCAATTTTTAGTGGTGTTAAGGGTGAGGGCCTCATGCTGAGCCATCAGTAAGGGATGAATGGGACCTTCCATTGGAAGCCAAGTCTGTCAGACAGCATTGCTAAACTGTGTCTGCATGCAGAGATGCTCAGCTTGGCTGCCAGGCTACTTCCCAGTGCTGATCAGCTCCCACCTGATGGGAATTGCTGAGAATCTGGAGCAGTCAAAGGCAGAAAAACCCCTCAAAACGCAAAAAGCCCAAATCAACCCAAACCTCCATTTGATTTCAGAGGGATTTAGATCAGGGCCTTCATCGACCTTTCACTCCGGAGTTTCCTGAGGGTGAACGTGCATCCCAAAAAAACAAAGGGAAGGGAGTGAATGTTGTGTCAGGCTGCGCTGGCTCTGCTTGCATTAGGAGCAGCAATGTTGCTAGAGAACAAGGGGTCAAAATGAACATTAAATTAAGGAGCTGCTGAAGCAGTGAACAGGGAATCATTCGCAGCAGCTCTGGCTGTGATGATCCCACCAAATAAAACATCTCCAAGCTGTGGGTCTCATGTCCCCATGCTGCAATCCCACCAGCTCCAATGGATGAATCCTATGGCACCAAGGCTGGAATGTCAGGTGGCTCGGCATTAACCCTTTTGCTCCGGAAAGCTGCCTTCCCATTTCTGTCCTGATGGCTTAAATTAACCTCCCATTAAGTTACTTTCATCTATAAATTGTCACAATCTGCCTGGACTCCCTTGGCCAGGTAGGATTTGTGCCTTTGCCAGACAAGGCTGGCACATGCAACAGCCCTGAGCTGCTCATGGGCACTGAATTCATTAAATATTAATGGCTTCAGCTCCTTTCCAACAGCTAATAATAAAAGGGACCATTTAAGTTTATTCTGACTCAAGTGAAGAGGTTTAGTGTCATTGGGAAGCTGTTCAGTAGTGCTTCTAAAACACTTAAGTCCTGTATTCCAGCAAGAAGCAGCACCACTTGTAAAGTTAAAACACTGTAAAGCAGGTGGTGTGGTGAGGCTGGTCATAACTCTCCTTCAGCACAGCCAGCCCTGACCAGGCTCCTTCTCCAAGCAGTGGGGCTTGGGGACAGCCTGTCCCATCACAGCCAGCTTACTCTGCTCCCACACATGGCCACTGTCTGTAGCTATTTCTGATTGCCTCTTTCACCTTGAGAAAAATGGACTTTTCCAATGAAAAATGTCCACATGCAGCCAAAAATAGTTTGTTTTTCATTAATTTGGAGAAGGCTTGCATTAGTGAGTTGGGTCACTTGAAATTTTAGTTTGCTGTTGGAGGAGAAGGTAAACTTTCAATTCATGATACATGAGGGAAAAAACTCCAAAAAGCAGTTGTTAAGTGTCGCAGACATCTTTTTATGAAAAATCCTTTCCTTAGGATTTTTCCTCCTGAGAAGCTGAGAGGCCTCAGCAACAAAATGTAAACAATGATTTTCTGATGCTGTGGAATGCAACAGGTGCATCTGTGATTGGTCCATGTTGGATGTTTGTAATTAATGGCCAATCACAGCCCAGCTGGCTCGGACAGAGAGTCTGAGACACAAGCCTTTGTTATCATTCCTTTCTATTCTTAGCTTAGCTAGCCTTCTGATTTAACTTTTTCTTCTATTCTTTTAGTATAGTTTTAATGTAATATATATCATAAAATAATAAATTAAGCCTTCTGAAATATGGAGTCAGATCTCCATCTCTTCCCCCATCCTAAGACCCCTGTGAACACCATCACAGTTAAACATCTCTGGATTGGAGACCCCAAAGAGTTTGAGCAAGGGTTTGTGAAGCAGCAAAGCCAGGCTCCATCACAGCACAGACCCACCCTGAGTGCTGCCCACCAGCCCGCTCCACTCACCCTGGGCTGGCAGCTTATCCACTGCCAGAAAGGTCTGCTTGCTTTGGTACACCTTTACCTGCACATCCAATAAATGTTCTCAATAAATCCTGAGAGCTGGGCAGGAATGCACCATTCCAGGGCATTAAATTACCTGCTGCATCCCCTCAACCCTCTCTGAGCCTCCTTGCAGGCCAAACCAAGAGCAGGATGTGACCCCGTGCGCTTGCTTGCAGCCCTTTGCTACCAGAGAGGTTATTTCAAGGCTCCCCTTCACCGGCTTCAGATTCCTCTTCCCCTTTTGTACTTTCAAAAGAAAACATCTGCGAAGGGCTCGTCACAACAAACCCCTGCCAGTGTCTGATCTCTTAGGATAACATGCTCTAATGAGGTTATAGCTCTCCTGTCTCACAAGTGTTTGGGAGCTGCTGGGGCTGAATGAGACGGGAGGTAATTAGAGTGACATGCTTTCGTGCTCAGAGAGAGTAAAGTAACACGAATTTCCTGAATGGGCAAAGAGCAGTTTGGCCTCAGCTGAGGGAAATAAGCAGGCAGTGATCTAATTCACTTTACTGTTAATAGATTGTTATCTGCGGAGCCCTAGTGCAAACATGATAAGCTGTAAAGGAATACAGATGAAAGCCAGAGCTCCAAGGGTTGCAGAGATGCACATTCAGCCCAGCACTGGGCTCCTTGGCCTCAGCCCAGCTCCACTTTCTGCTCATGCCTGGAGCTGGCTGGGGTGATAACACTCGAGTAGGGCTGTGCAGTCAAATCTCTTCATGAGTTTCAGGATCGTTTGGCTCCAGCACTGTCACTGTGATATTTTATGAAAATCCTTTAGCTAGGATTTTTCTCCTGAGAAGCCTCAGAAAAGAAATGTAAACAATAATTACCTGATTGCTGTGGAATGTGATCTGGAGATGGTTTACCAACAGGTGCATCTTTGATTGGTCTCATGTCGATTGTTTTTAATTAATGGCCAATCACAGCAGCTGTGTCGGACTCTCTGAGTCTTTCACAAGATTTTATTATTCATTCTTTTCTAGCCTTCTGATGTCTCCTTTTCTTCTTCTTTAGTATAGTTTTACTATAGCATTTTAAATATAATATATAACATAAAATAATATATCAGCCTTCTGAAACATGGAGTCAAGATTCTCATCTCTTCCCTCATCCTGGGGATGCTCAAACACCACCACATTCCCAAACAGCTCCAGTTTGGGAATTCCATGGTTTGCCTTGTGCAGTCTAAGGCACAGCTGGAAATGGTGGAGGCAAAATCTCTCAGTGGGTTCAGGCTTCGACTCTGGCTGCTGTGCCCCGTGTGGAGGGGGTGTGAGGTGTCAGCAAGGGATGCTGTGGTCCCCCAGTGAGGTTCCCCAGCTGACTGAGCAGGTCTGCCTTGGTGCAGCTGCAGTCAGAGCCATCTTCTGGCACAGCATCCCTTCACAGAGGTCCCTTCAGGCCTCTCTGACTGCAGGCAGAGAGGCCCCGTGTCTGTAGGATATGTAGGATAATCCACATCATACGTCATGCCACTCCATCTGGCTGTATCTTCTACACCCCTCCCTGGCGCAGCTCTGAGGTACACAAGGGGCTGCTCCCACATGCTTTGGAAGGACAACACTCCTACAGTTTGTACCAGGGATGAGCTGCAGTTAGAGAACCATGGTGAAAGTGGCTCTGTGAGTGTCCTCCACCTCTACAAACAAGAAACCAGCCCTGATGTACACCAGTTTGGCCAAAGTACTTTGTCTGGATTCCATAAGCATGCCAAGCTGTTGCCAATCACATCCATGACAGTATTCCCTTTCTTTTCCCTGATTTATCACCCTTGTGTCCAGCCAAGCCAGCTGCCAGCACAGACACACCACACATGCCACCTCTGATTGTAGATCTTCCTTGTCACAGTGTGAAACTTCCTCCCCTTCCAGCTGTGGGACACCCACAGGGACCTGGAAATTTGCTCCCAGTGCTCCCAGTGAGGATGAATCTCTGCATGACCACAGTGATGCAGGAAGGGGATCCACTGGGGTCTGCCCAAGTATCCAGTGATACAGAGTGCAGTGGGCAGGCTGAGCAGGAGCAGGATCCTTCCTCACCCTCACACAGCCTTTCTTCCTGTAACCTCCACACTGTCCCAACCTTACATGTAATACATCATGTCTTTTATTCATTTTTTTCTTTCCTCAGGCAAGAATGCTGTCAGCTTCCCAGGCAGGTTTGAATGTGTCAAAAAATGTAATCTCTTCAGCCAGATTTAGCCTACTTTTGGGAAGCAAGTGTGCTCTGATTGCTGCTTCCCTGACAGCTTCATTAGAGCTGAGAGAACCCCAGCCCTGCCTGCCCCACCTCTCCTCAGCCAGCATCCACCTATTAGAAAAACAACAGCACAGCCCCTTATGGTCACTCTCCTCTGCATTTCCAGGAGAGGCCTGGAGAGACCATGGGGCTACCCAAATGTCACCAAAATTGGGCAGCTGAGGCATATCCCCAGCAGGTCCAGTGGTCAGCCAGGCCATTAGAAGCACAATCCTGGCCAGGCTCTGGCCATTGAACTCCTGCCATCAGCCCAGGTTCAAGCTGATGTATGATTCAGGGACACATCCTTGATGGGTGGTTTGGATGCAACCACTCTGTCCTGAAGAGGAGGAGAGTTATGTAAGGGCATGTAAGCTCTGCCAGCTACTGTCTGTGCCCATGAGCAAGTTATTTTTATTGTATTTTATTTTATTTTATTTTACTTTATTTTATTTTGTTATATTTTATTTTATTATTTTATTTTATTTTTATTTTGTTTTGTTTATTTTATTATTTTATTTTACTTTCTTTTATTTCATTTTGTTTATTATATTTTATTTCATTTAATTTCATATATTTTATATTTTATATTTTATTTTATTTTATTTTATTTTATTTTATTTTATTTTATTTTATTTTATTTTATTTTATTTTTTTACCTAACTCATTTCATTTAACGATACAGAGTTAACCCTGGCCACTCTTCAGCCCATCCTTAGAATCCTGCTTTTGCAGCAATGTCATGCCAGGTGCATGGGGAGCAGCCTGACTTGCACTGTGAGTGCCAAGAGGGAGTGGAGGAGGCACAAACCAGCTCTCGCTCAGCTGGAGAGTTTCCTGAAGGCTGCAATCTTCCAATTGCTTGAAGAGCTGTCATTAGGCAGTTTAAGATGGCAGATTGCTAAATTGCTTTGAGGCTGGAGCCAAGCAGCACCCAGTAGGGCCCTGTGTGCACCTCAGTCCCTTGGTGTGAGAGAAGAGGAAAATCCTCGTTGTGCCTCAAGCATCCTGCAGGGCTGGGAAGGGGCACAACTCACTGTGGAGATAAGGGGAATGAGATACAGGGATGGGAAGGAGAGCATGCAAGAACAGAATCCCTAAATCTCTGTTATCCAGTGTCTGCCCCATGGTCTCTCGCATGTTTTTTTCTGTCCTCACCACTGGCACTTTCCTCCTGTGGCAGAAGGAGATGATATTTTCTGTATCTTTTCCAGATCTGGTGAGACTGACCTTGAGGAAACATCTCTGTGATCTCACCAGGAGTCAAGCAAGGAGCTGGGGCAAGGGAGAGGTTGGGAGGGAGAGGAAAGGACTTCTCTGCTCATTATCTGGGTCAGGAGAGTTTCAGGATCCACCAAGGAGGTGCCTGCTGCAAACCAGAGGGGTTTGGGTCTGCAGTACATGTTACTGGCAGGGATCAGATCATCAGCTCTCTTTAAAGCAGCCAACATGGACAGCTCCATCCCTGTCCTGAAAAGCTCAGTGGTGCACTTTCTCCCCTCTGGGGCTGCAGCTTTCTCAAGGGAGAGGGGAAACAGCAGCCAGCACTGCAAAAACCTGACATGACTATAAAGCAAAGGAAACAGCAGCAGGCTTTGGTAGCAGCCTCTTTGCACTGCAGGAATACAGAAACTGGGTATTTTCTCCAGTGAATGCATCCCTTCTTCCACTCCATCCATCAACAGCCTGTCTCTAGATCCTCAGCTCCACTTGGACTGTATTTCCAGGCTCGAAGAAGTGTTGGCTGGTCCCACCTCCAGTCCCAACATCTTGGAGAAGAGACACCAGGTCTGCTTAGCAGTGAGGTCTGAAGCTGACTTTTCACTGTTGTTCTCACTGTGGTTCTCACTGTGGTTCTCACTGTGGGCACCAATTCCACAGAGCAGCCCCTTCAGGATTGGGTTTTGCAGGGAAATGCGGCTCTTTTTTGGGTTTGAGGCCTCTCCTGATGGGTGTGAAGGGTGCAACTTGTCACTGGGGTCCCTCTGCCCACTGGGAACCCCCCAGTGCTAATGGAGCTGCTCTCACCTTTCCCAAAAGCCCTTGTCAGCCATCCAAAAGCTTTGTATCAACCCCAGCCAGTGATGAAACACCTGAAATGTCTCCTCAAGGCACCTGTGACACCTAATTTTGGTAGGACTGGACAATTTGCCCTTGGGCTTGTGCATGCACTTCCAACCTGTTTGATGCTTTAGGGAGGGACCTTTTGATCCACTGGTCCTGAGAGGGGAAAACCACTCAGTAAAGGTGCATCTGGGTCTATTTTGTCTCCCCCCAGGAATTTTGCCTTCTCCCCTGAGTTCCTCCATTTCCTCCAGGTCTCCAGACTCCCAGGTGCCTGCCAAGCACACATTCCACGAGCCCTCTGTGCACACTTCCACCCCTGCAAAATTAAAACACGTGACCTCTATAAATCCCCATCAAAGGCCTTTATTCTTGTGCTGTTCTCCTTGCTGTTGTTCACTCTGAACATGCATGTGACAGCCAGATAAAAGGCATCATTCTCCAACGAGCTAATTCAAGTTAACCACTGCAGGGAGAGGGACTGAGCAAAGCCAAAGCACTCTGGCATTTTGATGTGCAACAGGGGTTTGAGCCCCCAGCTCATTTTTAGCTTCTGAAATCCCAACTGTTAGCCAGACACTCCCTGAATGTTTGGCAGGAAGCAGAAATTGAGGAAACCTGGCTTCCTTTGCATCTGTGTCCCAGGATTTTGCTGTAGGAGAGGGAGGTCAGCTTGAAAGATGGGCATTTGAAAAGGTGAGCCTTGCTCCCACTTTGGGGCATGTATTAGGAGTTTAACCCTTGTGGGTCCTTTAGTTTTCCCTTTCTTTTCCTCAGAAAATTGAGGATACTCTGGGACACATCTCATCCTGCCAAACTTAGTTGAAATTAGCAATATATATTCTTATATATAGTATATATTCTTAGATACATAACAGAAGACAGTAAGAATACATATTTTTAAAGTTTTGAAAACTAATTTTTTTCCACTAAACAATTAGAAGGAATTATTAGTTGAAAAGCCATGTCAAAATGGTCTGACACTTTTCCTCTATTCTCCTTTGAGCTTGGGTGCTTCTGGGATGCACACTAGAAGTGAATCTCCAGTGCCTTGAACAAGAAGATGCTCTTAGTGCAAAAAAAAGTAATGGAATTATATAACATCAGCTTTTGTCCTATTCTAAATGTTAAAACACAGATGCTGGTACTGACTGCACTGTCTGACTCTTGTTAGACTGTTCACTGTGAGGGTTT
Source organism: Zonotrichia leucophrys gambelii (assembly GCF_028769735.1). Taxonomy (NCBI): domain Eukaryota; kingdom Metazoa; phylum Chordata; class Aves; order Passeriformes; family Passerellidae; genus Zonotrichia; species Zonotrichia leucophrys. The sequence goes on along the minus strand of NC_088171.1, from coordinate 5,651,905 downwards.
GGAGTGACCACAGGAATCCCCACAGGCAGGGACTGAGATGCTCAGCCTCTCTGTGCAGGGCCCTGACTTAACTCCCTTTGAACTCCACCTGTCTTGGTTTGGAAAGACAGGAGTCTGCTAAGAAAGGCAGGAGCCTCCGTGAAATGGAGAATGTAAACCCTCCCCACCACTCCCAATTGCTATAAATTTTAAATTGAGGGGCTCTCAGGCAAAAATATGGGAGCAGGAAATAACAGTTCTTTAAAAGGGAAGAAAAAAAAAAGAATAAAATAAACAATGCAGTACACTAGAACAACACTGACAGAGTCAGAACCCACCCTGACACCCTGTGGGTCAGGCTGTTGGTGGCAGTCCCATTGGAATTGTGGCTCAGCCCTCCTGCAGTGTCAGGGGTGGTTCTGCTGGAGCAGGGATCCTGTAGAGAAGGATGTATTCTTCCTCTGAAGATCCAGTGGAAGAAGAGGCAGCTGCTGTTCCTCTGGGGAATCCAGTGGAGAAGCTGTGCTGGTGTCTCAAAAACCTCTGGGTTATATCCAGGCAGGAATGCTTGGCTCCTCCCTCTGGGCTCACATCTCCCAATGGGATGCTGTAGTTCTTATCAGCCATGCAGTGACATTCAATAGCTGTTATCAGCAGATGTCCCCTCCTAGGGAGGAGTGATTGTGGTCACTCAAAGAGAGAGATAAGGCAAACTGCCCACTTGACAAAGGTAATCTGCCATACAGATGGTAATTGAAAACATCTTGCATGACAATCTTCAACACCACCTGAAATGGTGTGCAGGATCCTGGTCCTGCTGGAAGATGGTATTTATGACTTGAATTGTATCAATGCTTTTGAAAATTATTTCCACTCAGGACTGGAGGTGCTGTGAAAAGCCATGTGACACAAACTCCAGGCTTAGGAGACAAAACACGGTGTTTTGTCCACAAGGTGATGGATGGCACAGCAAACTGAGCAGGAAGAGGGTCACATTAGCAGCAGCTTCAACAAACACCCAACATCACCCCAAGAAACACTCATCCCCTGTCACTATAGGACACGAAAGAACACAAGCTCACACCACTGTTCTCAAGATGAAGAAAAAAGGGAAGTTTATATTCTGACTCCAACATTTATAGTTTTCCAAAAGTGACAGAGGATTGGAGTGTGACAGTGCCACCTCTCCAATGACACTGGTCAAACCCACAGTCTATTAACTTTCTCTTCCTCCATAAAGGAATGCAAAACAATGAGTTATTTACACAAAGCGTGTGAGAAAGTTCACTACAAGAATGTCAACATCAGAAGGCTTAGAAAATTTTAAAAAACCAGGGTGACAATCCCCACCTTGCAGCCTGTGTGGGGCAGGTGGCAGTGGAGCCCCCAAGCTTCCATTCCCCTCACGAGGGGAGATTGGGAGTGACAACAGCCTTGTGACTGTAATTGAGCAGGCTCTTTAGATGTTGTCCTGTTGGTAGGACCCCAGGGATCTCATTTTGTACTCCAGCTTGGCGCCCAGAGCAGCAAGATGAGAACTCCTTCTGAATAAAAATGCTGCTCCAGTACTCCTCAGTAGTTCCTCACCAGGCTTGACATTCTCATCTACTCACCGCCCCTGGCAAACTTCTCTCGTGGTGGCTCTTCATCTCCCAGTTCCACACAGGGAAATTAAAAATCCCTGTTATATTTTTCTTTAATCTAGTTCATGCTTCAGCTGCACTGGGGGCTGTCACCTGGCAAAGTCTACATACAGAAGGGGTGCTCAGCTCACCTCCGCTGGTGAAACTCCCCCTCCAGCTGAGCTCCTTGAAGCACACAAATAAAGAGGAAGCAGAGGAAAAAAACAAAGGAACAAAGGATGAAGGCCTCAGCAGAGAAATGCTCTGCTTGCTATTGCTAAAGGGCAGAACAGGGGGGAAAGCTTGGATGTTTGCAAAGGGCAAACACATCCGTCCTGTGGAACGCTGCGGATTTGGAAGCAAGATGAAAAGGAGCTGGGGTAAGCTGGGACACCTTGGCTGCTGCCACCCTCTTGCCACAGTCACACGGTATCTCAGCTCCTTGTCTTGCTTCCCATATGGGTGCCAAGCACCCAAAATGAAAATATTTTTAAAGCCCAAACCTCAATCGAGTCCATGTTTGTGTACCCTAAGAAGGTTTTTCCTGGCAGGTCTGCAGGAGCAGTATCTGATGTGGTTTGATCATATATAAAAGCATTTCCACATGGTTTTCCTTGGATGATGCCTGTGTCACAATTGCCCACGGGATAAGACAATTTAATGGTTTTATGTGATTCAGACAATCACAAATCCACCAAAAAGGACTATATTTGACCCATAAAAGGTTTTTCTTCCACAGATTCTTTTTCCAAAAGGTTCTATCAAGAAGCACCTTATTACTATACACTGCTTAACATTTTCCCAACCCAAACTGTTGTTCACACATCCTGAGTGAAAATCAGTGCACAGTTTGCAAACCTGGCAGAGGCTGAAAACCCCAGCACAGGCTAATCCATGAATATAGACTGAATGATAAGTTACTTCAGGGAAGAGTGGCTATATTTGGGTACTTTGCTCCCCCTCTATTATTCCCAGCCAGCTCTAGGTTCAGAGATGCTTCTGCCCTGCCTGATAAATTGAAGGACTTCACGGACATATTAACACAGCCAGACCGTAGTCAGTGAGCAGACAATTGATTATATGTCAGAAAGTCACACACTGGGCAATTTTGCTCGTAGGCTCTGCCTCCATTTCTCAAAATATACATTACAAAGTGAAGAAATCAAAAGTGAGAGATAAGAGTGTGCACGTTAGGAGGCTGCTTGGAACAGGTTTTGTCTGTCTCCCTGGTTTTGTGCAGCACTGTGTGGCTGGTTGGGATTCTGGAAGGAACAGAGTGGCTCAGTCCATGTCTCACAATTAAGAGGTTTTTCTTCATGAAATATTGGATTCTGTCAAAGCACAGCTTTTGACTCAAAACCAAGGCTTTCAGTGATATTCTCCTATTTTTCACCAAGTCTAAGCAAACAGCTTGTTCTTTTTTTCCCCCCCTCTTCCCTTTCAAATCATCATTTGTAAATGTTGAGGTTTTAGCTGAAAATGTTATCATTTATGTCAGAAATGTTGAAATCTTTCCCCAAGACCCTGTCACCATATGTCAGACTTCATTATTCAGAGAAGACACTCAGGTAAAGCTTGTTCCCAAGTCACATTCTTCACTCTGTGTCACATTGAAGCCAATGTTGCAACTTTTTTGGGGGGCAGAAATTGCATTCCTAGGGAAGCAAAAACTTTGAGTGTTGAGTATCAAGGCCTTTCTTGTGAAAACTGCCTGAAATGAATCCTTGCTGTCTGCATTTCAGTGAGGGCTGGGGGTCATGGTGGGTTTTGGTGTCTCTCTGTGAAGAAACACATCAGAGGTAACACCAGCTCAGGGGCTGGTCTGACAAGACCAAGCACTGAGGGAAAGGGAAGCAGGGAGAGGTGGAGTGACTCAACCTAAATCACAGCAAGGGCCAGGCCAGAGACGGGAGGGAAACTGGCAAATCCAGATTCCCAGTCTGGGGAAGGCAGGATAACTCTGATGGCTGCATCAAGGCAGGAGTGAAAAGGGAGGATGCTTTTCTCAGGTGACCACTTTGTCTCCTGAGACTGGGAGGACCAAGCTGACCTCTAACAGAGTTCCACTCCCTTCCTCCCTGCTCTGAGGTGTCTTTTGGACAGGCCTGATGACTCATCCTCATCTCTGTCCTCGTGGCTTTCTCTTCTTGCAGCTGCCTTGGGCAGGAACCACTCTGAAGCCTGGAGCAGATTTGCCAGCAGGGCATAGCAGATCATGGCAGATCTTCCCCATTACCACCTGGGGAGTGACTTGGCTTCCAAAATCATCTTGATTTTGGAAGCCCCATGGGGCTGTGCAATCCCCCAGGAGCCCTGGGTAATGCTGCCTTGGGTTACTCCAATAACATTTGAACAGAAAATCTGCATTTTGGACTGTTCAGCGTGAGACCCTCCCTTCCTCCCCAGCCTTCCCTGTGCCACAGAGCGCACAAAAAAAGCTATGGCCCATCTGCTCCAGGGGCCAGAGAGCACAACCTGCCTCCTGCACCTTCCCAGGAGGAACAAAAGGCTTTTTTTCCCCCAGCCTGCAGCTGCTGAACACATCAAAGAGAGGGATCAATACCTATCGACCATCGCTGTTTCCTTCAAGTGTCCCCAGCCCCTGTGATTATGTATCTGCTCTCTTTTCCCTGTCTGCTTTACACATCAGGAATTCACCTCATTCCCCACAAAGAGAGCTCCAAAATTGGATTTTTCAGAGCCAGTACTAATTCACAACCCAAAACAATGGTAATAGGGACAATGTTTGTCTCTGTATCACAGTTACTGTGGAAATCCTGACTTTGTGGGCAGAAAATTATTGAGGTATTACATTAAAAAATGCTCCTCTGGTGCTGTTCTGCATAGAAACAAAACGCTCAATACCAGCATGCAAAAGATCTCATTGCATCCCCACATGGGGTAGATGGGGAAGGAAGAATTCTCTCCAGATATGGGATATTTCCTGAATCTTTAACTCAGCAGAAATAACTGGGAATCCCAGCCTCCACCCCATCCCTGTAAGCACCTGCCCTCCCTCTGCAGGCAGCTGGTTCAGAGAGCTCAGGCAGCAAAAACCACCCGAAACAAGCAAATGCTTTCCCACTGTCTCATTTCCCTGAACCCACTCACCCCAGGGTGAGCTGTGCACTGGTTCCTGCAGGGCAAGGGCTCAGAACACACAGCTGGGGACAGGGGGACAAGCAGGATTTTGGGGTTTGAGCTGATTTGCATTGGTTTCACCCAGACAAAATGACTCTGTAACCTTGCTGAGAGCTCAGTCCCCATGGCAAAGGGCCACAGAGGGCACACGCACATCTTTGCACCCAGTAGCCCAAACCTGATGCCTGTTTGCTCTGGGTACCTGCCCGAAATATTGTTTACCCACAAAAAACCCTTCCTCGATCTCCATGATACCAACTGCTGAAAAACAAACAGGCAGCTGCTGGCAAAGAATGGAGGGGAAAAGAAATGGAAAGAGCAATACTCCAAATTTGACACAGGTAGGGTTTCTTGGCTAGAACACAACAGAAGCAGCAGTTCATGTCTCTGCCCTCCCTTTATTTGGGATAAAATAGCTTTGGCAAGCAGGAGATGCTGGGACCTGATACCCAGTGAGCTCCACAACCCATCCAGTGCAAGTCCAGCACTGGAACTCACTGGAACTTGTTGTTCCCCCCTGGGAGGCAGTGCCCACCCAAAACCCTCTGGAATTTACCTTTTTCAGGTCTTTCTCTGGTGGGAGAGCACTTGGGCACTACACAGGCGTGCAGGGAGTGAGCACCACATTGGGATGCTTGTGCAGAGCAGGCAGCTGTGACCAGGGCACATCTTGACTGCATCTTTTGAGATAAAAGCCTGGATCCCCTCCTTGCCCCCATCCTCCTCCCCACCCCCAGTGTTTACTGCTCTCAGACTCTGATTTAGGTGGTTTACTGTGGCTTTCATCTAAGTGCATCAGGATTTTTAAATTAGTCACAGGTGACTCACAGGGTTACAAGAATAATGCTAAATTGCCAGACATACACAGCCCATATACTTTATTACCTCATTTTTGTATCTTCTTTATGGCCTGTGATAGCAATGACCTTATAGTCTCTGGCTGAAAAGCCAGTTAAACTTGTTCTCTGTCAAAACAGTAATTAAAAAATTCCTATAAGCTAGAAAGCAACTCTCCAGTATATTTCTCCTTCCAACGAGGCTCATGAATGAAGCTCTGTGAGCAACAGAAGACAATGTGCATAAATGCCCCTTCTGAGCACCTTATCAGCCAGGCAGCACTCATTCATCTACATTAATATTTTAAATAAATATGTATTAGGCTTAACAGCGTACAGAGCATGTCAGAACCAGACACATACAGCAGTTTCCCTTTGGCCACTGAGAAAAATCTGGTCTGATTGAGAAGGAAGGGGGAAAAAAAAGGATAAATGCATTAAATATATTTAGCAAACAGTTGGCATTTTTCTCGCTTTTAAATGAAGATTGCAGTTTGATATCTCCTTTTATAAAAATATTTTTCTTCATCTAATTTTGCAGTTCAGTTGGAGGAAAAGAGTATAAAAAGGAAGGAAAAATACAGGATCTGGGGAAATTTTTGAAGTTGAGGTCATGAAAGAGATAGGAATGAAAAGAGAAAATTTGATAATTTGTTAAAGGAGAGTTATCAATTTTGGGACACCACCTCCAAAAAGCAGTGGATACAACTCTGATAATATTTCACCCCATTATTCTCCCTGCTCTGATATTATAGACATGATCCTTCCCCTTCCATCGCCCTCCAAAAAAACCCCAAACCCACAACTTTTCCCTTGGGAAGGTGGGTCACATCCAATTTTCCAGCCCACAGACCTCACTGGGTGTCAGGTGCTTTTATTACTGGTCAGGAACAAATTCCCAGAAGCCACAGAAATGCTGGATGAATCTCATCTTTTTCTCTTCCCTCCCCATTCAAATTCCTTTTGCTGGTGTCATTTACAGGTTACTAACCAAGTTGAAACATCCAAGCTGAAAGTCAAAAAGCAGCAAGGCATTCCAAGCCTGCTTCCCGTGCAATTTTTAAAGTGCTGCACTAAGGAAATGTTCAGGAGAGTGAAGCTTTGCCTTTTATATATCCCAGCAGACTTACACTTTCTAATAGACCCATCTAAATCAACAAAGAATTCCCCAGCCAGGGCCAAGAGTCGGCGAAAATGGCTCGGAGACAACTCGAGCAGCCACAACTTTCCACTGGAAGTTAATGAACTTTAAAAAACATTTTGGAAAGTGATGTATGCACAGGGCTCCTCGGTGTATCACAGTTCATATAATGTGTTCCTGTCCCTGGGGGACACCCTGGCTGAGCTGTCAGCTGTGAGGTTGTTCTGCTGGAGCTTTTTCTTTATGTATACAACCCTCTCTGTCACTCTCCTTTTGTTTTGTGGAGGAGGCAAAAGGCAGCCAGCTCTCTCTTGGCTTTCAAGGAATTTGAAGGGCAAATGAAGAGGGAGAAGAAGGCAAAATTCATAATTGAATGAACAGAGAGTCAAGGTGCTGCCCTGAATGTCACCAGTGGCCATGAGCATCCTGGGGATGTGGCTGCACACTCACCTGTGAGTGCCTACATCCCTGTGCCCACACATGGAACAGGAATCTCTGGCATTGAGGCAGCATTGCCTCATCCTAGTGACCTCCTGCATCACAGCCCAGTGAGTCATGGGCTGGGGCATGCACAGGGTGCCTGGGAAGCTGCCTGGAGGAAAAGGACCTGGGGCTGGTGAACATCCACAGCTGAGGATGAGCCAGCTGTGCTCAGGTGGCCAAGATGGCAAATGGCATCCTGGCATGTGCCAGAAATGATGTGGCCAGCAGGGAAGGGGTTCTTCCCCTCTGCTTGGCACTGCTGAGGGCACACCTTGAGTGCTGTGTTCAGTTTTGGGCTCCTTGCTACCAGGAGGACATTGAGGGGCTGGAGTGAGTCCAGGGAAGGGCAGCAGAGCTGGGGAAGGGTTTGGAGCACCAGAAACAGCTGAGGAAGCTGGGAAAGCGGCTCAGCCTGGAAAAAAGAATGCTCCAGGGAGACCTTCTCACTCTCTAAAACACCCTGACAGGAGGGTGAAGCCAGGTGGGGATTTGGGCAGCCAGGTAGGATTTGGCTCTTCCCCAGGGCAACAAGTGACAGGAGCAGAAGAAAAGGCCTTGAGTTGCACCAGGGGAGGTTTAGATTGGGCATCAGGAATGATTTCTGCGCAGAAAGAGTGGTCAGGCATTGAACAGGCTGCTCAGGGAAGAGGTGGAATCACTGTCCCTGAAAGTGTTCACATGGCACACTTGGCATCTCTAGGGTTTAGTGGAGAACATGGCAGCACTGAGGTAACAACCAGAGTCAATGATCTTAGAGGTTTTCCAGCCTTTATTACTCTGTGATTTTGTGGTTTGTCCTTCAGAAACCCAAAGATCCCCATACAGGAGCTTCCTGGAACAATTCAGGATGTCCTGAAGCTCATCAGGTTTGTTTTACTTCTTTTCATGTCTGGCAGCAGTTTCTGGACCACAGTGAGGAAAATGGGAAGTCACAGCCAGAGTCTCACTGGTCCACGAGGCCAGCACTGCTCCAGCTCCATCCTTAAAAAGGTCTCCCCAAAGATGAGCAACAACATAAGCTCCAAAGCTCATCTGGAGAGAAGTCAGTCCAACATCTCTCTCCAGGCCTGTTGTCTCCAGCCTTAGGGATCTGAGGTCTGGTTTAGAGGTGAATTTATCTGATTCCAAATATGATCATCCATCTCTGGGTGTCCCTCTGAACTCTTCTTCCCATCTGATTTCCCAGCATGTCTGGACTCAGCACATCTCTCTCCCAGGACTGTATTTTCCCTGCCCCAGCTGTTATTACCTACCTTTTACGCTGCTCTGAAGATTATCCTCTTTTTATTCCTTTCCCCCATGGAATTACCAGAGTGAGAGCTCATCTTGAGAGGTTATCAGGATGACCCTGAAGTCGTTCCTCAAGACTCTGCTTTCAAACACTGAGCTGGGTCCCCTGTAAGCACAGCCTTGCATTCTTCAGTCCCACAGGGATTCCCTTCAATTTAGCTGGACTAAAAGCATCCTGCTGAACCATGACCAGCTAAGTACACAATCCATACCTCTGAGTAACCCATATCTTCCTCATTCTCTAGCCTGTGAATTTCTGTGTCATCTGTAATGCCATAAAGTGTTCCTTACCCCTGTGTGTTCTGTATCACTGCAAAATGACCTCTACAAAGCTTTAACCAGGTGGAGCAAGACCAATCTCTGGGGGAATCACCTCAAAATAGCTCTGCTCTTTGGAGCCATGGCATTAATGGCTTTCAAAATGCAGCAGAGAACTGGTCCACCTGACTGTTGACCCCTCGATTCTGCAAAATGTATGTCGCAGACATCTTTTATGAAAAATCCTTTCCTTAGGATTTTTCCTCCTGAGAAGCTGAGAGGCCTCAGGAACAAAATGTAAACATTGATTATGTGCTGCTGTGGAATGCAACAGGTGCATCTGTGATTGGCCCATGTGGTTGTTTCTAATTAATGGCCAATCACAGTCAGCTGGCTCAGACAAAGAGTCCAAGACAGAGCCTTTGTTATCATTCTTTCCTATTCTATTCTTAGCCAGCCTTCTGAGAAATCCCTTTCTTCTGTTCTTTTAGTACAGTTTTAATGTAATATATATCATAAAAAATAAATCAAGCCTTCTGAAACAAGGAGTCAGATCCTTGTCTCTTCCATCATCCAAAAACCCCTGTGAACACCGTCACAAAATGTATGCTTTCAAAATCAAAATGTCATCGACTGTCATGGGTGATATCCACTGAAGGGTTTTTATCAGCCATTTATATATTTATGCTGTGGTATAACCCTGGCTAGCAGCTCTGCTCCACACAGCTATTCCCTCTCTCACAGTGGGATGGGGGAGAGAGTCAGAAGAATAACAGTGGCAAAACTCATGGGTTGTGACAATGACAGTGTAATATTTAAAGTAAAAGCAAGATAAGGAGTAAATTCACTACTTCCCACTGGCAAGCAGGTAGCCAAGCACAGTAAATCAGTGTTTCATCATGGGACTTGGTAAGACAAATGGCACAACCCTGAATGTCCTCCTGTCCTCCTCCTTCCCCAGGTTTCTATGCTGAACATGGCACTGCATGCTCTGGAATGCCACTGGGTCAACTGTGCTGTCCCTGTCCCCTCCCAGCACCTTGTGCACCCCCAGCCAAGGAGCAGAAAAGCCCTGGAGGCTGTGAGAGCCCTGCTCAGCAATCACAAAAACCTTGGTGTGCTATCAACACCATTTTCATCACAAAGCCAAAACACGTGACTGCAAAAAAAAAAAAAAAAAATTAACTCTTTTCCAGCCCAAACCAGCTCACTTCCCCCAGCCCAGCCAAGGATCATGACACACCAGCAGGCTGTCCCCAGCCTGCCCTGACTCACCCTGTCTGAGAGGCATTCCAAAGCTCCCCCCAGCTCCAGAGGAAGCTCTGCCAATATCTGGCAGGCAAACAGCAAAGTGAAACCAATAGGGGGAATTGAAGAAGATTATGGCTACAGGTCATTTGTTTACACAGCTTTGCTGCTGACCTGATCAGGGAAAGTTAATATAAGCTTGCAGTTTGGGAAACAAGAAAATGTTCCCATGTTCAAAGGGTGCAGGAGTCAGAGCCTGTGAAAATGGACACGTTGGAGGAATGTCCAGGACAGGGATATTTCAGCTTTCCAGCCTTAACCATTTTATGCTGGGTCAGAATATAATCCCTGAGAAAGACTTCAGCAACAAACCAGACCCTGCTCGGGGTATTCTGCTTCAAGGGAGTTCTCAATAAGGAAAAAATTCCTTTTTTTTTTCTCTTAGCAGGCCTGTGCAAATATGAGACATTATTTAGACATAAGCATTTTAATTAAAACCTCTATCCATCCTCCTACTGCATTCACTGTTACCACTGCACTCACAACATTCTCCACCTCTCCAGAATGATCACATCTTACTGTGTTTTTTCAGAAGTTCACATGAAATCTGCTGTCACAAATATTTTTCTGAATATGAAACATCTGGAATTCTGGACAAATTAAAGCAGAGCTATGGAACATTCCTTGTACAACACACTGTGCAGTGATCCAACAATCCAGGACTTGTCTGTCTCTGAAAGTCACTGGGGAAAATGCAGGGATGTGATGTCTGAGAGCTCATCAGTGACTCAAAGAAGATAAACAAGGACCAGGTGTCCGTGGTCTCCACCAGTACAGGAATTAGAGCCCAACAAGCAAAACCAACAGGCAGATGTCTTAAACAAACACGAGGATGTGGCTCATTAACCCACGCACAGTTGGGCTGGGGAGCTCCTTGCTGCAGGATGCTGTGGGTGCTACAGAGGCACAAGGGAAAAAGGAATTCCTCAGAAAGGAATTAGGCAAGTTCTCCAAAATAATCCATCAGTTACTGGAGCTGAAGACACTGCCTCAAAAAGACTCCATACAACATACTGCTAAAGCCTTCAAGTGTCCAATGGAGATATTATAATTTTTTTTCCTATTTTTCAGCTTTTTTTCCCTGTCTTGTTTCCAGCTCTTTTCATCTAGATGGGCTAATCCAGCAGTCCTTAAGCATTTTTGGCCTATTTTACTGTTTGAATTTAATTTCCCAGCAGGATTTTGGTACTCTTAGTGAAACAAATTTTGCCATTACCAAGAGATTAGAAGAAAAAAATCTACCTAGCAGGCTAAGAAATCTCCATGGAGAGAGAGAAGGAATGATATTCCTATTGTTTTCATGAACTCATATGCCAGGGGGCATGAGCTGCTGCATAAGTCTGGAGAGATTTTACAAACTAGACACATTCCTCAAAGTCTGTCAAGAGACCTGAAACACAAAGCTGCAGACACAACTCTGTGGATAAGGCAGGTACAAAACCACCTCTCACCAGACATCAGGGAAGTGAAAGAACCACTTCAGAGTTCCTTTCTTTCTCCTTTCTTCTCTGGACATCTGCAGGGGACAATGAAAGCCAAGATGCTGCACTGGTGGACCCCAGGTCAGACATTTCAGCCTGCCCTGCTTCTCAGCCTGGAAGAAGATGCCCTCAAAGGGTTAAGAGTTGTTAGTGAGCAGTGATGCTGTTTTGGTGCCATATGGTCCTCATCATCTCCCTGTTACCAAGGCAGCTGCAGCAGAGGCACCTGCACACTCAGCTCCTCGTGCTGCAAGGGCCCAGGGACAAACCTGAGCCTACCTGCCTGCCAGAAACACAGCACCAGGCATCCAGGGGGCAAATGTTCAGCCATCACCCCACTGCCACGCCAGGGAAATCATTGCTGTCACCAGAAATTGGCTGCAACTCTTCTTAGTGCTAATAAAGGTTTGCTACCCTCCTCTTGAGCTGTTCTTCTAGTCCCCAGGACCGCAGAATTTTGGATAAAGTTTCCCTTTGTGTTTTTAAGTGAAGCCAACCAGATCCTCAAAGATGAAGAACCGTGACATTTTGGGTGGCCCCACTGCCTCTCTGCTGCTCTCTGACGGATCATCACAGAGGTTCCTTTCACTGGCTTCACTTCGTGTCTTACATGGAAGAGGCAAGTCACCGTGTTCAAAATTCTTCATTATCTCCACAGAGAACAACATATTAACAATTTTGATATCAGAACCAGTTGTCTTCTCTGGAGACCCATGAACATCTTTGCAAGACCTCTCTAATTGTTTGTTCACTTGATGTAAAATGTTAAAGTTTTGAAGCCAGGCTCATGAGGTGCCTCATCACCTGTAAATGGCTCATTCCAGTCCCACTTCAGCCCAAGAGGAGAAAAACTGCATGGAACAGCTTATTCCCTCTCCAGCAAAAGAACTGCCTGGGCTGTTGAAGGTGATCCCAGGACTGGATGGCTTGGAAAGGTTAATAGCAGAAAAAAAAAAAAAAAAAAAAAAAAAGAAAAGAAAAAACAAACCAGCACCACAGTTGCTGAGGAAATCTAGAGGTCTCAACTTGTCCGCAGGAAATCCGCAAGTCAGGGGGGAAACAGAGGGGCAAATTCCCTGGGAAATTGCTGAGATTTCTTTATTAAGAGAACATGGTGTTGTGTGTCTGGCTTTAGTCCCAGCACAGTGAGCTCTTTCAGAGGGCTTGGTTTTGATGGGAACTTCATTAAAACCATTTTGCTGGTGCTGGAGGGGCTGAGGAGAAAGGCTCAGGTGTTAGACAGCTCAGCTGGGAGGCTCTGGGCACTGGTCCTGCACAGCCAGCACACACAGACATGCTCTTCCTGATGGTGATTCCCAGCAGGAACCTGAACCAGGCTCTGGAAAGGCTCCATCCTTACTGCTGACCTGCCTGGATTACCCCTGACACCCTGAGAGTAAGGAGGAGCCCACCTGGATACCACTGAAAAGTCATAGAATGGTTTGGGTTGGAAGGGACCTTGAAGATGGCTCTGTTCCATCACCCTCCCATGGGCAGGGACACCTTCCACCATCCCAGGGTGCTCAAAGCCCCATCCAGCCTCTCCTTGAACACTCCCAGAGATCAGGCACCCACAACTTCCCTGAGCAGCCTGTTCCAGCGTCTCATCACCCTCTGAGTAAAGGATTTATCCATAATATCGCATCTAAACCTGCCCTTTTCCAGTTTGAAGGCATTTCCCCTTGTGCTATCACTCCAGGCATTTGTCCTCTTGTCCTATCACTCCAGAGCCTTTTCTGGCTCTCTTGGAGCCCCTTTAGGGTTTGAAGGAGCTCTAAGGTTTCCACAGAGTCATCTCTTCTCCAGTCTGAACAGCCCCAGCTCTCTCAGCCTGGCTCCAGATCAGAGGTGTCCCTGTGAGATTCTTTGTGGCTTCCTCTGGACTTCTTGGCTGGGTCCATGTCATCCCTATATTGGGAACCCCAGAGCTGGATGCAGTATTTCAGCTTTTAACAAAAGCAGACTGGAGAAGAAGAATAAAAAGTGACCTCTTAGGGGCTCCTAGAGCATGACATTTTATGAAGACTCCAACTAACACAAAGCATAATTGTTTAATTAAATTATGAGGGCACAGTTGACAGAGTTACACCTTCATGGTGAGAGCTGACACTGGGTCCTTCCCTGCTTCACACCACGCTCAGGTTGAGAACAGATCTCACAATCACTGCAAGGAACAGCAGCTGACTCCTGCATCCAGCTCAGGTTGTGGTGTCAGAGCCCAGGGATGGATTAAACTGCCTTCAGAGTTTGTTGTTAAAGCTGTGTCAGTCTGATTTTTGCTTCAGGCTGGACACAGTTTGCCCAGGGGGAACACAACTGAATGTCTCCCAGATGGCCAGGTTGAACTTATGCCTGAGACAGACTCCAGGCTTCTGGAGCTGCACATCCCACTGTTCCTGCAGCTGTTGACAGCCTCCTGATAACAAACCAGTGAACCTCAGGGCTGGGAGATGCATACAGAGTGGATTCTGCTTCAAAGCTGTGTGAGACCAGATCCCTGCCTCCCCTCCCAGCACTGCACCCAGCCAGGGGTGCTGGAGACACCAATCCAGCAAGGAGTAATGTGGCCATCCAGGATCTGTCCCTGGGGAGGAAGCATGAACATAATGGGATCTTCCAGGCTAGCTGATTTTCCCCCAGTTCATCATACTGTGATTTGGGATCACAAAGATCTCCTTTTTGTGTATGGTGTCCCCTAAAGAGCAGGGACAAGCCCTCCAATCTTCACTGCTGAAAAGCAACAAGGAACAGTGCCCAAAGCCAGAGCAGCTCTGGATCACACAGTCATAGAATCACAGAATGGTTTGGGTTGGAAAGGACCTTCAAGTTCATGCAGTTCCAATCCTCTGCCATGGGCAGGGACACCTTCCACTAGACCAGATTGCTCAAAACCCCATCCAACCTGGCCTTAAACACTTCCAGGAATGGTGCATCCAATGTCTCTGGGCAAGCTGGATGTCCCAGCATGACCAAATACCTATATTTGGGTACCATTGCAAACCCAGCCACATTCTCATCCCCCTGACCTGCCCAGCCTTAGACAAAGAATTTGCTAGAGCTGCCCTGTCCTCCTTGAAAACCTTTCCTGTGGCAGTGCTGCAAACCACCCATGCCTGTCCCCATAATATTTTCCGAAAAATCTTCTTTGCCCAGGATTTTTCTCCTGAAAGCCTCAGAAAAGAAATGTAAACAACAATTATGTGATTGCTCTGGAATGTGGTCTGGAGGTTGCTCACCAACAGGTGCATCTTTGATTGGTTCCATGTGAATTGTGTTGACTTAATGACCAATCCCAGTCCAGCCATGTCAGGACTCTGGTCAATCTCAGGTTTTCATTATTCATTCTTTTCTAGCCTTCTGTCTGTATCATTTCTCTATAGTTCAGTATAGTTTTAGTACATAATTTTCTTTTAATATAATATCATAATATAATAAATCAGCATTCCAAGAATATTGAGTCAGGTTCATCTCTTCCCTTATCCTAGGACCTTCACAACCACCACCCAGTGCAGCACAAGCTCACCCAGCACTGTTTTGCTCAGCACACACATTTCACATTTCTCCTTGCTGTGGTCTCAGTGCTCGGATCATCAGCTCTGTGTGTGTGTTTGTGTGTGTGTGTTTGCACACCGTGGTGGAGAAAATTGTGACCTCTGTGAACACAAGCAATACTGCTGCCACTCATCACTTCCAGCTCACCACCAGCAAACAAACACCCTGGAAAGTGCCAGGGGCTAACAAACCCCTCCAAACCCTGCAGGGAGCTGGGTTACCTTCACAGTGCTCTGCCTCACTGCTGGCTCTGGTAAACACTGCCCTGAGCTCCCCAGAATTGAGGATTTTTGATGCAATCAGATGCAGGCCACAGCATCTTGGAGGGGTGGATCAGCCAGGCTCAGCCTGACCTTTCAATCCTGGGTGGCTGCAGCTGCGACTCGGGAGCAGGATGAAGCCAAATTAGTGATTTTCAGAAATGTTTTGCTGATAACAGCAATCGCTCTAAGTTGCTGAATGAATGCAGACACTGGTGCCCCGCTACTCAGATAAAAAGTGATTAAAGTCTCTTTAAGAGCTTCTAAATCTGCTCTTCAGAAATTCCATTAAGCAATCTAATTAGCTAATTCTATTAACTGATTAGGTGATATTAATTAGTTAATTTAGGGGGAAAATTTATAAAGCTATGGAAGGAAACACAGAAAAAGGAGGGGGGACTTTCGGCCAAGAGCTTCCTTTCTTCACCCCCACAGTGCCTTAATTAGAAATTTTAATTAGCCATATGCTGGGGGTAGGGAGCTGCTAATGGACCTCTGCTCTCCCCATCCTCTCTCCTGCTAGTCATGTGTCTGCTGGTAATCCATGGTGTCCAAAGCAACTGTGGAGGTTGGAGGTTTGCCTTTTGGGTGTGTTTTCCTCCCTTTTAGTCCAGGCTGCACTGCCTGGTCCAGGTGCCCCAGACTATTGATTTAAGGGTTGAAAAAAACCCAAAGCAAACCTGGTGCTTAGGACAGAGCACCATGGGGCCACTCTGACTGAACATGGACCCCTGGTAGCCTCCAAAATAATTTTTCAATTTACAGCAAAGGCTCTGGGAAGCTGACAAGGCTCCTCACCAACTTTACAGGGGAAAAGTCCCAGGCTGGGGGTCCCCAGGCTTCATTCCTCACCACTGCACAGAGCATGTGGGTGGCCTGTGGATGGTTTGGAACAGAGGTGAGCCAGTTTCCAGGCACATTCCCAGAGGGCCAGGGTGAGGACTCAGTCCTGGCAGCCTTCAGCAGCACCAGACTGGAAACTTGGCCACCACTGCCACTGTACCATGATTTCAGCTCCTGAGGAATACTGGCAGTGGTGCAACTGAGCCTGCAAGTCCTGCTGACCTGTGAGGATATACAGGACCTCCAAAGATGCCAGAATGGCCCTCACTGTCCCCAGGTACATGTAAGCCCAGCACACCACTCTGTTACCAGTTCCACACACATCTAGCAGGGGGAGGCAAGAAATGTCCCTCACAGCTGCAGAGATTTCTTCTGAAGCACTATGGAAGAAAGGCTCAGCATCTCCAGGCACCTCTCTAATTGAATTCTGGACTCTGTTCACAGTGTCCTTTCTCCAAACACAGTGATTCATGAGGGGATGGGAATGAGCACCAGCACCACAGGGCCTCCAAACTCTCAGTGAGGAGCTGAGCTAATTGCACCCCAGCCACTTAAATAAGACTCCCACACTCATTAGCCTAAGTAACCCAGGTGGACATGGGCATGAGGAGCTGCAACATGAGGGACAAGGTCAGGGTGGAGAAGGTCCTGCAAGTCAGAGCCCTTGTGCTTGGATCAGGAGCTTTTTGGGACAGAGCTGTGCCATGCATCACGTCTGCAGCACTGTGAGAGACTGCTGTGGGATGAGTTTTGTCACAGAGCAAATGCAAATGCAGTCCTGGGCCGTGGTGGCTCTGTTAATATTAATGCTGGCAGCGTTCCTGCTGGAAGCATCGGTGCCGCTGCCTCCTCCCGCGCCCACCCGGAGCAGCTTCTGAATCCAACAACTGACAGCTCCTGTGTCAATTTTCAGGCTTTGAGCTTTCCAATTATGCCTGCACCATGCTTTCAAGTCTTCCCCAGCAACTGTCAGGTTCACAAGTTTTCAAAGGGGAAGGTGAGGATTGGTGAAATCCCAGGGTGGGTGGTGTGACTCAGCCAGGAGCCCTGGCACGGTTACACTGCACTTCCCTGGATCCTGGGGGCAAAGGTGGGTGTCCTGGCAGGGAAAGGAGCTGCCCCACAGCCTCCAGGTGACCCAACTGATCTCCTCTGCAAGAATCATCTCCTTGCATGAGTCCATGGCCTCAACCACAAATTCTTCATGCAAAGTGGAAGCTGCACCTCTCACCTGGGGTATGAGCAAAGTGAGTGCCAAGTTATAGTCCTGCTCCATCCCAAGGCCATCCTGAGACACACATCAGCATGGAGCCTGGTCTGGACTTCATCTGAAAGGTGAAGAGCCTCCCCAGGTAATAAATATTCCAGAGGTTGTCTGATGAAACCAATTTCCACCAACCATGGTTTGGTCCAAGCCAAAAACACATGGGTTTTAAGAAGTACATAGTAAAGTGACTGTTTACTGCCTCTCCTGAGGGATTCAGGGATTGTCCTGCTTAGATGGAGTAAGTCCTGTTTGTAAAATCTCATAGGAGAAGAAGTGTACACTTCCCCTGTCATTCATTGCTTTTTGAAGGCACCAGCCACACCAAAACAGGAAATTCTCTGTTCAGAACGATCCAATAAGGTAATTTCCACACTCATGCCAGGAGAAGCAGTGTACATTTCCCCTGTCACTCATTGCTTTTTTGAAGGCACCAGCCACACCAAAACAAGGAATTCCATGCCCAGAATTATCCAATAAGGTAATTTGCACACTCAAAATGCACACATGCCATGGCCTTGAGGGCTCTACCACTTTGAGATACTTCTTACCACTGGGCTGGGAGGGAATAAGGAAGTCCAAAGAGTTTCCCAGCTTCTTAAGCAATAAGATTCCTTTCCTTTCAAGCTTCCTGTTTTCCCAAGGCCAAAGAAACAGTAATGAGCTGATTTTAATGTTGTCCTCAAACACACCCCTATCAATGAGTACTATTAGGAAAATCTCCACAGGCAACCCACCTGTATCCCAAGACATATCCCTGTTGCAAACCTCAGGAACAGTGCTCACCTTCCCACTACCTCCCTCACCCTCCTGTCAGTGTAAGCCCAACAGTCTGGGGACAACAAGGACAAGGACAGAAGACCTCTTGCCCTGAAAAGCAAAAAATCAACAATGGAGGGCTCTGGGGCTGACCCCACTGGGAGCCACAAGCACAAAAAGCCCTGAGCTGGAAAAGTGCAAAATTTGAGCTCAAATTGTCAAAATTGGGCACCACAACTGAGCTCAGCTTCACACAGAAATAATCAAGATGTTTATTACTATTTCAACCCAAAATTATTTTATTGGGTTTTGCCTTGTATTTTTATTCTGTGACACAACCAGCCTACACACCCATCTAGGTCTGCTGTCTTATTTAATTTTTTGCAAGACAAATTCTTTTCTTCCCCACAGTTTGTGGGCACAAGGAGACTCCAGATGTGTTTTGTCCAGTCTGTCTCATCCTTCTTATCGAGTCTCACACAGAAATAAGTGCATTTTTTCCAGTGGTGTGTAATTCCATCATCATCTCCAGTAGAAGATGTGAAATGCCAGGGGGTTGAAAATGTCTCTCACATCTTTATGTCCCACTAAGAATTGGACCATACCTGTGAAACCTCAGCTGAGATGTGCCTTAAATTTTGCTTTCTGTAGAGGTAATGGAGGAGGACAGCAAGGATGTGCAGCATTAAGTTTAGGTTATGGAAGGCTCCCACGTGGGAATAGACCGAATGGCTTTGAATTCTTCCCCTGAAAGGAAAGAATTCTCTGAGGATATGATATTAGAGGCTGTAAAACCACGAATAAGAAGGGAAATATTAATATTAAACAGTTGTTCATTATTCCCCATTCCAGAGGATCCAGGAGCAGGCCGAAAATTTGCAATTAAGCACATTTTAGGCACAAAAGTTAAGCACATTTTCCCAGTGCACATAGTCCATCCACAGCACTCATCACTGCAGGATGGTGGCTAGGCCAAAAGGCAGTTTGGAAATTAACAAAAATGCTGGATATATTGACCACTGGCTACCAAAAAAAGTCAGCCTTCAATTTCAGGAGTCCTCCAGTGCAGATGACAGCAGAGGGTGGCTTTTGGGGGAGCCTGGAGGGGGACAGGGTGGGCTCTGAGGGCATCCCCACGCTGCAGGTCCCGTTCCTCTGCTCAGCCCGTGCTGGCTGCAGCTCAGAGTGCACTTTTGCGAGGATCCCTGGAGCAGCAGAAGTTGGTACTAAAGTTCAGCTGTAACAGGAGCTTTGTTTAGCAGTGCTGGGACCAGAAGGTCAGCAGCAGCTGCTCTGCCAGGCTTTAACCCTTTGCTCACCTCCACGCGCTCGCCTCGCGGTTTCCTGTTCCCCAGGCAGAGGGAAGAGCCCTCTTTTATTTTGTTATCCATCAATTTTAGCTGTGTGACAACACAGTGAGGCCAGCCTGCCTGCAGCTCTGGCAGGCTGGAATACAGTAGCCAGCAGCAGTTTTTCCCTGCTTTTTCTCAAGCAACCCCAGTGGCACCAGGAAATTTTGCAGCTTGTGTGTTTGCAAAGCACTGTTCAAACGGTGGAGCTTCTCCAGAGCCACAGGGCAGCACCACTGCCAGGATGTTTAAATCAGAATAAATCAAAAGTGCTCAAATGAAGCCCCACTTTGCAGGAGATCAGGGATGCAGAGGGTTCAGCTGCAGATCCCACCTAGTTTGAATTTTCCCGAGCATCTGCAGGGCTGGGGAGTGCATGTGTTAACCTGACAGAAGCAGAGAGAGTTTAGAGGTGACCATAAGCAAGCAGAGGAATCTCTAGGAGGCTGTGATGTGGAGTGACTCGAGTGCACAATGGACATCCAGGAGACCTGAGGCTGCCAGACCCCATTCTGCACCCTGGTACCATCCTGGTTGCACCGGATAACACAGTGGGCACGAGACCCTTTTTCAGCTCATCTCTCCTTTTAAGCTTTCTTGTCCTTCTTGAAGGACAGCCACATTGCTGATGCCTGTTGGGGATGGCTACAGCCTGGGATGACCCCCAAACTGTGCCTGGGAAATGCCAGTGGGGCCATCTGACAGCAGGGACACTCTTGTGCTGTGTGCTCGGGACCTGCATCATTTACCAGTCAAGAAGCAGCTGATGCACCCACATACCCTAAAGATCACCCCCCAGACCACCAGCACTTGCATTTTCTGCAGCTCCTGAGCAACCAGCCTGGCCCTGAGTTGCACCAGCCCAGCCAAAGCCTCGGCTCAGCCCCCACAGCCCTGCTCCCTGCAGGGCAGCGCCGTGCCCAGCCCTGGCAGCACGCCACGTCCTGTGCACACAGCCAAGGCATCTCAGAGGAGATAAAACCACAGCTTCCCAAGCTCTCACTCACCCTGCCAGGCCCAGGGCCACGTGTCTCCCCGCTGAGCTGCTCCCTGGGTCAGCTCCTCTCATAGCACAGCTCTCCAGCAGCCCCTGCCTGGCCATTCAGCCACAGCCCCTGGAGCTGTGGCTTTAAATTATACCCTGTGATGGTGTTCACAGGGGTTTTTGGGTGAGGGAAGAGATGAGGATCTGACTCCACGTTTCAGAAGGCTTGATTTATTGTTTTATTATATATATATTATATTAAAACTATACTAAAAGAATAGAAGAAAGGATTTCATCAGAAGTCTGGCTAAGAATAGAATAGGAAAGAATGATAACAAAGGCTCTATCTCAGACTCTCTGTCTGAGCCAGCTGGGCTGTGATTGGCCATTAATTACAAACAACCACATGAGACCAATCACAGATGCACCTGTTGCATTCTACAGCAGCAGATAACCATTGTTTACATTTTGTTCCTGAGGCCTCAGCTTCTCAGGAGGAAAAGTCCTAAGGAAAGGATTTTTCATAAAAGATGTCTGCCAACATACCCCTGTGTAATGCTGATAGCCCTTTCTTCCCCAGCCTCCTGGCTGAACAGTCATGACACTTTGAGCAGAAACCTCAAAGAATTCCAGTTTACTTAGAAATTCAGCCCTCCACACCCCCCTTTCACCAGTGTTTGCTGGTGTGAAGCCTCTCTGTAGCTTTGCCACTTAGTGCAAGGCTGAATCAGTTCATCATAATGCTGGCCATGTCACACACAGGGTGTCTCATGTCACAACCTGGCAGTACTCACTGTCATCTCGTGATGCAGCTCTGGGACAACTGTGCTTTTTCATAAAATGCTGCAGGACTCTGTGTGCCCGCTCAGAAATGGCTTTGGAGGGCTTGGGCAGTTCTGAATCACCAGTAGATGCTGCCTGGCAGCGTTCCACAGGGGCTGCTGGAGAACATGCCATGCTCAGCTGGTCACTGTGTGAGGGCTGCTTCCCCAGGTCACCACTGATCACATGAGGAAAAGGCTTCCATGTACCAGGATGCTTCAGCACTTTCCTTTCTGTCTAGATTTATACCATGAGCATTTATCAGGCCAGACTTCCGTCAGTGTATTAGAAAAAAAAGGCACAGGAGAGCCTGTGCAAGAGAACAGCCCCAAATAAGCATTGCTGCCAGCCTGAAGGAGCTCAAGTAGAGTGGCACAGCCACAGATGTGAGGTCACTTATGTCACTATAGGGCACAAAATAACACCCAGCTCTCTCAAGGTAATAAGAGAAATTTTAATTTCTGACTCTAACATTTATAGATTTCCAAAAGTGACAGTGGACTGGAGGGTGACAGTGCCACCTCTCCAATGACACTGGACAAACCAACAGTCCATCACATTTCTCCTCCTCCATAAAAGAATGCAAACAAGAATTATTTACATAAAGTGTGTGAGAAAGTTCGTTACAAGAATGTAAACATCAGAAGGCTTACAAAATCTTAAAAAATCAGGGTGACACACCTACACCCCAGATAATCTCAGAGGAGTGTAAGGAAAAAGGCTTTTATGAAGCCATGGAGGGGACGTGGGATCATGAGAAGTGTGATGTTCTCCACCAGCTCCACCACGAGTCACTGTGGCAGTGGCAATCCAAGCTCTGACACTTCTCAACACACCAGACCAAACTCTTCATGGAGGTGAGCAGCATTCAGCTGCACCAGAGTTATGTTTGGGCCAGTTTTGGTGTGCCATCCATGCAGGGCAGCAGGAGAAGGCAGATGTTCAGATGTTCTCACCTGATTTGAACCAGAGTGAGCAGTGCTGGCAATCCCTGATGCGTCATTGAGGGCCAAGCCAAGAAACCTGATCAGTGCTGGGGCTCCAGCTGCTGCTGCTCCATAAAACCTGCTCCATTCACCTGCTCATATAACCCAATTCCATGGGGGAACAGCCTCCCTGCCTTCCCCAGGGATCAGCTTTGAACGAGATGAATGAGACTGGCCAGCCCTGGCATTGTAGATAATACAGTTAGCAGTGGCTTCCCTCTGCTCAGGGTTTGTAGCATGCTTCTAGCTCTTACAGGAGGAGTTTGAAGCCTTGGAAATGTCTTCTCCTTCACTGCTCAGTGGTCAGTAAATCCACAGAGAGGTGCGAGCCACGAGAAGGTGCAGACACAACTTTCTGCATGGGCACTCAACGCTGGCTCTTGTAACATCATGAGTTGGGATGGGAATGCAGCCAGGGCTGGATGCAAGGATCTTTCTCTCACTGTCCTCTAGAAACAGACAAGGAGACACAAACACCATTTGCAAAAGCAAGAGTGACTTTTCAAAAAAATTTCAGAAACAACCCAAGCAAATGTCCCCTACATCACTAAATAGCTCTTATTAATGACAGTCCCTATCAGGACAAAGCTTGGTCCCTTCAGATGCTTGGGGTAAGCAGCAAAAGACTCAGGACCAAATGGAGGTAGATTTCTATCCCACTCTCACCTTTTCTTTCTTCCTTTTCCCCGAAATTCACAGGAATGTTTCCACAAGCAGCAACATAAAAGGGAATATGATACAGCAATATCCTGTGGAGAGGCAGCTGTAAGTCAATTATGAGCTACCTTTAAGCCAAGAAAAAGTCTCTGAATTTAAGAGGAGAGACACCAATGAAGTCCTGCTGGGACAGACTCTGCAAATAAAAGAAAGAACATTTTTGCACCGTTTCTTTTGAAAAGCACAGAAGAGCAGCTCTGGGCAGCAATAAAGTTTTCCCTGTGATCCACCAGGGGACTCAAAGACTCCAGAGGAAATGTACCCTCCTCCAATAAGTGACAAAGGACCAGCATTCCCCCTTTCCTTGCTGGTTGCAGTGACCCATAGCAAGCCAGGGTTTGGCCACTCCATGACTCAGACTCTTCCAAGATCTCCAGGAAGCTGTTCCCCAGCAGAACCTTCATCTGGCCCATTTGTTACAGGTTCTTCTGCTGCCCCCACAGCAGGCTGGATTAAACAATACCAAGGACATCTGCTGTCTGCTGTTCATTTTCTCTCATCCCTCCCCCAGGCTGGCAGCAGCTCCAGCTCCCTTGCATTGCTTTGGATCTCCCTCAGGCAAAGAGGTGGAGAGGAGCCCTGCAGGTCACATCCAACAGTTCCTTTTAGCAGAGTAATTGTAAATATTTGGGACCAAAGCCTTCTGGATCTCCTCAAACCTGGCTTTTGCCAGTGCAGAAAAAAGACACACATGCCAGGGAGTGTTTTGTTTAACTCTGTGTCCTGGCTCTTTCTGGGCTTTCCAGGTACCCAGAGGGATGGGAGGTGACCTCAGGCCAAGTCAAGTCAGTCTGTGGCCTTTCCCACTGGAGGCAGTGGGTAGGATCAAGCCTGGAGCCCCACAGTACCCAAGCATGTGACAAGCACAATAAATGCATTTGCCTTCTTATTACCACTTGCAATGGACATTTCACTTTCCTGCCTCTGGGGCAGAGTCCAAGCCCCATTCCAGAACTCTGAAAGAGTTCACCCCACCCCAACCCCCCAAAATTCCTAAGGGGCTGGCACCAAGAAAAAGACTCCACATCCCCCTACCCCAAAACTGTGACTCTTGGATTCCTGCACACCACTTGCAAATAGCAAAAAAAAAAAAAAAATTCTCCCTTCTAAACAGAAGATGTGGTTGCAGATCTTTTCCATGACAGGTGAGCTGTCAAGGTACTGGTTTGGGTAATAAAACTGGCTTTCCTTAGCCTGGATCCAGCCTTGCCCCCTCAGCAGATGCCATTCCTTCCAACAAGGTAAGTTAAGGCAGAAGAGAGAGGGAGTAGATCCCTGTGCATGTGCCATGTTCCTTTGACAACAGTTTCAGCCCTCCCAATAACTTCTTCCTTTGCCTTTTTCTCTGTAAGATGTGCCTTGTGCCTTGTCTGGCGCTTGTCTCACTTGTTTCCCTGTCCCTGCAGCATTAAAAGGCCTCCCCATAAGTGCTGGCAGTGCAGTAAGAGTGCTGCTTGTTGCAGGGCAATTGATTCCACTGTCACCGAGGCAGACAGCATCACTGGGGACTGAAATAACTTCAAACCAGCTTAATTGATTAGGCAAAGCAGCTGAAATGGATATCAGGACCGTGTATGGGGCACAAGTATGAAAGGCAAAGAGCATGGCAAGGCACATGAATGCCAGCCTCCAGCTGTGCTGAAGGGAGAGGAATGACAGGAAAACAGGGAACTTTTTTTCCTCATTTCATTCAATCTGAGCTTCAGAGAGCTGGAGAATAATTTGGGTTGTCAGGGACCTCTGGAGGTCTGCAGAGCAGCGCCCTGATCAAAGCAGGTCTGGGTTCAAGGTCATCTCCAGTTGTTCAGGGCCTTGCTCCAGTGAGTTTTGATTCTCTCTGAAGATGCAGACTGCTCACTCTCTCTCCCTGGGCTTCTCTTCTAGTGCTTCAGTGCTCTCATGACAAAGATGCTCTTTCTTATGCCCAAAACGAATTTCCCCCGATGCAGCTTGTGTCCATTTCATCGCCCTTTGTTAAATGTGTCTTCTCAATATCCCTCCTTTAAACACAGCAAAAAGCTTTACCCCTTTTGCCTTCTTCCTGAGCTAAACACTCCCTTTGACCCAGAGTTAAACACTTTAAGTGAGAAAAGCAGCAGCAATGAGTGCTGGATTTTGGTGGGAGGAGTTGATGTCACCTCCCCTTCCAGCCTCTCTTCACACTTTGCTTTCCAGCTTAAATTGTTCAGCAGTTTGCAGTTTGAACTTGTAAATGTGCTTCTGATGACCAAAAGTCACATTTCTCATCAAACTGAATACTTACTAGAAAAAAATGTACCCAAGGAAAATCACCAGAAATTGGGTTCCTTTGAAAAATTTCACCCCTTCTCAGCATCCTCCCCCTCAGCTCTCTTGGGTGTTAAATATTAAAGTAAGGAGTTGCTGGCTTTGATACAGAAGTAGTAATTCTCTGCCTGAGGTATTTCCTTTCCTGGCTCTCCTCCCTTTCAACTTGGAGTGATTTTTTTTTTTAAATTTTTTTTAATTCTGTAGTATTTGCCTATTTCCAACACCTCCCCCACGTGGCACGATGTCAAAGCAGCAGCGAGCAGGCCAGCAGGAATGTGTGTTCCCATTATCTCTGGGGCCAGAGTGGAAGTTTTTAAGGCACAGTTGATAAAATCGTCCTCCTGCAGGCCAAGTGCTCAGCAGAAATCCCTCCTGCAGGAATGTCACCGTGTGCTTCCCTCAGCAAGGCAGCCAGGAGGCCCCTGCTGGCACCAGCAGATGGTTGGAGGGGCAGCCAGCACAGTGCCAGGGCTCTCTGGGTGGCTTCCCTGGCATGCAGGTGAGCAGAATTAATCTTCTGTGTCTGGGAAGGAAATGCAAGGCCACAGTCAAAATTAGGGAGCCCCTCAAAGTGTCACCTCTGTCAGAGCCAGCACAATTTCCAGTTGTCCCAAGCCCTTGCCCAGCTCTCGGCCTCTCTGCAGTCCTGTGAGGGAGTGAGGCCTGCAGGCCAGTTTGAAATTTCCCCCTTGGAATTTGTTTTTCCTATACAAACTCCTTCTTCTTATTACTTTTGTCCCATATCAAAGGCTAAGAGAACAGCAGTACCTTGTCTGCCTGAGGAATGAGACAGAGGCACATGTGAAACAAATGATCCCAGAATCATTTCCTTAACCCACTAACACATAAATGAAAGCACTTCAGTTTCCTCTTTTTTTCTTTTTTTTTTTCCAAAGAAACCAAATCCTTTCCTGCCCCAGCTCAACCCAAGTGTTATTAAATCAGCCATCAGAAGATGACCAGACCCAAGGAACCAGATTAGAGGGATATCCACACAGGAGGTGTGGGTCCCCACATTTGTTACAGCCCTAAGCTTCAACTGGCTCCAAGGAGATAAAAATGTGCATTTCTGGGCTCTGCTCCCAGACCTGGGACCTGATCTCTTCCTGTGCCCACCCACCCAAAACTTTGTGTGCAGCTCCCACCACATCAGAACAACATTTACACCCAGTAAGGCAGAATCTACACCCTCCTGCTTGAAAAACTTCAATAAACATGCATCAAAAACTGTTTTAGGGAGGGAACTGAGCTCCCTAGGACTCTGAACATGGCCATGGGAGGTAGGCTGCAGGAAGATGCATGAGCTATGAGGTGCCCTGCACCACTTTCCCTTAATGCTGGGGACAATGGTGATCTATTTATTTCATTACAGACCTTTGCTGTGTTTTAAGCTGCTGCTAATTAGAAATGTCTGCTTCAATTGCCACTGTAACACTGATTTAGTTTCATGTAATTTTAAGTGGACTGAAATGTTTCCATCTATAATATTTCTCTCCTGCTTGCCTGCAAACAAGAAAGATAAATGCTGATCAACCTGACAGATAAGCCAGACACAACTAAAGTGAATTATTTAGATCAACTAACATTTATCAGGCAGTCATTGCATATTCCCATATTCCTGGAGTGTATCTTTCCTGGACTACAAAAAGAGAGTGTATGTCTTGATTGCAGGAACCTGAAATACATTTCTTGCCATAGGGATTATTACAGGCCTTTGCAAAACGAAGATTTACATCTTTAAAAAAGATATATTGTTGCCACATATTTTCTAGCAAAATCTCACTGTGCAATGGAGAGTCATCTGTATTTTCAGATTTTCTGTATTTTCTGTATTTTCAATCAACTTCATCAGCTTCCTCTTGCTCTGAGATCCTAACCTACAAGTCACAGTCTGCCTGAGGTGGACATGCAGTCCCCTCAGCAAAAATGCATTTCCACACCCAGCTGGACACCTTCTTTTCTTTGAGGACATAAATAACCCTGGGCAGAGTTTGTCTTGCAAACAATACCCTGAAATTTAGGCAGCTGTGTGCCCCTGCCTGCACATGAGCTAAAAGTCCAAGTTCCCGGAATTGTGAGCAGAGATCTGGGCCTGGGCTTGGTTGTTCAGTGGACACCTGACACATCTCGAGATTGTCACATACCTGTGCACAGATGGCAGATGCAAGCAAGGACCTTTGGGGACCCTTCTGGGGCAGAGTTGGAGCCCAACCAGGCTCCTGAGACCACCTCAAAGACACAAAGGCAGTGGGAAGGGAGTTGTGACCCTCCCAGCCCAGCCCCATGAACAGAGGGAGCGATTCACGTGCTCAGCTAGTGCCTTTCCATTCTGGAAAAAGCTGATTTTCCATTCTGATTTTCCGTCCCAGCTCCACTGGCTCTATTGAATGACTCCTCACCAGCCACACTGGTGGACAGCCTAGACCTCATTTGGACGCCCAGCATTAGATGCCAAATTCTTTTCGTCTTAATTTCACTGGAATTGCCTCTTGTGAGCACTGGGCCAGGTCACATCGCCCTCAAGTGGAGAACGATCACAACGAACAGCCCCAGAGGCTGTTTTCTTTTGAGGACATTGAAAAAAAGCAAGGATCTACCCAGTTCCTCCAGGACAATGTGTGCTGTGAAAAAGCTGGGTTGCAAGAAGACAAAGATTTCAAAAGACAGCCCAAAAAAGCTACAATGGAGAAGGCCATAATTCACGCTGTCGAGCCCCCACAATAACTCAGCCACCTTGTACAGTTCCATTATGATAGCATCTCACCCAACTCGACATCAAACAAAAGGTGGTGGCAAAGCCAAGACTATAATTCAGCTCTCCTGGATACCCACAGAGTGCATTAATCACCAGGGAAAAGTGTTTGCTTTATGGCCTGACTCAGTGTCCAGCCAGCGTGCTGAGGGAGGTTGGGCCCCTCTGCTGAAATATGCAGGGTCTTGTAAAAAGAAATCAAAATAGGAGATCAAACTGAACTGATGTGAGCAGCCTGACTTCTGGCAGCTTCTAGCACCAGGGTGCTTGGCTTTGAAACCTTGCTATTGTTCTTGGTTGGATTTTCTCCAGGTTACGACAAAAACAAAAACAAACAAAATCAAAGCGGTGATGTAAGAACAAGAGCTCTTTTATATGGAAATGTACTGAGTGTGCCCACTTAGGGCTAGAGAGAAAAATGTGAACCTACAGCTGAAGGTACAGTTCTTGGCAGCCTGAAGGAATGGCTGGTGGAAGTGACAGGTGATTATCTCCAGTTTGGAGGCTTTGCCAGTACTCTGTGTGCTCTGTGTACTTGCTGGGAGGGAGAAGAATGCTGGAAACAAAATGTTATGAATCCTTCACCTGGCTCTGGAAGGAACATTCCAGCAGCAGCAGCAGCTGACCTCACAGGACACACAGGAAATGTAGAGCTGGGATCTCTCCCAGGAATGGGACCTTCCTTGCTTACATAATGTTCTCCTTCAGCTCGTTTTTTAACCCCTTCTTATCTCCTGTGTGAGCAAGCCTATTGCTTGAATTCTCCTCTTCCTTGTCTCTATTCTCTTCCTCAAAGTCTGCTCCTTCATTCAAACTCCCAATTAATCCTGTAAATTTGATCTTCAGCCTGTAGGAATGGTTGAGCTCTCCACTCAAAGTAGGGGCACAGATCTGTCCCAGGTTTGTAACAAACTGTTCTGGCTGCCTTGGATGTACCAGGAAAATGGTTGGGGTCAAGAGAAAGTGGCTTCTAAAACAAATCTTATCCTCTTAGACTCACAACAAGCATGTTTCCAGTGCAGCACAGCCTGTGCCTAACCTTTTCCTAGACTCCCCTTCTAATCTCAGCCTGGAGCAGCGTGTGTGCAGCCCATTTTACAGCACAAGGACCTGATTACATTTTCCAGCTGTGCAGCAGACTCCCACAAAGCAAAATAAAGCCTAATAATGTACATTTCTTAGCTTCCACTCGTGGCCCTCTTGGAGCAGTCCATGACTCTCAGGCTGACAAGTGGGCTGAAGGATGCCCTGTACCCTTCCACTTTTACCAGGAGAGCTCTTCCTCTTTCATCCCTGCTGTTTTTATGCATCAGGCCATCCACCAAGTCCACTTAACATCTTCTCAGTTTGCTAATTGTCCTCTGGAAAGCACAAAAATGAACCCATGCTCTGCTGAACCACATCAGCTTTGGCAGCAGCTGATGGGTTTTGCCCTCCCCTTCCTGCTCCTCCATCTCCAGCAAGCCATTCCTCTGGGAAGGCACCAGCTCCTGCCGGTGTGGAGAGGAGCACAAAGGGGACAAAAAGGGAATCCAGCAAGGTACAATTGGTCTGGGAGGCAAAGCAGCTGCTCTGAGTGTGCTGGATAGCAAGAGGGTCACCACAGTGGTGACCCCACGACAGTGTCACCACAACACCCAAGAGATGGCATGGTGGAGAAGTGAAATAGGAGTTTAAATTCAAGGGAGAAGAGGAGCAATGCTCTCCAAGAATCCCTTGCTCATCAAAACCAGAAGCAATCTCTATGAGAAATGCATTCCCCAGGCAGCCGCAGTGAGTGTGTTTAAGGGAGGTTCATATTCTATCCCCTGCAAAGTTTCATGGAGCATTTCATGGCATGTAAGGGATCATCTAACTTTATCTCCCCTCTTCAACAGGCTGTGAGCCAACCCCTTTTGGAGCTTGACAATGTAGATTTGGAAATGGTTCCCCACTGAAAAGGAGGTGACACTGCTGCAGGCTGTGGCCAAGAGCTGCAGGTACCAAGGCACCACAGCCAGAGGTACCTCATGGCCTCTCCCTGCAGGATGCTGGGGGTTAAGGGTGTGCCCCCAGATAATCCTGAATCTTCAGAACATTCTGCAAACCAACCTCTTTGTCAGCAGAGAAGCCTGGATGAAGGTAGAGCTGAGCTGCAGGGCTCTCTGAATGTGAGCCAGCCCAAGCATGCTGCGCATCACAGCTCTGGCCCAGCTCTTCTCAGCAAACAGAGTGGGGTCAGGACAAGATGGATCTGTCATGATCAGACCAATCTACAAATGATTACCTGGAAGGGCTTTGGACACCCTGTTTGAACCTAACCCTTTTATGGACATGTTAGGGAAATGTGGCATGAGTTAGCCTGGCCAGTAAGTAGAGACTGAGAGTGTCAAAGGTGTGAAGTGTTTGGGGCTTTTCCTGGGGAAAAGGCTAAGAGGAACAGCTTGAGTGTCATGCAGCCAGGAAACAATTTTTTCCTTATTCAGATTAAGACAAAATGGTGTGATTGTAGCCATCTGTTTCAGCTAGATGAGGATATTTTTAATTATTTCTTAAGAAGTAAAAGAGGGATCTGATGGCCCAATTGCATTCCTGTCCCCAAGCTGGCATTCATACAATGTCCTCCACCAGCAGATGCCACAGCCTTGC
Organism: Zonotrichia leucophrys gambelii; assembly: GCF_028769735.1. Lineage (NCBI taxonomy): Eukaryota > Metazoa > Chordata > Aves > Passeriformes > Passerellidae > Zonotrichia > Zonotrichia leucophrys. The sequence goes on along the minus strand of NC_088171.1, from coordinate 5,621,160 downwards.
ATGAAATTTAGTCACAACACTTATGCCAAATTTCTAGTAGTCTATTTCCTTATTATCCTTTAAGAAAAAGAAAAAAAAAAAAAACAAAAAAAAAAAAAAACCAAAACCAGGCAAAATAGCACTATAATTCCATTTCGATTGTAAGCTTATATGTTTCCTTGTTTTACATTGGGTTTATTTCCATTTGTGTTAGCATTTGCCTATAGCACCTATCAGTTCCACAAGTAACTTTCCCATGCCATATCTGCCTTGCTTTATCCTTTGTTTGCCCATTGTAGTAGCTGATTACATTGTTGAGCAAAATTTGCTTTAATCTGTCACCATGAAAGCCTAATCATTTTGGGGCAGGCTGCCTGAATTATTGTGAATGATGATCTCATGTGTGTGAACCAGTGGAAAATAGGTAAATAGAGGAGAATTCTGAGCACCCTGAGGATGCTGAGACTGTACAGACTCATGTCACTATAGGACACGAAAGAACACAAGCTCACACCACTGTTCTAAAGGAGAAGAAAAAAGGGAAGTTTATTTTCTGACACCAACATTTATAGTTTTCCAAAAGTGACAGTGGACTGGAGGGTGACAGTGCCGCCTCTGCAATGACACTGGACAAACCAACTGTCCATCAACGTTCTCTTCCTACATAAAAGAATGCAAAACAATGAGTTATTTACACAAAGTGTGTGAGAAAGTTTACTACAAGAATGTCAACATCAGAAAGCTTAAAAAAATCTTAAAAAACCAAAGTAACAGACTCAGGACACTTTTGAGTTGTGGATGTGCTAGTGATGTAACTGAGAAAATCCGTGGTTTATGGATTCTATATGAAACTTACTTTTTGCCCTAAAAGAGGGAAGCCAAGTGGCTTTTCCTCTGCCACCTGCAGCCTGCAGTGCCTGTCCTCTTTCAGTGCCAGAATTTTCCAGTGTCAGAGGGCTGAGCTCCCACCCTGGGTGTGCTCAGGCTTGGATCCCACACTGCTCACAGTGGCAGCCCCCTCATTGCACAAACCCTGCCAGCAAGGACAGCAAAACCCACTGCAACCTTTCCCGCCCCGATTCCCAGTCCCCTCCTGGGAGAGCCATCAGGGCCACCCATGCAGGACTCCCGGGGATGCTGTAGGTGTGAGCTCAGCAGCAGAGCAGCCTTGCTGACTCACAGGCCCCAGGATGGCTCCGGATGAGTCACCAGGCTGAGTCACACGCTGCTGCTGCTGCTGCATCTGCACTGCGTATTTATGGCAGCTTTGCATCAGCCCTGGCAGCAGGGAGGGGAAATTGTTTGTGTGGAGTAACCATGGAGAGGGAGGAAATGCTGAGGAGGGCCCAGAGGTGAGGGATGAGGAAAAACCAACAGGGGAAAGAAAGCATATTCCACCTCCACAGCCCTGGAGGACAAAAGGAATGTTTGTACCCTCTCTTTGCCATGATGTCCCTAACTGGGAGAAGTGGAAGTGCTGTAAGAAGTAGCCTTGAAGGATCTGGAGCCCCTGAAAATCCCACAGTCAGGTGTGCTAGCACAGTGGATTTGGCTCAGATGAGCTTTTCCCAAGGGAACAGCTTTAAGCAGATGCATCCAAGGTGCCAGGCAGGGTCCCCTCACCAGGCCTTTCATCCCACTCTGCACACTCTGTGGTTGTTTGGCTCAAAAATCAAAAGTGATGGCTGAGGGCATCCCCCAAAACCTCACTGTCCTGCTCTTGCTGATGGTTTGTGAGATCAGGGGTCAAGAAGGTAGGAAAAGCAATGGTTGTGTCTCTTAGGTCCTACTGCATATACCCACATCACTTAGGTCCTACCAGCTGCAGACACCTCACACTGTCCTCTTCCCACCTTCAGCATGGTTTGTACCATCCAGAGAACATTCACAAGGAAATTTTTAAATATTTTTTTTTAATCCCATCAGCTTATTCTATAAAGAAACATGAGAAGCCTTTTTCCAGGAATAGTTCACACCACAGGACTTTTAATAGGCAGTAAAGGATTACAATTTTATGATTGTGTTTTCATAAATGGTTAATCAGCCAGTAGATACAGCCACCAATAAATGTTCCCATAGATGTGGGTTTAACATCTGTTAGAGATAGCATTTGTATCTGCACTATCACTTTGCTCTGTATCAAACTAGTGGATTAGTCATAGGCATGGTCAGTTTTTCACTTTTATTATTGATCTTTAGACCAGAAACACCTTTAGGCAATGGGTTTTACATGGTTGCATGTCATGCTAGACCTGAACATTATTTATTTTTCTACCTGCATTGTAGAAACAACATCTCTCCCTTCAAACAAGGGGAAGGGGCTGATTGTGATACAAATCCCATGAGATGGGGCAGAAAATATTCCTGCTTCTGCATGGGCTGTTCACAAGAAATAGAATGTTCAAAAGAAATAGAAATAAAGTCTTTTCTACTTCAATATAGAGCTCAGCTTCTCCTTTTATTCACAGCAAAAGTCAGCTGAAAATGTTCTTTCAGCAAAGATCAGATGGATTTTGTGGTTTTGATTTTTTTTTTTGTTTTTTTTTGTTTTTTTTCAATCACTTAAAGTCAAGAAAGCAGCAAAAGCAAGTGAACGTGTTTATAGACTGATTTGTAAGACAGAAAAAGCTGTACTTTGCACTGCTGAGAACCAATGTGCACACAATGGGTAAACACACAATGAGAACAAGCAAGTTTAATTTTCTTTCCAAACAAACTGGACAAGAGAAAGATTATCCCCTCCTTGGAGCTGCCTGTATGAAATTTACTGCTGAAAGTGCTCCACCTTCCCTCTGTGGTGTGTTTACCTTAGATTGCACATAAAAATTTGATATGCCAAGGTAAAAATAGCTGCACATTCTATCAGACAGGAGATAAAGCTCCTTTTCACGTCATTTTATTCAAATGTACTGGTACTTTTCTAACTCCTTCATGCTGGGACCAGTTTCCAGCCAGTCCACACTGCAGCAGCTCAGTCCTTCCAGGCAAAGAGTGAGATGTGCTGGTGGGTACCAGCTGCAGAGGTAAAAAATGCACCCACAGCACAGAGAGTGAGAGCTGAAAGCAATTAAAGACATTTAGCAGCTCCCTGAATAGTGAGACCTCTTTCCAACCAAGCTCTGTCTCAATTCCATGTGGCAGGTTCCTTGCTGCTGCTGGCTAAAACTGTTTCTTCCAGCACAAAACCACCTATGTCAGTGTTTCACAACCTCACCAGGCACTCAAAATCCACAAGCTGGTAAAAACTGCCCAAGGTTACTCTCCACAGCCTGGGTCCTGGCATGAGAAGTATTTTATTTTTTTAGTTGCTTTCCCAGAAGAAATATCCTGACATGACTGACTGTCAGGTTCCTCAGGGTACAGGAAACCTGTTGGAGGCTCCTTCTCAGAGCCAGAAAGCCAGGAGCAAACTCTGTCTGATGAGCACTGAGAAAGGCAGGGATTAACTTGATTTTTTTGGCAGAAGTGAATTTACAGCTTGTCTACATGATGATGTTATTTCAAACAAGAGGAGAACGGGAATTAAGGGCAGGGTGATTGTGCCAGAATGGCTCTGTGCATGCACTCAATTTTCCTCTAAAAATCCATCCTTTCTGGGAGGGCCTGGGACAGAACAGCTGTGCCAGGCAGGGCTGTGGTGACATCAAAGCCTCGGGGACACACGTGTGGAGCACAGGCAATGGCTTGTCCTGAGCCTGGGAATGCTGCTGGCAGCAGGGCAAGGCTGAGGGTCAAAGATTGAGTGGGAGAGCCAAAATTCCTGCATGTGCTGGGCTGTGCCTGCCAAGGGAGACTGCCCTGGGCAGGGAGAAGAACCTGGGGTGTTCTGCCAGCCTGACATCAGAGCAGGGAGATGAACTGATTAAACACTTGGGAACTGAAGCAGTGCTCATTTTACATTGGGCCAATGTCACATTTTCTGTAAAATCTTTTCCTTAGGATTTTTTCTCCTGAGAAGCCTCAGGAACAAAATGTAAACAATGATTTTCTGCTGCTGTGGAATGCAACAGGTGCATCTGAGATTGGTCTCATGGGGTTGTTTCTACTTAATGGCCAATCACAGTCCAGCTGTCTCAGACTGCCTGGTAAGTCACAAGATTTTATCATCATTCCATTCTTTCCTTTCCTTGCAAGCCTTCTGATGAAATCCTTTCTTCTATTCTTTTAGTATACTCTTAATACAATATATATCATAAAATAATATAGACCATATATAACATAACATAGAACATAACATAACATAACATAACATATACTATACTATACTATACTATACTATACTATACTGTAATATACTATACTATACTATATACAATAAAATAAATCAGCCTTCTAAACATGGACTCAGATCCTCATCTCTTCCCTCTTCCTGGGACCCCTGTGAACACCACCACAGACCAATATAAGCACATTTTTCATTTCTCGGTCTCTAAAACTCTCTGGAGCAGGAGAGCACATCTGGAATGCTGGGCATAACTTTTGGGTTCTTCACATGGGGCATCCCAAGCCCTCCTTGCCCATGGTGAGCTCCTGCTGCCCCACTCTCAGGGGTGCCTGTGAGGTGCTTTTCCAGCACCAAATCATGCCCTGATGTGAATATCTTCATGAAAACAAGTTACCATCTTATCTCCTTAAAGTTTTTTGGGGTTCTGCTGTGGTTCTTCTCACCCAAAGCAATGTTCAGAACAGATCAGGGGAACCCTTCCTGCAAGGAGAGATTTCTCTCTGCCGTCCTGCTGCTCAGTCTAAAACAGCATGATTCCCCCTCACCAACAGGTGACCAAGGGCAGAGAAATGCATCTCAGCTAGAGGGATGTGGGGGTCAGCAGATATCTGAAAAACAGCTACTCAAGCAGACCTTCAGGCCCTATATCTGTGATAAAGAAATCTGTGTGGTGTGCTTCAAGTCCAGCTCCAGGTAGCAGCTTCTGAAAATAAAGTGTATTTGGATGAAAAATAGATTGAAGTCAGAATCTGAATTCCTTAATGTGTATCTCACTCTGGACTTCATTTCCCATTTCTTTAAAAGTGTGCTTTGCTTGTGACTGGAGATTGAGAAAAACACACAAAATAAAGTGAAAATTTTCCTCAAATACTGATGTTTGTTGAGATCTGGCAGAAAAATAGAAGACAGGTTTTATTTTGTCAACTGTACATAAACACAGGCATTTCATAAACAAGGAATTGATTCAATTGTTTCCAGAGGTATGGGAGTGAGGGAGAGAGCTGAGATTTAGCTATTAAAGACAATCTCAGGAGAGGGAGGGAATTAGTCTCCAGTTGAGCCAGATATTTCCCTCTCAAAAAATAAATGAATCAAAGTCATGCTCAGTCAGCCAAATTATCCAAGCAGCTGCCAGCATCCCTGCTTTCTGGGGTTTGTGTGATTTTGAGAGAGGAGTGCTGCATTCTCTCTAAACAGAGCATCCTGAAGGGGATCAGCATTGCAGAGAGCCCCAGTTTAGGGATTTTTAAATAAGACAAAGCTGGTGAGTTTTAGAGCTGCTCCATGCTCCAGATTAGATTTGCAGCTTGCTGTCCAGCCCCCTTTGGACTCAGTTGTGCCTGTGTGGGTCACTCCCAAAGCCCCTGTGAGCCCTGGGAGCAGCTCTGCAGTGCCTCCCACTTTGCCATGGGGGATCCCACCCTTGGCTCCCCACTTTGCTTTTGTGTGCTCTGCTCTGGCTCACACAAAGTGGGCCAAGATTCACTTCACAGGCTCACGGGGCCACAGAATATTTTGTGTTGGAAGGGACATTTAAAGGCCACTTATTCCAACCCCTCTGCAATGAGCAGGGTCACCTTCAGCTGGTCAGGTTGCTCAGCCTCATCCAAATCTTGAACTTTTAGGGATGAAGCATCCACCATCTCTCACAGCCAACCTGGTTTTGTACCTTCACTGTAAATTTTTTCTACTTTATATTTAATCTGAATCCACCCTCCTTTTGTTTAAGACTATTACCCCTTGTCGTACTGCTCGATGCCCTACTAAAAAGTCTGTCCCCATCAAAATTAAGTCATTAATTAGCTCTGGGAAGGGTGCTGCCCCACATAGTCCTTAATCCCCTCCCATTATGTAGCAGCCACAGCAGCAAGGGCACAGATCAGCATCTGCTACACGACCTCAGCTCCCAGCTTCCCTCAGAACCTCCAGCTGGTCCAAGGCAGAGCAGCCAAAAGCTGGTTTTTCACAGCCTGGTCCCTGGAAATGTGTAGCTGGCTCCAAACACTTCCCTCTCCTTTCCAGAGCTGTCACACACAGCGTGGCTGCTGAGGTGAGCCAAGGGCTTGGCAGCTCCAGAGGTTCTGGGTGTTCCCTTGGTGGGACCAGATCCTGCTGGACAGCTGGTGTAAGGGGACATGGTCTGTGTTTAGCATTCCTGAGAGAGCAGAGGGATGGGATGGGATGGGATGGGATGGGATGGGATGGGATGGGATGGGATGGGATGGGATGGGATGGGATGGGATGGGATGGGATGGGATATGAGCTGAGCTCAGTGTTTGAACCCTTTTCCTGGAGCCCCCACATTGCAGTGACTCCCAGGACTCAGCAGTGTCACTCAGTGGGGACATTCCCACCTACAGAAGCCACCCCCAAGCACCACCCACACCTCACAAAGGCTGTGCAGCCCAAATTTCCCCTCACAGCATGACAGCATCCCCTGGCTGCCTTCCCCTGCTCCCTGACTCACAGCCTGAGCTCAGCGCTGGGCAGGGGGCCAGGGAGGAGTCACATTTAACTCTCAGCTCCCCAAAAACCTCCCTCAGGAGGGATCTGTGCTCAAGGACGGCATGGAGCTGCTCCAGAGGCCAGGAAAAAGTGACTGGGAGCTGGGGGAAGCCTGGCTGGGAGCCCTCTCCTGCTCCCTGGGCTCTCACTGATCCTGTGAGTGATCCTGGGGATGTCACAGGGACTGCCACAGCCACCCCTGGGGATGTCACAGGGACTGCCATGGCCATCCCTGGTGTCAGAACCCAGGACATCCTTCTGGATGTCCTAGAGGGCTCCAGCCCCTGCCAGGGGGCTCAGAGACCCTGGCACAGAGTCCAAGACCCCTGTGCCTTTGATTTTGACGCATGGAAAAAATTACCAACCTTATATGAGGATTTACAAGCCACAAAAGTTTAAGTAGAATGATAGTTAGTTTGTTACAATATAGGAAAGTAGAATTTTGAGTTTTTAGAATGGGGGCTCAGGGTCCCGAGATGAAGGAATTTGAGTGTGCCTTGTCCTTCTTTCTCCTTCTTCCTAGCCTCCATCTTCTGCTGTGATGGTGACACTTTTGGATTGGTTTAAGGTAGGAACACACCATCTAACATAGGTGATAGGTATTGGGAAATAATAGTAAACAAAGTGCACATAGTTTTTAGTACAAAAAGCTGACACCACCCCAAGGGTGGTCAGTGCGCCACAACCCAACCTGCTGGAGAGATCTCAGCAGGTCAGAGAAAGAATATTATAGATAACAGCAAACAACCTTGAGAACCAGAACAGAAGAATCCTGACTCCTTCTTCGACTGCTGGGCTGGGAAAAAGAGACTCTCTGACACATCTCGGGGTCATCCTGACAACAGAGACCCCCGAGACCCTGGGGATGTCACAGGGCTGCCATGGCCACCCCAGGGGATGGCACAGGGCTGCCACAGCCAGCCCTGGCTCCAGCTGAGGCCGGGAGGAGGCTCAGCCAGCAGAGCCCCTACAGAGGGGGAACCTGCCAGAATCCATCACTGACAGCAGCCCTGGATGGCTCGGGCAGGGCAGCCTGTCCCCTCCTGGCAGTGCCAGGGCTGTGGGCAGATGGGCACTGGGGTTTGCCTGGCACAGCTCAGGCCCTGCTCTCCATCACCAGAGGTGGAGTTCAGCTGCTGGATGTGAGCGATTCCCCTCTGGAATAAGTGCAGGAGCATGGAGCTGTGCCAGCATCCCTTCCCTTATTCTGGTGGTTCCCCACAGCCTTTACAAAAAGCAGAACTGGGCAGTGAGAACTGGCAAACATCTGGCTGAAAAAGATTGTGAGAGAATACCTCTTTTTGGGTGAATATTTTATTTTTGGGTGACTATTTTATTTTTCCATAACTGCCATTTCTGCACAGGCACGGGGGCATGGATTAAGAAATATACCTGCAACAAGAGGGGCTCTTCTTTGTAGCAGTCTGAGCCCCTGGAGGAAAACTTTTCCTGTGAGAAAAACTCCCACTTCTGGGGAATCTCCACGGAGTATTTAGTCCTAGGATTTGTGCTTTGAGAGTATTTCTGTGATTCCTGGACTTAGTGTTCACCTGCTTATGGTCAGATCCCAGTGCAAACATCTGGATCCATGCCGGTATCTGGGTCAGTGTGTGGAAGGTTTAGATCTGTTCAAATTAAAACATTAAAAAAAAAGGGGAGAGTGGCACAGGCACATTTTATGGAAAATCCTTTCCTTAGGATTTTTTCTCCTGAGAATCTGAGAGGCCTCAGGAACAAAATGTAAACATTGATTATCTGCTGCTGTGGAATGCAACAGGTGCATCTGTGATTGGCCCATGTTGGATGTTTCTAATTAATGGCCAATCACAGCCCAGCTGGCTCGGACTGTCTGGTCAGTCACAAGATTATATTATCATTCCATTCCACTTCTTTCCTTTGCTTGCAAGCCTTCTGATGAAATCCTTTCTTCTACTCTTTTATTATAGTTTTAATATAGTTTTAATATCATATATATATCATAAAATAATAAATCAGCCTTCTGAAACATGGAGTCAACATTCTCGTCCCTTCCCTCATCCTGGGACCCCTGTGAACACCACCACAGAAGAGAAGGAGACCAAGAAAAAAAAAAAAAAGAAAGAAAAACATTATTTTTATAAAAGGTTGGCTAAAAATGGATTGTCATGAAAACCAGAATAGAAAATATGATCCAAACTGAAGGCGACAGTTTTGGTCAAGAAGGATCCTGACCTTCCTGGGCAACCAAGGAGACCCAGACTTGAAACCTGGCATGAAACTCACACATGGAGTGACAAATGCAGAAGCTTATAAGCCATAAATAGGGAGGTCTCAGAGCATCTCTGAGATGCTGATGAGATGTGAACAGGCTCACAGGTTGTGGGAGACAGCATATGGCCTCGCCACTTGCAGTAGCGGGGCTGCAATGAGCCAAGAAGGTGGCTTCTGGTCTGGTGGCTCTGTACTGTGACAAATGGTGTCACTGAGTCCTTCAGCTGGATGCCATCTGCCCTCCCTGCCTGCAAAGCTGCTCTGGAGCTTTTCAGCAGAGATGCTGAAAAGGTTGGATTTAGGGAAAGTTTCTTCACTCAGAGGGAGGTTGGGCACTGAACAGGCTGCCCAGGGAATGGGCACAGCCCCAAGGCTGCCAGAGCTCCAGGAGTGTTTGGACAATGCTCCCAGGCACGGGGTGGGATTTTTGGGATGTCCTGTGCAGGGCCAGAGCTGGATTCAATGATCCCTGTGGGTCCCTTCCAACTCAGGGTGTTCTACGATTCTGTGCTGAGAAACTGTAATTCTAGCATTGACCCCTGCAGGTATATCCATGGACAACTGGGTGGCACTTATCTCTCTCCTGGTGCATCTACTCTGCTCTCAAATGAAACAAGTGCAGGGACACTCTGGGCTCCTGCCTGCCCCTCTGCTCCTGGCACTGCACAGCCTGCTGTTATTTTGAGCCAGGCACAAAGAAATCACTATACTGGAGCAGTTCCAGGGTCAGGAACTCCCCTCACAGCTGTGACCACAAGCAGGTGCTCCAGAGAGAGCAAGAGGCTCTCTCACAGCTTTTGCTTTGCCCTCATCCTCACATCTGCTGGCTGCATTCACTGCTGTCTCTCAAAACACACACAATTACACAGCACAAACTTTGGGTTTGGTTCCTGTGGCTGAACATGGCCACAGTCCCCAACAGGGCCTGCAGGGTCAGCTACAGCACTGATGTCTGTAATGTTTAATTAGGGAATAATTTGCCCTCAGCAAGCCAGCTCCTGTCTGCAGGAGAGGGGCCATGAAGAATCACCACCCATCCATTTCCTCCCAGTCTCAGGTTCCTTCAGAAGTCCAGCTGTGCAAAGTACAGTTTCCCAAGCTGGGAGTAGCCAGGGGCACTCATCATCAACAGCCTTGACCTAGAGAGGTTTCTCCAGAGCCACCTGGGAAGCTCAAAAACCTCCTTCTATCGCTTTGCACCTGACAGCAGCTCATAAATCAGCCAGCAGTGGCTGCAGCCCCTTTGAGGATCCAGTCCCGTTTGTGTTTGTGATGAAGGCTCAGGTGAGGAGGGCCTGGGGGAGGCAGCTCAGGATGCAGCTGCTGCCTCCAGGGGCATCCAGGACTCCCAGCCTCACACGTGGGACTCACCTGGCAGCCAGGGCAGTGGTTTCACCGGGGCTGGACCAGCTGTGGGTTGTGCACTTGGCTCTAGCCACATTTCTGTTCACAGACAAAAGCAAGGCACAATTCTTCCCAAGGATTTCTGAGATTCACATTCTCTGAACCTCAGAGAAAGGAAAAACATAATTCTTATGTCATTTGCTGTGCCTGTGTTTGTGCTACAGCAGAATGCAATATGGAGATTGTTTACCCAGAGTGATGGTGTTTTGTTCCTTGGCCTATCAGGGCCAGGTGTGTGTGTGTGTCAGGACTGAGGGTGACGGTCACGAGATTCTGTGCAGTTGTGCAGAGTTGAGTGCTTGGCAGATTCAGTTTAGATGTAATGTAATATAGTATAGAATAATTTAGTATAATAAAGTCATTAATTAGCCTTCTGATATGGATGGAGTCCTCCTCCTCATTCCTCCTTCCTCGGGGCCCTCACAGCACAGCCTCACCTGGCTGCTCACTCAGCCCCTTCCAGCATCCCCCAGAGCTGCAGCCACACCAGGCAGGGCTGCCACTGCCTCCTCCCTGCCAGCACAGCTTCACCTGCTCATCTCACATGGCTTTTCTGCTTCTTCCCCAGCCACCCAACCTCTCTGTTTCTGCAGAGATTCTACCTGCAACGTTTGGAGGCGATTTTGTTTGAAACTGGGATCAGAGCTGCAAAGTAGAGCTGAGTTCACCACCATCCCTCTTTTCCCAAATCTCTCTTCAGCAATATAGTTTGATCCAAGTCTCTGGATTTTCATACTATGGAAAGAATTATAGACTAAACTGTGCTGGACCAGTTATTTCTTTCTTCGAGTAAACTGTAGAATGTATTTGTAGAGTTAAAAGTAAAATAAAATAAAATAAAGTAAATGAAATATAAAATAAAATGGAAAAAATATAAAATAAAATTGAATAAAATATAATGGAATAAAATTAAATTAAATTAAAATAAATTAAAATAATTTTTTAAAACATAAAATGGAATAAAATAAAATGGAACAAAATAAAATAAAATATAAAATAAAATGGAACAAAAAGGAATAAAAAATGAAATAAAATAAAATAAAATAAAATAAAATAAAATAAAATAAAATAAAATAAAATAAAATAAAATAAAATAAAATAAAATAAAATAAAAAAAATAATAATATACACCAGCTAAAAGAATAAAACTCTGAATCTCACCAGTATCAGATCCCAGCAGATGTGTTTCCACCTAGAAGAAATGCATTGCATATAGACTCAGGGCTGTATTGTCCCTTTGAAGATTATGCCAATTTTGCCACTTATTTCTGTATAAAAAATAGAAGGCTGAATACTGAGCAAGAGTCTGGTTGGCTCCTGGCAGAAACGCTCTGCAAAGGGAAACCATCACAGGCTTTCTATCCAATGACTGCAGACTCCACTGAGTCTCACACAGATTATGTGGGTTTGAAAAAGTCCAATGCGTTGGGAATTGATGGTTTGGATGTGGACTGACAGCTTCATTGCATCCATCCATCCATCTGCTGCTGGTGACAGGACATGGCACCATGGGATGCCAAAAAGATTGTTGGGTGACTTTCTTCCCTGCTCCATGGGGAAGCGCCTTTGGAATCTTTTCATTCCATGTGGGGACACTGGAGAGAGGGAGGAGAAATGGAAATCCAAAGAGCCCATGGGAGACACCAGAACAGTGTCTGGGGCTACTCACTTTCCAGGCTGAAATTGTTCTGCTCTGTAAAGAACTGATGGTTCCACCACTTTGCTCACCTGATAGCTCAGATGAACATGACATTGAGGCATTAATGCTCAGAGTGTCCAACCAGAGATGCAGAAATCAGTGAGAAACCAGGACTCTACAACCTCTGGGCCACCAGATCCTTGATCCCCACCAGTCAGTGGAGAAAAGCATTTGTTGAATAGTGAAACAATGATCCCTTCAGACATAGGGGTGCTTGCACTGGCAGTCAGTCTGAATTGCTCTTTTCTGAACATCAGTGACATTGAAAACATCTCAAACACAGTTTTAAACCTCAGTTTGTGGGTCCCTTCCAGCTGAGCACACCCTGTGATTCTGTGATCTCCTGTTACCTCTTCACTGATCGACAGTTTCAACACATGAAAGTTCTGCTAAAGCCTGAACTTCTATTTCTTCCCCTCCATCCACCTCCAGCTCATGATTTATGTGCTGGGGGAGCAAATAGAAGCTGATCTTCAAGGAGCAAACAGTTTGTTGCACAACACACCTCCAGCCCTGCCAAGCAGCTCTGTTTGACAATTGCAACAAGTTCATAATCCTTATTCTCTGCAAGCACTGAGTCCTTGTGCAAGGGACCACGGGGTCTGGGTGAAACTTTCTCCCATGTTCAGAAATGATCAGTTCTGATAGTGAAAGTTTGAGCCCAGATTGTGCCACTTACTCATACATGTTGATATATAGCAGCAGTGTAACAGTAAATAACAGATTTCCATTCCTGCTTTTCCTCCTCTTGGAATTTAGGCTGAAACACAAAATCTTTCAACTTTTGTTGTCCTTCTCCAAAAGGAGAAGGGTAACCCATATTTTTAAGCAGCTCATTTGCAGAGGAGTGCTAAACAAGTTGAAGCAGAGTCTCTGCCAAAGGAGTGGAACAAAGATTTCCCATTTGCTCAGCAAAAAGCTCCCTGTTCCTTGCTCAGCCTCCTTTTGTTATGGGATCAGTGGAAGACATAGTTCAATTCCAGCCAGGAGTGACCTGACTAATGTTGATATCTCACAGCATCCTTCAGACCAGCAAATACATTTGCACCCTCAGGGATTAGCTCCACTGCACAACCTTTCTATAAACACCTTTATCTTATGCAAGTAAGCACTGAGGATTACCCTTGCCAACCCCAGCCTACTTTGTGTCCCATTTTCTGCTTTCCTACAGATTTAAAATGACCATTCCCTTCAAACATTTTCTGTGGATGGAGTGCTATTGAGGCCACAGCAGTGGCTGCCTGGATAATTCTCTTTTTCCAACAGGCGCTGCAGGATCCTCTCACCAATAATGTGATGTTCTTCATATCAGGTCAACTGTCCCAGGAGACCAGGAGTTCATCTGCTCTGGTTGAAAACAGACTAGGGGTGAAAAGACAGGAGAAAATCCAGTCTGAGCAGAGTAAAGTTTAAGGGAGTGAAAAAAATTCAGTGAAAAAGAAGAACCAGGGAAAGAAACAGTCCTAGAAGGCAGCACAATTCAGCTGCTTGTTTGACAAGAGTGACAAGAGTCAGAGAAAATGAAGAAGGGGTTTTGCAACGATTAAATATTAAAAATAATAAAAAATCTGATGGCTTGAGGCAAAAGGGAATGAGGAGATGAATGGAACTTCATAGATGAAAAGGATGGCTGAGGCAGAAGTTTCTGGGAAGGGAGCTTTCTTATGAGCAGGCTAGAACTCAGAAAGGAAAACCCCATGGCACGAGAAACACACCAAGACCAAGATTCTTTCCTGGCCCTTGTTCCCAGTAAGACAGTTCTGAGACATTGTGCCATTTCTACATAAGCAGCTGGGATTGCTGAGATTTCACATCACTCGCATGCTTGGAATTCCTGGGGAAGGAAGAAAGTGAGGCTGAGTTCCCTTGGTAGTTCCTTGGCACCTTCCAGGTTGCTGGCAGATCCTGCACTGCCATCAGACCTTTCTCCAGCTGCCTCCAGCTCAAGGAGTATTTATTTTCTTTACTTTATTTATTTATTTATCCATTTGTCTTTATTTTCTTAAATAGGCAGATAAGCAACCCACTCCCAATAAATGGTGGAGCTCATACAATTGAGGACCATGACACCTACTGGGATCAGTGGCTGCCTGTGACCCATGGGATATTGCATAGAAAAAGGGAAAAATGCATAAAATCTGAGCAGGAACTGGGGACTGCTGTGATCTGTACCCCAAATCCTAAGGCATGACAGATCTGGAGCATTAATAGCTCTCACAATTTCCTCTAAGTAATTTGTGTGTGATTTTGGTAATAAGAAGAAGCAGAGGGGGAGCCCTTGATGAAATAATCCATGGAAACCACAATGGAGACATCTTTATAGGCTGTAAGATCCATAGAATCCACAAGCAATTAATTTGCAACAAAAAACACCTTTAAGAAACCCTTTTTTAAAGTCATTCTAGAAAAGCATAACCCAGCAGGACCTGCACTTTCCATGAAGTTTTGTAACCCAGTCCAAGGGAGCCCATTTTGTACTTTATAGCCCTTAAGTTCAATTTTTAATTATTAGCTTTTCCCCCTTGTAAATTTAAATCCACTTCCATTACATTTAGGGAACAATAGTGAAACCCTCCTGTAGCTAATTTAACACCTTTAAATTCCCATGGAAGACAGCCAAATATTTTCTATCCTGATGGACAGTAAAGTGCCTACCTTGTTTTAGGGAAGGAAAGTTCAAATCCTGCTATGGCCACAGTTATTAAAGGAGACTGTTGGTTAACATTTTGTTGGTTTTTTAAAAATTTTTTAATTGATTATTCTTTAGGCATCTTTAAAACATATTTTTTTAAGATGGCTAAAGAATAATCTTCATTCATTAAGATAAAATAAGTTGCAGCTTGTCCAAAGTACTTCATCTTCCCCAGAGATCATCAGGGAAAACAATAGCTTGATGCCATGGAAATGCACACATCTTCAGATAAAATGGGATGTTTATCTGTTCCTTCTTATGAACCAAACTGTGACCTATGAAGCAGCCTGATGCAATTACAGCAAACATCCTTCCACACCAAAAGACGCCTTTTCAACCCAAGCTTCTACTATTTTGGTTGAGAAGGCATCAATTCTTAATAAACATTATTCTGTACATTTAATAAACATGAATAAGTCAAATCTCAGCTATATCTGGAAGGATACATACTACCAATTTAATAGGTCACAAGTTGGTTTGTAGAAATTAAAACAATTTTATTTCCTTTTGATATTACCATGCATCCTCCAGTTGTGTCTGGGTTTGTGTGGGTGCCTTGGGTCTGCTGAGGGCACATGCATTTCCCAGAATCAGGGATTGCCTGAAAATAAATTATCAACAGCTATTTTTTTTCCCCTTTCTGTTTCCTTCTCAGTTTCTGATTACATTCTAAGAATTTCGCACACATAGATTCTGGAAAAAAATACCAAAACCCTTTTACCAAATAATTTTGATGAGTAATTCTTAGACAAAACTCCCCAACACCACTTGACTGTTGGGTCAGTTACCAGGATTATTCAGTCTGAATATTGCCTTTATTAAGATCTTGTAATTTGTCATTATTTGGGTGGTCATGTAGGAATCTACTTGCACAATTTCCTCTGCAAGTGGCATCTCAGTCTGGGAGGGAAGAAAAGTCTATATCTATTTATATGTACATAGAAAGACAGATTTAAACCCCTGAATCTGTTGCATCCAAGCAGACACACCAGTTGTCCTTTATGAAGGTATATCCAAGAAAGATGCACACACCAGCAAGTGACCAGATCTGTGTGCAAAATTCTTCATTAGGCCAACAAAAAATGCTGAAATGAGCAAATGAGCTGCCTCAATAAATCTTCTCAGAGCCTGGGGAAGGGTTTCCTAAGTTTGTGGATTTTTCTAACAGTTTTGGTCTAAAAAACCAATTTTGGTCTTATAAAAATTAACATATTGCCCTACAGGAGTTCCCTCTCTTGTTTCTCTTGACCACCAGTGGTCCAAAACCACCAGATGAGATGCACCAACTCTCCAGAAACCAGGTGTGACTCAGACTGCTGGAAACACTCCACTTCCTGAATTCAGACCACTTGTAATAGGAGGTTTTACCCACTACAGAGGTCACTTCTCATCCTTGGTTCAAGTCACCTTTAATTCTGATGATTATTGGTCACGCTTTTACTCTAATTTATGCATACATAAAGCTTAGTGAAAAACTCTTGTCCAAAAGTGGTCCAAAATGCATGTTCATGATACAAAGGTGGCTCGTGATGGTTTTTACTTGATCTTAAGTACAGTAGGTGGCTTTATTTCCTGACTTTGTGCACACCGTTATAATGCGCAGCTACTCCACCACCAGCTCATTAGCCCCTTGTAAAAATTCTCAGAGATAATTTAAGGGTGAACATAGTGAGGAGGAAAAAAAAAAAAAGAGAGAGAGAGAAAAAAAAAATCTTTGCATGTGAAAGGGAAAATAGTGGGAGGAGGGTAAAATCACCAGGGTGAAGTACAACATGTTCAGCAGACTCCCGTCCCTTGGCTGCCTGCCCGATGACTTTCCCGAGTGGAGCTCTCCTAGCAACCGCTCCCCAGCCGCTTGAATTTTTATGTATCGCTATGTCGGCAGTGATGTCACAGTTTCCATAGCTACTATCAGTTGGAGGAACGATGACACTTGTGCTGCTCAGTAACTGAGAAGGGGGGAGAAAAAAAAAAAAAAGAAAAAGAAAAGAAAAAAGAAAAATTGTCCTGGCTGAGATATTGCGCGGAACTCTGGGAGCGCGCCGCCGAGCGTTTTGCTGATGGAGCCTCTTGCTCCCCGTGCGTTGGGCAGGCACACCACAGCTGCTGCAATATTCATCCTCCCCTAAGTGCTCCATTGTAAAAATTAAATATTGTTATTAATTAAAGTCCCCCCCATCCCACAGGCTGCCCAGCCCTGTCTGGTTGGAGCACGCTCGTGAGAAGAGAGCAGGCAATCCATTTGTCATGCGGTGACAACTTCTGGCATCGGGAATGGAGTGTTTCAATAAGAGAAGTCTTTGATCCTATTCATAACAGAGTATTTAAATAATTGCTAACCAGGCAGAGACTTCAGGCATTATCCCAGGGAGTGTTGCATTATTGCAAAAGGTTAAACTGAGCCATTGGTGCTCAGGCAGAAAAAAATAAAAAAATAGGAGGGCGCAAGAGATTTGGTCAAGGGATTGAGTTTGAAGGCATGGCTTTGCTGATGTGAAATAGAGCAGAGACCAGGAGATGGTCTGGACACAACGTTCCCTCAGAATGAGCCTGGAACATGGCACAGAGGAAAAAAACACAGCAATTGCAATCTCAGCCAATTGTTTGGCTTGCAGCAAACTCCATGCTCAAGTCAGGGAGCTTTTGACAGTACTTTAAATTTTACAAAAGTACAAAATACTGAAAATTCCCCACAATGACAATGTTGTTCTCCTCCACATTACCAAACCTTGCTCAGTGTTCTGGGGGGCTTCACACATATTAAGTGATTAAATGCTAATAATAAACCTCTCAGGCACTGACAGCAAAACTTTGAAGGAGAGGGGGCTCCCTTTTCACTCAGTCAAACCACATCTTTCCCACTAGGGTTATTCTTAGCATGGTCTATCAAAAAAATCCTCCAGAAGCAATCCTGGGGAAAAAAAATCCTGGGAATAAATAATGCTGAGAAATAACATTTTGGCCAGTGTTGGACAATGTGTGGTTCTCACATGGGATGTTGAAGGGATGAAATAAGTTGGGGACCTTCCCTGTGGTTTATGTTTGTAACTCTTTGTGATATGCCTGTGAAGGGAGTGAGCTGATCAGCACATGCTCTTCCCCATTCTCACAATGCAAATCACTTCCCCCAAAGATCATTTCCTCCCTGGGGCTGTCACCACCTCTGCAGGTCTGTCTCACAGTTCTTCATGCACCTGGGACCAACAGCAATTCCCAGAGACTAAGATAACCGCAGATTCAATTTAGGCACTTACAGGTAAGTGTCGGGCATCTAAATGCCCCTTGCAGTGGAAAAATAGCCAGTTACTACAGCTGAGACTGCAGGGTGCTGTTCAGGTTCCCAGGGTAGAAACCTGCCTTTGGTCAAACCATCTCTAAGGTCATCTGATGTGAGCTGGCATTCAGCTTCCAGCCACAAGAACCCCATGTACCTTCTTCACATTCAGGTGGGATGCCATCAGGTACTTCAAATTTCTCCAGAATCTTCTTTCCTAGTTCTCCACATGCTTGTAGACATCTTCATGCAGATGTCATAGCCTCTGATCTGCTTTCCACTCCAGTCTTTTATGATAGCTGTGGCCAGATTCAGTTCTCATGCGCTTGTCATGCATTGTCCCTTCAGGTGCCCTACACATCCTCTCTGCTTTGGAGCTGCTGCTCCAAAACATCTCCTGTAAAGCCTTTTTTCTCATCTCCCATCCCTTGTGGCTTTCCCTGTGCTCAGGGAGCTTTCCACAGGGATTTCCAGAACAGAGGCCATGCCCTTGGTCCCTAATTCACTGCTCACCATCCAGGCTTTGCTGCAGTGCCTGAGCAGCCTCAGTGATGCTGCTCCAACTGTGTAAGATATCCCCATGTGTCCTTTAGCCCTGTGTCCACCCTCCAGCCAGCTGTGCCCGGCACCAGCCTCCCTCTGCCACCCTGGGGACAGACAGACACCTTCCAGACAGCTCAGGGGAGAGGGAAGATGTAAATTACACCCACCAGTATCAGAGGTGCTGAAACAACCACCTTCAGCCAGATGAGTCTTTTCACCCTTGTAACACTGTCCCTCTGAGCAGTGAGCTGGGAAATCAGGACATGAATTCTCACTGTGTCACCCTGGCTTACTTTATGTGAGATCCCTCACAGGCCAAGGCAGAGCTAGGTGGGTGATCTTCACAAGATCAGACAACTGCACACTTGGCAAGGGCACTGTGATTCCACAACCTACAGGAGTCACAAAGCCACATATCATTCCCCTGAATGGTGGGACAATGCCTACACTCACCTCTGAGCCTTTCACACAGGCACTGGTGCTTTATTTCCCAGGAGATAATTAGATTTGCTAGCAACCGTGTGCCTGCTTCCAAGTAATGCTGGATATGCTATTTTCAGGCATGATTCAGAGTAACCTACAGCAGCAGCTCAGGGTTTTTTTGGCAAGTGTTTTGCAACAGCACAGTAAAGTTTTTAATGTGCCATCATTTCATTTCAGTTGTTAACACAGATGTCTGTTGAAAGATAATGTTGCACATTACAATCTTTCAGGCACCAGCACAAGGCCACTTTCTCCGAAAGGCAAGTCCTTGGCAGGATTAATCCCTGAAACTCCCTCAGAAAATGTGTGGGAGCATTTCTCACAGTCCTGATGCCTGCCTAGATAAGAGCAGGCTTGTTAAAAGTGTGAATGTACACATCTGTCCATTACACAGGCGATGTTTTTCGAGGAATCTCTCTAATTGCACTCTCCATGCTGCTATCTGCACGTGGGAATGACTCCCTGCATATTCACTTTGGTCATTTGCAGAGGTCCTTATGAGGAACATATGTAGAACTGTGATTGCTTTTGTGATCCAGAGACGTGACCAGCAAATGCAATCACCAGACAGTCCAAGGCTCATTCAGGAGGAATTAACCATTGATGGAGGATGTGAATGAAGGAAAAAACCCAACAAAGTGAGCATGTGCACCTTTGGGCTCTAATTCCCAGCCCAGCCTGACTTAGGGATAGGGAAGAAAGCTTCCTCTGGCTTGGTGCCCCATAGAGGCCCATTAAATGGCCCCTGCACGTTACTCTGAAGCCTGACATTGTGATTTTCTCTTGCCACCAGCCATCTCCTCTGTCCTTATGCACAGGAACAACAACAGAAAGTTGTGGGCAGCAGAAGCAGCTGGAGAAAAGTCATCCTGGAGCTGATGACTACAGAAGGGAAGCTACAGGAGTTACCTAGAGAGGTTCTAGTGCCCCTCTTAGGGTCTGTGGGCAGATGCCTCCCCCTCAATGGCACAGCGTGGCTGGCCAGACCTCACGCCCATCTCCCTACCCTGATTCTCCATCACCTTTCACCACAGCTGTACTGTGCTCCCAGTTCTTGGTCTCCTCCATCAGTGCACAGAGCAGAACCCTACCCAAATCCCTCAGGCATCTTTTCTCTCCTGGGGTGTTGGTTTCTCTGGGTCTGGATTGAAGGCACTCAAGATGGTAGTTTCATGTTGGGACTCAGGTGTTTATTATTTCTTATCAGTAAAACAGTCTCATAACCATGAGTTTGGCAGCAAGGCACAAAATGGCTAATAATCTTTTCTTACAAGGTCTTTAAAGACTAAACTATCCAATTAAGAACTGACACCTGGATTATTTTCCCTTTTAACCCAATAACTGATCCCACAGAGCTGCAATGGGGACTTTCCTGCCCAATTACAAAATGCCACCCAAACCCAAGAAGAAGGAGGAAGAAGCAGCATGAAGAAACCCAGGATGACACCCTGTGCCCTCCATCTCGCTTCCATCCATAACACACTAAAAATCCCAAAACTACAATTTCTCACCAAGTGACACGCGTACACTGCTCTCTATAATCCGTTTCACACTTTTGTGGATTCCAGTCTATCTTGAAGTCTGGGAAACTTTCTCCATGAATGAGAGTTAAAGTCAGTGCTTCCAGAGCAGACAGAGAAATATTCCTGGTACCCTGGATTTCCACACTGGGGGAGTCCCTTGTCTGAGCCCAGAGTGAGAACAGCACTGAGACACTCCTGGGTGAGAATATACCCTGGGACCTCCCCATCATTCTCACTCCGTGCCCTCCCGGGGTGCCTCCATCTATCCCACCCTTCAGCCCAGCCAATCCACGGGCTGTGAAACAACGTTTCCTAGTGAAACAGCATTTCCCAGTGAAGCAGCATTTCCCAGTGAAGCCGCGTTTCCCCGCGGTGCTGCGGCATCCCGATCCCGCGGGCGGGCGGATTCCCGGCGGGAGCACTCCCGGGCTGGCACCGAGCGCTCCGGAGCCGCTCAGCATCGGCCCGGAGGAAGCGCGGCTCGCTCACGGGCCTGGCTCCCATTGTCCCCCGGTGATGAATGGGGCATCAGCCGCCGCAATACTCTATTTGTTTTAGAGGTCAGTGTCACACTGAAGGGTATTCTTCACACACCCGAGCGGGGCTTGGTGCTGACGTGACCGGCGTGGTAAGTGCACGCCGAGCCCCCGGTAGCTCCCATTGTCCCGAGTGGGAACAGAGCTCTTTTGAAGACCTTGCCCATAAATTATCTGACACCCCCTCCCCGTGGTCCCCCCACGCTCTGCCAGCTCCCCACTCAGGCTCTGATTCAAACAGCGACTCAGGGGTGATGGGTTTGTGCCTTTGCTGCTGTCTGGGGCCACAGCTTTGTTCCTGAGGCAGCACCTGGTGTGAGCCCCCAGCCCTAGAGAGAGGATATCATCAGCTGGGCGGTGAAATTCTTCCTTTGTGTCTCTTTTCTCCCCCTCCTACATCCAAGCATCATCTAGTCTGATCTGACAGCCCCCAGGGGAATGCACAGTGCAGGGGCAGGGAGCAGTTGCTGGAAGTCAGCATCAAACAGGACAGGAGATCATCGTTTTGCCTAGCTTTGGAAAAAAGGCTGTTTAGATGTTTCTTTCTTTTCCTTTTGCTGGTGTTTTTGAGATTACCCTAGGAGCTGCAGTCTGGTATTTCCAGACAGGACATACATGGGACTGGCTTGGTACAGGTCTGTTTAAATCTTCACCTCTCTCCCTTCACAGGCACAGGGAGGACCAATGTGCTGAGCTTCACCTGTCTAGCCAAATTTTGAAGAGGTTCTCCTTTTCTTAATCTTTGCCTGTCCTGGCTTCAAGGGAATCACCAACCAGGGTCCATGTAAAGCAGAGAAGGGGATGTTGCAGAAACAAACTCAATTTTCCTCAGTTTTCCTCCTCATTTGGCCTGAATGTGATAAAGCAGACACACAAAATGGAGGCAGAGGTCAATATTTTTTGAGGACGAAGTTGAGACATAAAGCTTTACAGTTGCCAGACCCACATTTCTTTGTTTAATTTTAGGGTGATGCAATGCCAAGTCCAGATGCCCATGATGCCTGGACAGGAATGCCTCCAGATGGAGAAGACTCCAGTAGGCTTAAACCTGACTGCAGAACATATTTCTTAACACTGCCCATGCCAATCACTTGTCATGTCTCTGGTGTGCAGAAAGTCACGAGCCTTTGCAGTCAGCCAGGTTAGAGCCAATGAATTTCCCTGGATCTTTCTGTATATCCCATCCTTGGAGAAGAAATGACCTTGATTGCCAGCAGGACACCCATGGTTCCAGAACATCTTCCTCATTTGGCACAGCACACCAGAGTTGCTGGAGCTTTCTGCTCCTTTGCACAGAAACATTTGCTGCCATGCTTCTTATTGAGACTCAGGAATTTGTGACCTTTTGCAGTGTAAAGATCTGGAGATTGCTTACCAAAAATAAAATAGTCTATAAACTCCAAAACTGCTGCATGTGCATTGCTGATAGAGGAGAGCAGCGAGGCACCTCTCAGTCCAGCCTGATAGGATCTGTGGTTGGGGAGGGAGTGTGTGTGTTGCACAGCAGATACTCACTGTGGGGACCATGAAAAGCCTTTTTCTTTTCTCTCTGAGTGGCTTTTGTTCCCTCATAGGAGTCTTTCTGTCAAAACAACCTGGCCTGGTGGAAGTGTGATTAGATACGGCACCTACCCCAGTGAAGATATCTGCATGAGGGGTACAGGCTGTGGTGGGAGGGAAGGGGAGGGTGTGTGCCAATCCTTCCATTGCTCCTTTCTGAGGCCTCAAGGCCAGCAGACAGCATGGAGCAATCAAATCCATTTCACAATCAAGTCCTTTCTCCCTGTCTGGCTTCTCCAGAAGCAGTAAAATGTCAATGAAAGTACTATAATGGTATTTTCCCAATACAAGAATTTGGGGCATCAGAGTGGAAGGAACAGAAGATGTGTTCAAAACAAGCAGCAAAAAGTTCTTCAGCCTGTGCAGAGTTGGGCTGCAGTCACCCAAACCCATGCAGTCAGCATAACCCTGTTCAACTAAGGAAGTAGTTCATGATACATCACAGCAATTTATTTAAATTGGGGAATTCTCATCCCCCAGGACTAATTCCAGGAGATGGGACATGTCCTTGGGTCCCTGCTCTTGGTGGATTTAGCTAGAATGCAACAAAAAATGAAAATTAAATTGCTCCAGATAGTCTGTGTTGACAACATCAAAGAAACACATGAAACAGGGAGAGAGGGGCAGGTAATTAAACAGATAAATAGAGCTCATGGCCCACTGAGGCTCACGGGAATGATTCCATGCAGAATTAGTAAAGGGATGTAGGTGATCCCAATTTCCCCAGATGATGTGGAGGCAGAATGAATTTCCAGTGCTGTGCACTGCTCAGAAGGAAAATATTAATGCTGTGTGAGTAAAAAGGGGGAAAGATATGACAGGGTGTACAACAGTGAGCATTGCCTTACCTGAACATGAGCAGGACAGGTCTGGGAACCCAGGAGATCAAGGAAAAGTTCCAGTGAAAAGAAACATGGAAAACACTGAGAAATCTCAATCCCTTTAATTTATCCAGGACAGTAAAAAGTGACTTTGGTGTCCCTTCTGTTTCTGTGTGGGGCTGCAGGTGAGCTGCAGAGACAGAGCTGGCAGCAGCCAGAGGTCAGAGAGATGTGTCAGGCAGCATTTGCCTAAGGCAAACACATCTCAGTTTAGTTAGCCCTGCTATTGCCAATGGATCCCCAGCCAAGAGTGAGATTCCTCCCAGTCTAAAGCAAACAGGTGAAACAGGGAAGATGGAAACCACAACCAAGTGGGTTTTTTCCCCCTTTGAATCAGAAAGGACTCTCAGTCAATCAGTTCAGCTCTGGACATCTACACTGTAAACACCCAGATTTAGGTAAGATGGATCCCACCAATTCAGGCTAGAAATGATGTACACACCTTCTGATGGCAAAGGTAATGAACCATTGCAACAACCTATCTGTGGGTACATGGATTCTCCATCATCCAGGGGTTTTAAATGAAGACTGAGCATGTTCTTACAGAAAATGCTGTAGTTCAATCAGATGATGAAAACCAGACACAAAGTGGCCCTGAACCATAAACCTCTCCCCTTTATTGCGTGGAGGTCTGGAAAGAGCCATCTTTTCCAGTCTTAAAAAGATTTTGAATCAATGTCACAAAGAACTACTGAATATTTCATCAGTTCAAGATCTACAGATCATGTTTGGTATTCAAATACACCTTGCACAAGGCCACTTGGAAAATTAGTATTTTCAGCCTCTCACACACTCCTTTTCTAAATAAGAAAGCAAAGCAAGCAAGTGAGAGGACTACTCTACATAACTATGGCTTGGGTCTTTGCTAGAGTTGAAATTATTTGTGTCTTGTCAAAAGTGCAGCAAAAATAAAAGTAGCAGAGGTCTTGTAAAAGCTGACATGAAAAGAGCATTTGGTTCTGTCAGGTTTTTCCTGTGGTGCTTTGTTTTCAAAAATTGCCTTGTTTGAAAGAGGGAAGCTGTTTGGCCACAAAATGCAACTGTCACCTCTTGCAGCCCTGAGACTCAACTAAAAACATCAGTGGGAGGAGGGGGAAGGGAAAGGATAGCACAGCCTGATCTTGAAAAGTGATCTATTTAAGTTCTCCTCCAAAACCACAGGGGAAGGGGGCAGCCCTCTCCATCCCAATAGCCAGAATTGTGCAGAAATGCTCTTTGCACAAAGGACTCTTCTCATTTCTGCAGTGTCCTGTTGTGGGAATCACATCCACACTGTGCCTGGATGCAGATTATCTGCTAAGTTGTTTTACTTAGAAAATTCCAGTTAATTTAGCAAGTATCCCAATAAGCATGTCCTCTCTGCCAGCATGGCTTGTCCCACAGGTGTCCCTTCAGCCTCTCCTCTTAGAGCTGCTCCACTGTGCTGGTGGCTCAAAGCCCACTGGAGATGGGACTGGGATCTGCCACTCGCTGTGCAGGGAGAAAAGAGCAGCTGACACACACTCCAGCTTTAACAACAAAACTGTCCTCTCCTCCCAAGCTTATTTGTATTTTTCTGAGGTCAAAACCCTAACATATTCAGATAAAGCAAACTCAGAGGGCTCTTTAGTGCAGCATCAACTCCTGGCTCACAGATAATGTGATTGCATGTAAGAATCGTGCTTGGCTCACCACATTTTTCTTGCAAACATAACAACATGATGGTGAGGAGTGACCATAGTTGGATCCAGAGCAGCAATGCTGTGGTGAACAGTCCTGGATGCAGTTATCTTTTGAGTCACCCTTCCTGTCAATATTTATAGAGAAATAAAAGGCTCTGGCTGGAAATGAAGAAGGTTATTTTACTGGAACAACAGGCACATTTTGGCTGCTAAAATCATCCACAATGCCTTTAAAAAGGGATCTCAGGCTGTGAATCTATCACTAGGCATGGTGACTTAGAAACAACCTCTACAGCTTGAAACACTGAAATGTGGATGGAAGGCTTTTTTTTTCCCATATTAGTGGGGAAACCTCACTCAAGAGAAGCAGTCAGTCCTGCACCACCTTTGCTCTCAGTTCCTGGTCCATCACTTGCTTTCCAAGGTATGACTTTCCAGGCAGGTTTCAGACAAGACTAGCAGACCTGAAAGCTGGCTGAAAACTTGAATAGCATGGAATCATAGAACAATCAAATTATTTGGGTCAAAGGACCTTAAATATCACCCTGTTCCAACCCCTCAGCCATGAGCAGGGACACCTTTCACTATCCCAGGTTGCTCAGAGCCCCATCCAACCTGGCCTGGAACACTTCCAGGGATGAGGTATAATAAATCTCTTTTCCTCATGTCAAGGGGTTCAAGTAGCCCTGAAACAGGAAAGAGGGAGCTGTGAAGATGCTTGGCTGTGACTTTGCATCTGTTCTGCACTGATTTCACACCTTGGCTGGCAGGTTTTTCTAAGGTGGTTTCTCAGTCTTCTTTCAGGACAGTTTCACTTTGTCTGACTGCACAAACATTTTGCACTCAGGAGTTCCACGCAGAAACAAGGGTATAAAATAATAAAAGATGAATATTCTACCATGCCATGTGAGAGACCAAAGTGAACAGAAGAATACAAATAACTCCTACAAAGATATTAAATGGAGAACACGCCTCTCTTACCAAGTAAGCAGGAGAGAAGCAAAATATGGGCTTCTTGCTATTTCTGGCTTGATCTGTGGCAGTAAATTAGGCAGTGCCAGGAAATGTTCCCTGCTAGAGGAACTTGATGAGCCATACTTTCAGATCATCAGCACAATTCCTGGCTGGTTTATGCTCATGCAAACAAGCACTGTCCCAAACAATTCCTGGAAAGACCCATTTCCAATAGTCAGCTGTGAACTCCCTTTTCTTCGAATGCTAACTGAGATTACTAAAATAAATTACCAGCCTGGGATGATCCAGGCTGGTAAACTTTGTTATCTGGGCTTGACTCAATAGTACAGGCCAGCTGCTGAGATCTTTTGGTTTCTTGCCCAGATCCATCCCCTCGTGCCAGGAGTAAAGAAAGCACAAGACCCAGATGATTCCAGAGACTCTAACACCAAGGGAATTTCCTCCAGAAGATGGGTATGGGTTGCAACCTCAGCATCCTTTTAGGGTCAGGAAAAAACAGAGCAGGACAGAACATCTTCCCCCAAGGTCTAGTAAATAGTGTCAGCAAGGGCTGGGAGCTGTTCACTCATCAAATATGGGCAGCTGTGGGCTCAGAGGAATTGCTCACATACAATGGTAGATGTCCAGGGGCACAAACACCACGTTGGTTCCAGAGGAACCATCCCAAGTGATGGAGAAGCTGCTCAGTGTTGGATCCCAAGCAGAGCCAATGCACTGGAAAGCTCTTAGCCCTCATCTGTTTGTGCAGTTGTAGCTCTAAAAGACACAGGAATTCAAACCCTTCAAGTTACCAGCTTGATTCCTTTTGTGCATAAATATCCTCATTTATTAAAAATTAAATAAATTGATGGTTTGTTTATTCCTGGAATAAATCTGTACTGGTATAGCCAGTATTGCATAAGGGAGTGCTACTGGCAAAACAAGAGCATTTTAATTAAACCAGCATATCGGAAAAACTAAACACAACAAAAACAAAACAAAAATCAAAAAATAAAAAACAAAACCACACCACGATCATCAGCTGTGGAAGCAAAAGAGAGCAGCTGCTCTCTGTTCTCATAACCAGAGTGGAATGAATCATGGCACTCAACCTGGATTTGCATCTAATTCAACTCTCCTGCTCTTCTCTCTGGGTTGAAGCTCACCCTGCTCCAACACACTGAGAATGTTTTAGCTTCACCCAGCAATTCCTCATGCTAGCAGTAAACTTCCCACTACTACAGAGGGCTTTAATATGTTTTTTAAATGACAAGCAAAGCTCTGCAGAGCAGCAGCAGCAGCAGCATGGCATCTGCAAGCAGCCAGTCTTATCCCTCCAGCTCATTTTTCAGCTCGAGTATGTTTCTTGGCAAAATCAACTCAGCAAATGTCCAGATTTATAGAGTTCAGCCACACAGCAACCTTTTCCAGGGCTGCATGAACAGCTATTATTTAAAGCCTTTTACTGTGTTCGTAGAAAGGAACAAAGTGCACTTTCCCATTAAAGATTTAGAGCCTTTTTGTAGCAAACCACATGTCACCCTGAAGGACATCTTTGCTCTTGCATATAGATGCATCCTGTGCAACTTGTACTGCAGGATCAGTGGTTAAGTTCCTGGTAGTGGGAATTTTTGGGACTTCTTCTGATCTTACCATTAGGTTGTAGGACAAGATCTTTCTCAGGGGATTAGGAAGTGTCTCCCAAACTGGAATATAAAGATGTTTTATTCTGCACTGTGCAGAGCAAAGCAAAAGCACAAGAAATGTCTTGGGGACATGAAACAACTCCCCATGTTAATGCAGTGCTCTTCCCAAGGACCTAGAGATCAGCAGCAAGGCAGAGACAGACATTTTTGGGCACAAATAGTTAGGAGGCATTAATGCTGTTTATACCCTTTGCTGAAGGGCACTGCTCCTCACCCCTGAGACCTGTGTGCATCCTTAACAACATCTCCTGGATTATCCTGGCTGAACAACCTTTACCTGGGACAGCCAAGGCAAATGGGAAGAAATGCAGCTGGGCTGACCCTGCCTAGGAAAAGAGGACAATTGAATAATTCTGCTTTTCTGGGACTTTAATCAGAGCTTGAGCCTGAAAACTTCAGCTCACCTGGACTTCCAGAGCCTGTCAAGGTGGGCTCTGGGGAGGAACCAGGGATGGATTCTGTGCTTGGCAGAGCCAGCATCCCCTTTAGGAGCAGAGCTGACTTAACCCAGGAAAGAGAAAGAGGAGGAAAAGGGTTTGGGGCAAGAATAGTCCTGTTCATCCTTGTGTTTTGCTCCTCTCTGTGTACAAGCATCCCTGTGGTCTCTTCATTCCAGGGGAAGTTGCTGGCCAAGGGAAAATCTTCCCTGCAGTCTGCTTCCTCCCAGGGCACAGATAGAAGCAAACCACAACACCCCCCCACTCCACTCTTTATGCCTTCCACCTCCCATTCCACAGCATTCACTATGACAGCTTGATGGGAAGGAGGGGGGAATGTTTTTGTAGGGCTTTTTCCTTGAAGGCAGCTCAATCCCCATTTATCTGCATCCCCTGGGCTCTGCTGCACACAGTGCTGATGGAATCCTTCCACCAGGAGCTCATTCCCAGCTCTGCACAGCAGGCACTGGGACGACAGCACCTTGGCTGATCACCCCTGGGTGGGAGCCTGGAGGGGAGAACTCTGCTCTGCTATGAACAGCCTCCCTGCCATGCCAACAGTGATGCCAGCAGGAGAGCTTTAGTGATTTAAATGGTGTAGGTGATGGAGAACAGCTTGATTAATTCGTGTGAATTGTAACTACTTAGGCCTCCATTTATCTGGAATGATCTGTGGTCCTGCCTGCTGGCAGAAGGCACAAAAGGTGCCCAGCTCTGGCTGAAGGTGATGCAGCAGTCACCCCTGCCCAGGACAGGGAGCACAGAGAGCACAGAGAACACAGAGAGCTGTTTTGTGGCTACACTGGAGTGGTGAGCCCCACCAGGCTCCTCTCCAGGTAAGGGGCTGCACTCTAGGGATGTCTAAGCCCAGCTGGATCCTCCCAGGGTGAATGGTTTTACAGGAATGCTGCTGATTCTATCTGAAAAATCAGGTGGCAGCACATCATCCTGTGTGAGGACATCTGGCTGAGGCTGAGCCCTGGGCCAGACACAGCTTTGACACAGTGGCTGACAGGATGATCGAGTTTGGTTTCATTGCTCCTGCACTGGATGGAAGAGTTTGGGCACAGACCCCGAGTGAAACACGTGGGTGAAGGATGGGGCTGTTTGGCTGCTCTGGGTGAAGAAGCCAAGGTGTCACACACAGACCCTCACCTCTATCTACCCTCCCCTCACCTCTATGAATGGAGCCCCAAGTAGTTACAATTCACATGAATTAATCAAGCTGTTCTCCATTAAAAGCTCTATCCAAAAGCTACTTGGCCTTTTGGTTATGTGGAGGAGACAGGATCTTCATCCTCCTTAAACTTAAATCTCTCAGCAGGAGCAAAAGCAGCAGTGGGCACGTCCTGGTCTGAATCCAGCTGCTGAATCCAGCACGTCCCTTGTGTCACCTGCAGCATGAGGAAGATGTGGCTCTTGCTGGCAGCACTGGTGAAGACAAAGCCAAGCCCTGGAGAAGGCTGGTGCCTTGGTGGAAGGTGGAACTAGTATTCCTGCTCCTTGGCTCCCACAGCCAGGGTGCAGCTGTCCCACAGCAGCCCTGCTGCCGGGTTTGTACCACTGGCACCTCCCAGGGCTGTGGTCCCCACCTGTCCCCGCAGGGAGCAATGGTGGCAGTGCAGGACGCTGGGTCGCAGTGCCACCGTGTGGGCTCTGCCAGCTCCCAGAGCACCGAGAGAGCGACCTGGGCTGCTCTCACCTGGGTCTGGGTCCCTCCAGCTGCTGACTGAGGGACCAGGAAAACAAAAACATCAAGCTGCCATCCCAGCCTCCCTGAGGATGCAGCGCTCCTTGGCTGGGGTCACTTTTCTCATCCAAGTCTTGCATGCTGAGGTCAAACATTTTCTTTTCTTGCAGGTTTGTTTAGGCAGCCTTGAGGCAGGACCCTCATCAAGCTTTTCCAAAAGCTTATATCCATATAAGCATATCTTCCTCAGGGCTTCCAAGAGGGCTAATATTGGAGTGTCCAGACTGGTGACCCCATGAAACTCAGCATTAAGGGGTTGTGGCAGGCTGTCCAGCATGCCTGGGGCTCCCAGCATCAAACACAGCACTCAGAACAGCTCCCCTGTGCCTTTTTTCTCATATTTTGGCATCCATCAGAAAATGGCATTCTGAGAGGGAAAGGCCCTTCAGCACCTTCCTAAGGCTGTAGGTCAGCTGTAGGAAGCTGTACATCTGTAGAGCTGGGCTAAAAGGCAGCACAAACCCCCTCATCCCCTTCAGTGTTTGGGACTCTTCTGTCACCACCCCATCTGCAAAAACCCCATGCATGCTCTCAGGCAGAAACACCCTTCCCTTGTGTATTTTAATACCAGCCAAGAAAAACCATGTGGCAATGCCTTCGAGCTGCTGTGCTGCTACTTAAGGGACCTGCATGAGAGACTGAGAGCAGTTTTGCTCCCAAACCTTCCAACCTGGTGAAATCCTGCTGCAAAGCTCAGCACCTCTAGATGGGCCCCAAACACCCTTCAGAGCTGACACCCATCTCTAAAGCCACCACAAGACCTGGGTCTGCAGCAGCTGGGAAACAAAACAGCAGAATTTAACAAAACAGCACTGAGCAAAACAGATTAATTTTTTAGGGGTTTTCTGGTGGTAAAGAATTACTCTCCACTGATCTTTGCCTTTGTAATGAATGGCTCTTTCCTTCTTAGCCCCACTGTCAGACAGGCTGCCGGGTAGCCTCGTCTGCAGCTTATCAAGGAGCTGTATTCCCTCTCTGGAGCCACAACAAACTGTCCAGCTGCTCCCTGAGATAGCTGCAGGAAGCCTTCAGCCTTGGTGACAGTGGCCTTGGTGGAGGGAAATGAGAGAAGGTTCCTGCTCCTGGGCAGGAGGGTCTGCTCTTGGATCTCCTGCCACTCCACTCAGCAGCTCTCCCTGAGCCTGTCATCACCAGGATTTTGCTGGAGGGAGTCTCTGGAGACAGGAGCAGCACTCCCCATGCCACAGAGATGAGTCACCAGCACGGTTCCCAGCCAGGGCCTTCCAGGGGACACCGAGCTTTGCTTCCCCACAGCTTCCAACTGTGTCAGCTTCTTGGAGACTCTCAGGCCTGGAGCTACTCCAGGAGCCTGGCTGGGCTGGGACTCAGCACTTTCAGATGATAGTGACAGCAGAAGAGGCTCTGCAGCCCCCCAGACACTACCTGCCCTCATTGCCATGGGCACCTGAACAGCCCCAGTGCCACCATCAGTGAGGAAGGAGACAGCAGAGGCAGCTTTTACCTCCAACCCATCCCACTCCTGCAAGAATTAAATGAAAGTTGTGTGCTCCATGGCTGGCACAGCTTGTGTCTGAGATGTTCCCTGGAAGTTCTTCAGGGCACAGCTCCAGCTGTGGGGTGTCTCTGGCCAGGGGGCACAGAGGAGATGTTCTGGGCTTTCAGAACTGCAAAAACCTGCTGGTGTGGGCAGTCTCCAGGGACCCCGTGGAGGAGTAGAGAAGTAGAATTGGGGATGTGTCAGCAATTACTTTGCTTTCTCACTGCAGAACGAGCCAGTGAGTGACAAGAATGAGCACTCCTTGGAAGTTTTGATTCAGATGGTGTGAGGTGGGGCAGAAAGTGGAGGGCAGGAGGACACTGAACTGGGAAATTTAGGGCTTATGCTGGAGTGGAGTGGAGTGTCCAGACTGGTGACCCCATGAAACTCAGGGTTAAGGGGTTTCTCTTGTGGCTGGCTGTCTGACATGCCTGGTGCTCCCAGCATCAAACACAGCACTCAGAACGGCTCCCCTGTGCGCATTTTCTTATATTTTGGCATCCATCAGAAAATTCCCCACTAGGGAACATAGCAGGGTGTTTTTTAAATCATGAAAAAGTATACTGTGGTTACAACAACCATGACTTAAGACCTCAGCTCTCCCCCCCGGGGCCCTGTGGTGAGCAGCCCCCACAGCTGCCTTGCAAAGCTGTGTCACATAAAGTGAGCTCTCATGAGCAAAGAGGTGGCCTTGAGGTTCTTGTGGCCAAGTTAAACTCAGCAGCTGCCAAAGGCCTTGGCATGCACAGCTACAGGTGAGTCTGCCCTGCAGCAAGCCCAGAGAGCTCTTCTGGACAGCAAGCTGGCCAAGTGTGGGATGTGGCAGAAGGCAGAGCACAGACACAAACTGCACCAGTCCAGCAGGAATGAGAGCAGACTTCACTTGATATTTGCATTTATTCAGCTCTCTTTCCCACTAACTGCCTCTGGAGAGCTCCACACAAAGACCAGAGCTCTGTGGCTTTTTCCCCTTCTTCTCTCTGCTCTGGAGTTCTGTCCCTCTCTCACTGTCATGGTTTGACCAGGAAGAAGTGGGAATTCTGGGAAGCTGTGGTCAAACCAATGAAGGTTTTGGGTTTCATACTGACACCTGGTGTAGCCAGTGGGGTTTGGACACACCTCCGAGAATACACAGGGGTTAAAAGCAGGGCACTGCCCTGGCACTTCCTCTTTTGGACATCGCGGCGAGGAGTTCAGATCTCTCTCCCCCGCCCAGCCTGTTGCTGCTGGGCGGGGGAGGGGCCAGCCATGCGGTAGCGGTAGGCCCGGGGCCTGGACAGAGATGGGGTTGAGGGGGCTTCGGGGGGCTTCGAGGATGGAAGGGTGGAAGATCCCAGAGAGTCAGCCCTCGGGCAGCCAGCCCCCCCCCCCCCCCCCCCCCCCCCCCCCCCCCCCCCGCCCACGCCCCAGGAGAGCAGCCAGCCGGGAGGAGAAGGAGGGAGACTGCCCGGCCGCAGCAGCAGCAGGTGTGGGAGTATCATCGTTCTAAGATAGACAGAGACTGAAACTTTTAACCCTTTCCTTTCATGATTAGAGCCTTGCAAAAATGCTAATCCTCCTCGAAGCTGAATAAGAAGGGAGATAAGAGATGAGATGTGGAGATGATTGGATGGGGAGAGATGATTTGGAGTGGCCTTTTGGCTGGACTTTTCTCGTGGCTATGGACTCAGTTGTTCCTGTGACACAGACTGCATTTAGGGGGAGGCAGTGCCTCAAAACCAGGAAGGTTCTTCGTGAGGACCCCCCGGCCCCAGGGGGTTGGAAAAATATGGGGGGGACAGAGGTCCCAAAAGCAGAGACTGTGCCTTTTTGGAGTGAGACAAGGCATCCTTGAAAGACAACCCTAAAAGCAGCTCTGGTCCATGCCGTCAGTGGTGAGAGCACTGGGCATGGAAGGACGATGTTACAAGCGGCAGAAGGACTTTTTTTTTTCTTCCGGGCGGTGCCGAAGTAACAGAGAAGCACACGAGGTTCTCAGTGTGTTTCCAGGAGAAGCCTATGGAACGAGAAGGACTCCTTTCCTCTTCATGAACTGATGTTTGAGTATACTAAAGTGTCGTGCCGGGCTGGGCAGTTGTTTTGAGAGAATGTATTGGATTGGGAAAGTCAGGTGGTGGGGAGGAGGAAAATGGTTTTTTTGTAAGGTTTTCAATTCTTTTTCTTCTTTTCTTATTCTCTCCCTACTTAGTCTAATAAGTGCCATTTATGTTTAAGTTAAGCTGGCTTTTTACTGTCACATCTCACAGCACCGTGGCTTTTCCCTGGCTCTCAGGCTCACACATGACACCACCGCTCCAGCAGCATCATGGGGCCCGCCTCCCCTCCGCACCGATTTATCCTTTTTGAAAAGGGTCACAATATGAACAATGGATCCAAAATCACATTCCCCACACCTTCTGGCAACAGCTCTCACAACTCATCATTTAAACCTGCCCATTCTTACAGTCCTTGCTACTTAGCCCTTAATCAGGCTGAAGATCAGTTCCCATCTGTCACAATACGACACAAAATGAGCGATACTCACACCTTGAGATGTTTAAGGTGAAAAAGGTGTGTTTATTTTTGGATTTTGATATTTACAGAATTTTAAAAGTGACTATGGATTGGAGGATGAAATTGCTACTTTTCTAACCACACTGGTCAAACTAACAGTCTATCAATTCTCTCTTCTTCCAGAAAGGAATGCAAAACAATCATTATTTACATGAAAAGCGCATGAGAAACTCCATTACAAAAACATAAACATCAGAAGGCACAGAAGAACTTTAGAAGAATAGGGCAACACCCATCTTCACCCCAAGACTACATCTCCCCACTTTTCCTGCCCATTTCCCTACCTTGTGTCCATCTTCCCTGCTCAAGCTGGGACTGTTGCAAGGGTTACTAACAGCTGTAGCTGTGTAGAACTCACCAGCACAGAGTTCAGCTGCTTCTTCTGCAAAAATATGGGTGAATAACCTTTTTCAAGTTACTGTCTTGTTATCACGTTTACAGCAGGCCAATAAACTTCAGAGTGAAGCACAAATAGGCTTGAAAGTGTTTTTAAGGCTTCTCCAGGCATCCACCACTCTGGCTCCTGTATGTCACCTCCTCCTGCTGGGGACAGGACTGTAGGGAGGTTTTTCACCAGTTTGGATGGCATTTCCCTAAGGAACAGAGCAGTTGCACCGAATTAGGGCTGTGCAAGAAAGTACTGCTGCAATAACACCTTTAAAATACCCTCTCTCTCTGGGACCTCCTGAGAGATTTTGTTTGATTTCCATGTTTTGTGGTGACTTGCAGGCCAGGACTAAGGAGGCATCACACATGGTTGGATCCACCAGCCCTGCTGCCATCCAGGACTCCTGGCATCCCTGTCTCCCTCTAGCTGTGCAGACAGCAGCCCTGATGCAGTATTTTATTGGTAGAAAGGAAGTACACCTCCAGAAAGCTTCCAAAAAGCCCAAGGATTTAAGATGCTAAAGAAACCATAATTCATAGGCAACAAATGCTGGCAGACTGAGTGCCAGAGGTGCCATCTAACAGGAGAGTGATGGAGCAACTGCTCCCATCCCTCATCTCCAGCACCCAGGGGCTGTTGTGTGCTCTAATTGAAAATGTGAATGTAGAGGAGTCTGCTCTGTACAACCTTCACAAGAAAAGGCCTATTAAGTTTAATAGATCCCAAGTGCTCCCAAAATCTATAAACAATGAGTCCTCAGGGAGCAGGGGGAGAAAAGGTCCTTTAAAGCATTGATCACTGGAACTGTACACCACAAAACACAAATTGTGAGTGCATTATTTAATTTCATTCAACTATTTGGTAGAAGGACACTTCACTGAAGACTTGTGCCCACAAACCTGTTTTTCCCAACAATATCAGACAGTGTGAGAAAGACTTATTTATCACTTCTGTGTCTGTTGTGTGCTTTATCAGGAACAGCACAAACCAGTTCTCCTGGTTTGGAAAGCCAGGTGTCTGTTAAGGAAGGCAGGAGCCTCCCCTGAAATGGAAAATGTAAACCTCCCCCTCTGAATTGCTATAAATTTGAAATTAAGGGGCTCTCGGGCAAAAAATATGCGAGAGGAATAACAGTTCTTTATTAGGGAAGAAAATAAAAAGATAAAATGAGCAATGTAGTAAACTAAACCAACACTGACAGAGTCAGAACCCAACCTGACACCCTGTGGGTCAGGGTGTTGGTGGCAGTCCCATTGGAATTGTGGCTGCAGCCCTCCTGCAGTGTCAGGGCTGGTTCTGCTGGAGCAGGGATCCTGTAGAGAAGGATGTATTCTTCCCCTGAAGATCCAGTAGAAGAAGAGGCAGCTGCTGTTCCTCTGAGGAATCCAGTGGAGAAAGCCATGCTGGTGTCTCAAAAATCTCTGGACTATATCCACGTAGGAATGCTTGGCTCCTCCCTCTGGGCTTGCATCTCCCAATGGGATGTTATAGTTCTTATCAGCCATGCAGTGACATTCAATAGCTGTTATCAGCAGATGTCCCCTCCCAAAGGAGAAGTGATTGTGGAAGAGATAAGGAAAACCGCCCATTGAACAGAACACAACTGCCATACAGATGGCAAATAAAATGCAATTTGCTTGGCAATCCAGGACACCAGTGCTAAGCTTTCCTTAACTGCATCCCCACATTCTTGTGTCATAGCCTGAGAGCTGAATCCTCCAGGGGATGGTCCTTTGCACTCCCTATGGATACTGCAAACCTGAGAATGTCCCAGGAGCTCTGCAGCCCTTGCTTAAAGCTCCCACAAAGTGCTAATTTTAGGGATGTGCCAAGGTTAGGGATGATGCTGCGAGTAGCAGTGGGCAGAGATGAGCAGGTTGAAAATGCTGAGCTACCCATAGTGTGGAATCTAGGCCAGCACATGATAGATACAACCCTGATGCATCCAGGGGTTTTGCTTTCCTCCAGAGGTTGCATCATAAATGAGATTGTTCCAGGCTGTGAGCTTTGCTCGAGCTGGAGCCCCTCAAGGACAACTGAGGGGTGCTCTGGGTTGCATGTTGGAAGAGTTAATGGAGCTGCTCTGTAGAGCCGGTTCAAAAGAATCCTCTTCCTTGACTCATTTGGGAAAATGAGCATTTGTTCTACTTCAAATTTCCCATTAATTAAAAAAAAAAAAATCTTCTTATTTAATTTACAGGACAATGTTCACAACTCTTCAATGGGAGGGCAGAAAGTGCACAGAGAAAATTGATAATGGGCTGTGCTGCAAGTGTTACCACGTGGACTGTGATCCTGTGATACCTGCTCTCCATGGCTCTGCCAGCACATGGATACCCACAGATCAACCTCAGGGGCTCACACCTTGGGCACAGGTGCTTTTCACTTTGCCTGACACAGGTGAGAGGGAGTTTTCACAGCTGGAACCAGGGGTGGGTGAGCAAACAGAAGGGCAGGAACATCATGATTTGGGAGGACAGCTCTCCCCAGCCTTTCATACTGGGACATTTTCACCAGCATGTGCAGCCATTCCTTTCATTGACTGGGAACACAAAGCTAAATCAGTCCTTGGGACTCCCCCCTGCATTATTATAACACTGCAGGCTGCTGTTTGAAGCAGGAGATTGATGCAAAGGCTAAAATCAAGG
This sequence comes from Zonotrichia leucophrys gambelii, assembly GCF_028769735.1. NCBI lineage: Eukaryota > Metazoa > Chordata > Aves > Passeriformes > Passerellidae > Zonotrichia > Zonotrichia leucophrys. The sequence goes on along the minus strand of NC_088171.1, from coordinate 5,583,990 downwards.
GAGGGAAAATGTAGAATAGTGGGAAATCGCCATATTCAGAGATTATTAAAAGAAATAGGTGCTGAAACATGAAGGGAGGTGCCAGTGTCACCTTGGCAGAGCAGGCTGGGAAGGGAGAGCTCTGCCTGGAACAAGCCAGGTACCAGCTGCAGAGACTCTCCTCACTCCTCCCAGCAGCAGGAACCACACAGGGCTGCTGCCTCCAGCCCTGGTGCCACAGTGCCGGGCACAGCATGGATGGAAAACAAATGGCGAGATCATTTATTCTGAAAAGACCTCCCAGTCTAAACGCCCGGAGACACAACAGGGAAGAAATTCCTTGGCTGAGCTGTAATCCTGTGCACAGGATCTGGCCACACAAATGCACTCCATGTGGCAGTGCTGCTTATGGAAATGATGGATGTCACATCCTCTCCTTTGCAACACAGCAGAAACAAAGCTCAGGTGGGTTTCTGAGCTGGGCAATCTGTGCCTGCTGCCCAGGCAGGAGCTGTACCTGAGCAGATGTGCTCCTGCCATCCCTCACTGTCAGACCTCAGGGAGCAGAGCTGTGGCTGAAGTGCATTTCAAGAAGACTTTGCAGCTTGTCCCCAAGGCCCTCCCTCAGGATTTTGTGGCTTTTCCAGGGTGGAACATCATTGTTCCTTCCAGAAAGGCGTTTCACATCTCTGGGCTCACATATGTACCATATATTTGCTCGGTGAGCAAAGGCTCCAGCTTTCCAAGGCCAAACTGTGTTGGGCACAGGCAGCTGGCAGGGAGGGGCAGAGGGCTGTGTGAAATATGGTTGTGGTGGGAAACACTCTTCTCTTCTCTTCACCAGAGCAAACCCAGAAAGGCTTCTCAGGCACCCAGGCAGGGCTGGGCATTTTCAGATCCTGGGGACCCCCCACACCAGGACCCCACTCCGAGGCCACAGCTCCAACATGTTCCACAGGAGGAAAAACCTCTCGGGTTTTCACCATCTTGCCTTCAGTTCCTTTAAAAGTCTATGGAAAGAAGATTTCCAAAGAACGGATCATGTTCCTGTGTTGTCACATATTGTAGCCTGTGTGCAGCACTACCTTTTTTTTGACCTGTGCTGGAACTTGTGGTTATTTCCCTTGTATTTCTTCCAAATTTTCATTCTAAAATCCCTTCACTGAAAAGACTGGAATCTGTTAGTGAGGCAAGGTTATGTATATCCAGCAATCCTCTCTTTCATAAGCATCCTTGCCCTGGTGCAGCTGTTTGGACCATCACCAGGAATATGTCCCTGTCTATTTGGATCACGAGGGAACGTGATCTTTCATGTTGTAGGAGATTTACATGTGGCATTTTCTCTACAGCAACATAACAAAACCCCACCCAAAGTCTCAAAGCTTCCAGGAAGCTCAAATACAAATTTTACAACTTGAGAACCTATTTTTGTTTGGCTTTGTTTTTAAAAACCCTTTCTTTTTCTCCCTTTGATGATTTTCCCTGCTGTTGAGGGCAGATGAAAAGCCATCAGAGACAGCACTTTGTGGCCTGGAATTGCTCTCCAGTGCCCTGGTCCAGCTCTGCAGCCCATCCACACTCCAGCTGTGTGCTGGGAGGAGGCAGGGAGTGGCATGTCCCCCTCCCCAGGCCACAGTGGTGAGGTGAAATGTGTCCTCCCATCTGGATTATCAGGGGACCACAATTACCTGCACTCTGGATGCCACCACTTCAAATGGGAAAGCAGGAGGGGGGAAATGATGGCATTTTCAGGAGGAAAGTATCATTTACCCTGGCAGAGTAGCACAGATCTGAGCTCATTTTCAAAATATGCAAGACACAGAGAAAACCCTCCAGCCCAACCTGTGTCAACAGCTTTATCTCCAGAGAGGAAAAGCCTCAGTGTGAGGGTGTTGTGACAGCACTTCCCAGGAGTTAGGCCAGCAGTGTGTCCTAAAGCCATCCCACCTGCAGTCAGCCCTGGTTCTGCATCCCCTGGGGCTGTCAGGATGGGGTGCAGGGGTGTGGGCAGCCAGCAGGACATGCACACCTGCCTCAAGCTGCTTCCTCCCCCATTCTGCACCTCCTGGCACAGGAACATCTGTCACACGGAGAGCAGCTAATTTGTCACAGATGAAAGCCAACAGAGAAGTGTCCTCTGCCATCTCCTCCTCCCTGGGGATCCTCAGGGACTGGGACTGTCTGCTGAGAAAAGGAGCTGCTCCTTCAGTGTCTGAATGAGAGCATCCCCAGCAGAAAAAGAGGTGGGGAGCCCAGATATGTGACACTTGGTGTCACCTGGCCATTCCCCTGTGGCCTGGGCACCAAGAAGGCTCTTTGAGCCATGGAGCTGATGTCCACAGGTGTCTATTCTCAAGTGACAGGGTCATAAAAATGATTCACAGGGATTTGTCAATGGTCTGTGAAATCTCAAAGAAGCCCAAACCTTGGAGACCTGATGCTATTTCCCTCCTCTCACAGAACCACTAGGATTAGCTCAACAGTCAGGCTGAACCAAATCAGAGCTCTGCCTGGGCTCTGTGCAAGCACAACTGTAGAGCAAGTATCACACAGTGCCATAAATGCACCCATAAAGTAGAATCATCTATCTAAACCCATGCACACACATCCACAAAAGATTTTTTTCCCCTGACTTTGTATCTGCACATCATCAGCATTTGGCTTATGACATGATTTCTGTTATCAGAATCCCACTTGTAAAGTAATTTGTCTGACCATTGGGTTTCTGTGCAGAATAAAAATGCAACCTGGGGAAATGAGAGGGAGGAGGCAAAGTGTTTTCCAAGTGATCTCAGTGGCTGATTTTTTTTTTCTTTCCCAAACTCAGTAATGGGTACTGCTAGGGAGAAACCTTCAAGAGCACATGAAAACATTAATGAAGGCTGGAATGATGTCTGGTATCCAACCCAATAATTCTCCTCCCAGTAATTTCTTTAAGCCTCATACTTGGAGTTCAGTAGGTCATAAATTTTCCCTGCTCTGAAGTTAACTGGGTCCACAAGATGCAAATGTATTACTCATACACTGGTTAATTTGTATGCTCATTGCTTTCCAACCTCTCCACAAATTGATTTTTAGATTCCTTATTTAAGCCAGGAAAATATTTCCTGCCTCATGTCTCAGAAGGTCACAGCACAAAGTGATGCTGCTGGCAGCCACAGGGAAGCACAAAGTCAAGCAGAGGGGTGGAGAACAAGTTTCCCCATCTCAGGCTCGGGCAAAAGTCAGTCAGGATTCAAACTGCACCTGGCAGATGCCTGTTTGGAGCTGTGCTGGGGCAGGGAAGCAGAACTGCAGAAGGGAGAAGGGCAGGAGGGAGGCAGGGCAGTAAAACAGCTGAGCAGCACAGGCCTGGCTGAGAGGGTGCAAGCTGGCATCCCCAGGTGCCTCCTTTCTTCTCACTTCCATCTCTCTGGGTTCATCTGCCACCTTGAGCCCCACTGGTGCCTTCTGTTCTCTCTCTTAGAAGGGATATATCGACTTTTTAACCCATTTGAAGGGTGTTGTGCAGCTATAAATGTCCTTGCAAGCATCTTGATGCCTCCATGTACTGGTTCAAAGCAAATTTGGGAGAGAACCCCCAAAGGGGCTCCTCTAGGAAAGCAGATTCAATTGGCCCCTCCCCCCAACCGGTCCGGGAGAAAATACCTCCTTGGAGAAAAGGGAAAAAAAACCTAAACAATATTAAAAAATAAACCCCCTTGCCACTCCAAAAGAGATGACAAACTGAGAAAGTCCCTCCCTGGGTTGCAGCTCAGCTCACTCAGTCTCTGATCAGTCCCTCAGTGCTGGAAATGTCGCAGGCCAGGCCGGGCCTGGTGGGCCTCATGTGCAGCTGCCGGTGCTCCCCTGGGTGTTCAGTCCAGAGCAGGTTAAACAGGGCCAAAGAAAAGGGAAAAAACCACAGTCCAGGGAACTTCTTTGCCTCAGCTAGCTAAACTAACTAAAGCAAAGGAGAGCTCTGTCCCGCTGTCTGTCCATCCGCAGACAACACAGTCCAGGAGCAGGAATGTGGAGGAGTGAGAGCAGTGTCTGAAAACACACTGCTTCTTCTGTCCCCCCTTCACTCTCTGGAACAAGCCTTAAAGGTGCAAAACTTATTATTCACCATAACAGAACGAGATGATTTGGGATAAAAGCATCATAGTCAACCCAGGACACTCCATAAGTTGTCCAAAGTCGCCCTCTGCACATTCAGGGGGTGGCTTGAGATGCTGCCAGGCGCTGAGGTGAGATGTCCATGCTTATCTCAGGCAGGGACTGAGATCCCACACTACGGTGTGAGCATGGGGTCAGCTCCAGGGCTGCCAGCCTCCAGTGCCTCTCCATGAAAAGCTGTCAGCACCTGGAAATGTGCAAGTCCACCAACTTGGAAGCAAGGCTGGAGTATGGCTCCATTCCAGGCCAAACCTCCCTAGCTCTTAGTGGTGCTTTGGGATGATTAACCTTTGCCTGGAAGCATGAGATTGTACCAAAAGGGCACAAAGGGGCAGAGTGTTGAGGTGTTTGTGAGGATCCTCAGGAAGAGGTGAGAGACGAGAATCTGACTCCATGCTCTCAGAAGGCTGATATTATATTATATTATATTATATTATATTATATTATATTATATTATATTATATTATATTATATTATATTATATTATATTATATATCATATCATATCATATCATATCATATCACATTACATTATGCTATATTAAAACTATACTAAAAAAGAGAAATTATACATCAGAAGGCTTAACAAGAATGACAATAAAAACTCCTGACTGACTCCTCGGCGTCCAACACAGCTGATGGTGATTGGTCATTAATTAAAAACAATTCACATGAAACCATTCAAACATTCACCTCTTGGTAAACAATGTCCAAGCCACATTCCAAAGCAGCAAACACAAGAGCAGCAATCAGATAATTCTTGTTTTCATTCCTCTCTGAGGCTTCTAAGCTTCCCAGGAGAAAATCCTGGGCAAAGAGGGTTTTTCAGAAAATATCATGGTGACAGAGTTATCTTCAGACTTAATGGAGTGAGTCATTAGCAGAGATTCACCCCTGATTTGCATCAGACACAGACCCCTGGAAAGCTCTCCTGCCTGTCCCTGTGTGTCCCTATTTAAAGAAGTTCCTCAAATACTTTAAGGAATGTTTCACCTTCTCACAGGCTCTCATTACATTCCTCCCTCACCCTCTCTGGGGTGTCACATCCATGTCTTGGTCTCTGCTTTTGCTTTCTTTTTTCCATCTGATTACATTTTGACAGTGATTCTGCGGCCTTTATGTACTGGCTCCTGCTCTGTTTGTATTCTAGGAAACATTTACTGCCTGTCTGCCTTGCCAGCACTGGGATTGCTCACCCTCCCTAGGGAACAATGAGAAATGATGTGTCAGAACTCACCCGCTTCCCAGCACTCCCTGCTTACTACGAGGACCCCATGGGCAAGAGAACAAATAGATTACTACAATTTATATCTCTCTGGATAATGTCTTGCAGCTTATCTTCCCAATTGGGATATTGTTCACTCTGTTGGGCCCCTTTCAGCTAAGGAATTGTGTGGTAGTGACATCCACAGTGGTGAAAAATTGCTGGCCTGACAACAACAGCATTATGGGAAAACCAAGTTTTCTCCCTTTTTTCTATCCTCAGAGATGCTTGTTATAATGTGGTGGAAATTAGGGCTTGGCAGGAAAAGGTTTCTGTGTCCCATTAAACTTTTTATTATTTCCAAAGGTTCCCCATTCTTTAGTGAGACAAAGCCCAGAACATCTACCCTTTAAGATGGAAATGAAATTATCCCAGCATGGTGGCAGGTTGCTTCTGCCCCACTCTGGGACGCTGGGGCTCAAGTTCCTGCTGCTGATATGTCCAGGCCAAATGGTGAATGGACCAGAGTGGCTTTTGGTTGCCCTGAAGTGGCTCTGCCTCTTAAACTGCCTGCTGGAGGTGTTTCATTTTGTATTCAAATGTTCTTTTGAAACCACGACTTGATGCTGGGATTTCCACATCCCTTGGCACTGAGGTTTTGGAAAAAATATAACCTGGTCAGTGGTTTGCAGATCTGAGCAAGGTCCTGCCTGTCCCTAAAATAATCTTCAAGACTGCATAAATTTGTAGTTGAGCTCAATGTTCTTAAAAGGCTTTTCCAACCTAAATGATTCCATGGATAAATGTTTCTAAATCTCATGAAAAGTGGTTTATGACCATCATAATTTTCTGTAGAAAATAGATTTGTCTGAAAAAGTCCCAACCCACTCTAGCAACAGTACAGCACAGAAGCACATCATGCATTGAGTGATTAGCAAAGTCCTCCTCACCTTCATCTTTCACCTGCTGTCCTTATTTTCCAAAATCTTCCTAAAACCTAAATCAACAATCACTGCCAGGGGCTCCTTCACCTCTCAAAATACCTCCAAGGCAACCATGTCATCATTTTCTGCCCCAGGCCACCATGGTGGTGGCCTCAGGTGATGTCACAAGCCAGGTGGCCTCAGCTCTTTTCTTCTCAGACCCCAGCTAGGTCTTTGGCTTTTGCTGCCTCCATGGTAACTGGACTTGGGAGTTCTTTGACTGAGGACTTCTTAATTAAACCCTTTGTGCTCTGCCCTTCCAAGATGGGTGGTTTGAAGGAAATGGTGAGGAAGGAGGTGGCTCTTCATGCCTGCAGAAACCTCTGCTCCTTGTTTAGCCTGCTAATATCCCATAAAGAAATTCCACTGGGAGAGCTCAGATTCCCATTGCTGCTCAGCCTGCTCTCAGTGAACACCAATACCCTCTGCACCTCCCAGACTGCACAGCACAGCCCATCCCTCCCCACACTCACCTGGGAAGGCCAAAACATCCTTGTCTGAAGACTCCTGATAGAGTCAGTTGGCTGCATCAGGAAACCCTCATTTGGCATTCCCCTCCCTGCTCCCAAGGGCAGCCTGGCAGGCCCAGAGCCCTGTGTGGTATTTTTAGGGTCCTCTGTGGCAGGAAGGAAATTATGAGTCTGACTTTAGGTTTTAGAAGGTCAATTTATTATTTTATTTTTTTATATTAAAGAATGCTATGCTAAAACTATACTAAAGAATAGAGAAAGGATAATTACAGAAGGTTTAACAAGATACTAATGAAAAACTCATGACTTCTCCCAGAGTCCCGACACAGCCTGACCATGATTGATCATTAAGTAAAAACAATTCACATGTTGGATAAACAATCTCTAAACTCCATTCCAGAGCAGCAAAACACATGAGAAGCAATCACATAATTATTGTTTTCATTTTTCTCCAAGGTTTCTCAGCTTCCCAGGAGAAGAAATCCTGGCGAAGGGATTTTTCAGAAAATATGACAGTGACAGCCCTGTGTGTCCCTGAAGGCCAGCGCTGACACAAGGAACCCTCTCTCCCACAAGAGCCATCTCCTCTGGCAACCTCATTCACTCTGCCCAATCAATCCCAACCCCATTCCCAGCAAGGAGGCCTCATTAATCCTGGCAGGATGGAGAGGGAGGCTTGTGGTCCAGAAGATTTTCCCGTAGGAACAGGAGTGAGATGACCAAGACTTGCCCAGTGACCATCCAGATGGGAATAACCTTTGGCCACTGTTGGCATGGGCAGGGCTGGGTGTTGGACATGGTGCTGCTAAATAGAGGGGTTGAAGCTGTCTGGATGTGAGGATGCAAGGAGACTGTGGGGAATTGTTTAGGAGAGCTCTGAGAAATATTGGTTGAGTGCTTCCATTTAATTATTCACTCTGCTTAATTTGCTCTTGGACAAGATGAATCGTTCATTGACTGTGCAGTCTGGAAGCAAGTCCTTCCTGACTAAACAGGCTCAGCATTAAATGGTAAAATAAATGAAAGCCAAGCAAAGAAAATTCCTCGTCTCTGATTGATCACGTAACGGCAAGATTCTTTTAGGGAAGCTAGAGCTGATAGAAATATAAACACAAATTCTACCACTTGGCAGAAAAGCTTTCTCCAGTTTTTCCTTTAATAGATTTTTTTTCCAGGCAATTTTGTTTTTTCAGAAAACACTGAACTGACAGTGTTGTCAATGTCACTGCAGATTATATTAGCTGGAGGTCTGGGTGGCTGAGTGGCACAGGCAGGGCCAATCTAAAAATGCTGGGATTATTTTTGGCTGGGGTGTCAGGACGCATGGTGGGAATCACCGGTTTCAAAAACATGGAAAACAGAATTTTCAGACTGTCTTCAGAAACTCTTTCAGAATTTTCCTCCTGTCTTCATACTCTTCATCATCTCTGCTTACAGAGAAGCAGCACCACTGTGGGGCACCTCATTGACACCTCCACCTCAGGGGTCTGTCTGAGGTCAAGGGGAATCACCTTCTGCCTCATCTCAGTGATCTTGGCTGCAACCACACAGCTGCAAATTTCTGCTCCTGTCAGCCCTATTTTGGGGCTCCCCTCCTGGATCAGGCACTGGCCACCCACTGGCAGGACATGGGCAAGTTGATTCCACTTTCTGTTCTGTCCTATGGAGTTATGAAATATTTCAGGGCATTTGCTAAATAGCTGCAGGTATTTATGGGCTCTCCAGCCCAGCAGGATCCCCCTCTACATTTGGCTTCAAAGCAGTAATTCTATAAATAATGGAAGGGTGGATTTATGCAGGAGCAAAGCAGCAACGTCTTCAGCCCTTGATTTTTAACCACTGACTACCAACAAAGACTTCTGGCAAACTGGAATTATTCATTTACTAACCTCAACCCTTGAACTAAATGACTGGCAATCATAACTCCAGTGTGAAATCATTCAACCCTCATTTTCAGGTTTTTAAAATAAACAGGACCAAGTTTCACACAATACAGATGTGAAAATTCTTCCAGCACAAATGTCTGAGCCCAGCACATGCTACATTAATTTTATTTTCCTTCTTTCATCCTGATTAAACTGTCCACTAGTAATTCTTTGCCTCTGGCCAAATGCAAACACAACTCTGCCACTAATAGGAATTGAGTATGCCTGCATAAAAATACAATTAAAGTAACAGTACACTTCACATTTCATGCCACTCAAATTTTCAAGTAGGTCTGTTATTACAGGATTTCTCATGCATTGTTAGAATTTTTTTGCATTACACTTTAAGCAACCAATTTTCTTCTCCGGTCAATCAGCATTAAATATAATGTCATGCCTTATCTTGGCTTGAAATAATAACAACAAAAAAAAATCCCATCCCAGATGTTTAAGATGTTTTTTTCCTCTTCCGAGAAGGGTTAAGAGATGTGAAAGATTTTCCCACCCAGTATTTCAAGTGACCCATGGATTTTTACATTTTCTAGGCAAAACCTAGAATGACCCAGACAGTTATACACTGAGGGAGCTCTGATGAGGGGAGTGAAGGCTGATTTTCAAATCACTGCTCTGAGCAAGACGGAGAGGAGGTTTGATCCCAGCCTCTGTGACTGGAGAGGAGACTGCTTTCAGCACTGACCCAGTTATCACACCACAAGAAGCGAAAGGGATGAGCCTTTTCCTCCAGCTTTAATTCCTACTCTGTTCCCAAAGCCAGATGGACTTGGGAGCCAAAGCTTTGGCCTTGAAAATGATCATTTCCTGATGAAAAAAGGGCTGTTCAGAAAATTCCTAGCCAGCAGTACTGACATCTGAACTGGGCCTGGCAACACCAGCACAGCCAACCCAAAGATCAGGTCTGTCCTTCAGATAAAACTTCTCCATCCACCAGGGAGGAGAGGTCAGCCTTCGAAGCTCTTCTTCCTGAGCCAGTCACTCTAATTCAGCATTCCCTGATGCTTTTCCATCACAAAACCATTTGCACCCTACTAAAGTACTGCCACTTGGGCTGGGGACAGCCCTGCACTCACACTTTGTAGCAGGGACAGGTCAGTGTATTGTGGACAGTGCAGAAAAAGCTGCATTTATTGGGGTTTGGGAAGGTCTTCTAAGAGCCTTTCAGACATGGCACTGAACAGCTTCGAAGGAAGAGGAAGAGCTGGAAAACCAAGAAAAGGCTGGTTGAATGAGCAGAGTTGTAAGAAATCTTTGGCTCATGTGCACAAGGTTAAAGGCCAGAACCTCTGCAGTGTTCGTGTCAGCCCGGTGTTGTTTAAACATTTGTGGAAAATTGTAGGTTTATCTGTACAGGGTGCATTAAAAAAAAAAAAAAGCCTTAATGCAGCAACTCATCTCACAGCTCCCTCTAAACAACCTCTGAACCTCATTCTATAGCCAATTAATTCAATTGCTTCTTTTATATCTGCTGGAACCAAACTTGAGCAAAAAAAGCTCAGCCACCCTTTTTATCGCCTGCCAGCGCACAGCAGTCATCAGAGAAGGTTCCAGTAGGTCATAATTTAGTCAATATTTTACTTTGCAAAACACATGAAAACCCTTTGACATCAAAAGCAATAGATTTACAGATGCTGGGCATTTACAGATATGGCTGCTCTGCCAAACTATGAGCATGATCACTAGTTCAGATTAAACGTCTGGTTTTGCCTCAGAGTGGAAATTGGCACTCATCCATCAGTTCCCCAAATTCAATTCAACAGCTCCTACAGATTGCAACCACATTTCCTCTCTGGCTGGCCTGTACCAGGGTCAGGGGCACAGATACAGGGGTCAGATTCCTGCCAGCCCTCAGCATCACCCAGAGCTGTGTCTGGTCCTGAGCTGCTTCACAAATGCATTTGTCTGTAAGTTCACATGTCATGGAATACTCCAGCAGGATGCCTTAACTGGAAGCAGATACACAATTATCTGTCCTCATGTCCCCAAGGAGAGACCCCCTCTCCCAGATTGCAAGGCAAAGTGTGTTCTATTTGCTGTCTGTCAGAGGTGGGGCAGTTCTCTGCTGTTCATGGGGCAGTTTTTTCTTTATCTTTCCCACAGCCAATCCTCCCTCCAAGAGATCTCTGCTGACCATGGCCACTGAGTGTCCCTGCAGGGCTGATCCAATCCCAGCATCCCATGGGGAGATGCTCCGCCCAGGGGAGGAGCCAAGCATTCCTACCTGGATCCAATCTGAGCCTGGCACAGCACAGCAGCCTTTGCCCCCTGCATTGCCAGAGGAGCAGCTTTCTGCTGCCCTGCATTGCCAGAGGAACAGCAGCTGCCTCTTCCACCGGATCTTCAGAGGAAGACTCCACCTTTCTACAGGATCCCTGCTCCAATGGAACTACACCTGACACTCCTGGTGGGCTACAGCCGCAATTCCAGTGGGACTGCTGCCAACACCCTGACCCACAGGGTGTCAGGTTGGGTTCTGACTCTGTCAGTGTTGTTTTGATTTACTGCATTGTTTATTTTATCCTTTTATTTTCTTCCCTAATAAAGAACTGTTATTCCTGCTCCCATATTTTTGCCTGAGAGCCTCTTAATTTCACATTTATAACAATTTGGAGGGTGTGGGTTTACATTTTCCATTTCAGGGGAGGCTCCTGCCTTCCTTAACAGACACCTCTCTTTCCAAACCAAGACACCCTGCCAGGTGTCTGGTGGTAGTGGGGAAGATTCAAGAGATCAGGACAATGGAAAAATATTTCTCATCACATCAGGAGCTTTTTCTCAGTGCATTTTTCAGAATGACAATGAATAGGGTGGGGAAGGATATGGATGGCCCATCTAGCACCACCCTTTACTTACTGCATTTCCATTAAGGCATGCAATCAAAGAGTTTTAATTTTTATGGTGTCTGCATTGGGGACAGAAAAGCTTTTCATTTCCCCTTCTCCATTGATATTTTTTCTGTGAAGCAAGCATTAAAAAGTAGGTTTTGCTGAAGATCAACCAGTAAATTGCTCTGCTACAGTGTGGGACTAGAGTGGATGGATTTCAATTTGTAGGACTCCTGGCTTCTGTTTCAAAATCTGCATTAACTCCTGAGTTGACCCTTGGCCTATCATGATCTGAAATCTTATCTTATTAAAGTGGCAAGGAAGAGAGTGCCAGTCTCATTAGACCCTTTCTGAAGTCATTTACTTTGGGTTCTGCCTGCAATATTTCTCTTAAATCTCTATTTTCATTACATTAAATATGTCTTGGGAGGGAAGAGCTCCTTTAATTCCTCACTTGGCCCAGTGCCACTGGGCTTCCTTCCCTTCAAGAAGGGCAGGGGATATTCCAGGTTTTGCCCTGCTCTTCAGCAGTCTCACCTGCCAGCTTTGTCTGGGGAATGATCACAGAATATGCAGATCTGTCAGTGGCAGCCCAGCACCACACTTTGCCCACCCAGGTTTTTAATGATGCTTCTTTGAACATGACTTCTTTTCTGCATGGAAGCAGAATCCACCTTTTAGTGGTGAATTGGTACCACTGCACCCCAAAGTGCCCTTTTGGGTGCCTGACCCTGACACTGATGAAGAAAGGCAGGATTCTTCTCCTCCAAACACTCAAAAAGTACAGAAAATCTTGCTCCACCAACCCCTGCAAAGCTAAAAGTGTCATGGTTCACCTGCAGGTGCTACCCCAACCAAATCCCCTCTGCCACCACTTTTATGAGAGCTGAGATGCTGTTTTCCAGAGATGCTGAGTGGTGAGTGTTGGGAAGGATGAAAGTCTGACAAGAAAGTCTCACAGATATGTATGCTGGGTAGAAAGATTTTTGAATGTAGAACCTGAAGAAGGAATAGAGATGGAAGCAAGTTTTGATATAGAAGAATAATAGATGTGTAAATTGAGCTGAGCCACTCTTACTGGGTAATTAAGAAGGCAAATGTTGTGTTAGTTAGAAGGGGTTTTATGGCGTAGAGTGAAGGATAAACCCACCTCAAACAAGAAGATGTTTTTTACCCAGCAGATAGCACAGGCAAACAAGTCAGCAAACGTTGCAAGTAGAAAAAAGGTCTCAGAATTTTCCACTGCAAGAAAACTGAAAAACAACTTCCAGCTTAAACTGTAATGTACTAACTTTTAGTGATTGGAGAATAGTAACATGAATATGGTAATTATAATAGTTATGATTGTCACCCTGTTTTTTCAAGTTTTTCTAAGCCTTCTGATGTTTACATTCTTATAACGAACTTTCTCATGCACTTTATGTAAATAACTTATTGTTTCACATTCTTTTATAGAAGAGAAAAAATTTGATGGACTGTTAATTTGTCCAGTGGCACTGTCACTCTCCAACCCACTGTCACTTTTAGAAATTTATAAATGTTGAAGTCAGAAATTAAATACCCTCTTTTTTACCTTAGAGAGTTGCGTGTCTGCGTCACTTAATTTTGTGTCCTATAGCAACATATGACAGTCCATAGGTAAAAGTTGAGGTATAGATTGGTTCTTCTGTATTAAGATGCTAAGCAAAGTATATAATGCAATGTAACCAAAACCAAAAGATCTCCAGGCCTGCCTGCAGCTGGAGCTGACAGCTGTAGGCACAGGTTCTGTCACCGACAGCCCTGGACTGCTGTAACATCCTGGATGTAATAAACTGCATTTGGAAGAGCAGCCTGGAGTCCTGCATCCCTCATTTTGGCTCTTACAGGTGAGGTGCAGATCTGCTCTGCCTGGTGTTCAGTGGTTCACAAGGGCTTGTGCAATGCTGCTACAGGATTTGTTCTCAAAGTCCTTCAGCCTCACCAAGCAGGTGACTTCACACCTTCATGCTTTTCCTAAACTTCATGCATCCATTTCCTAGATACCCTCTGTCTTTATTGCTGCCCAGATCCCACCCAATCTACCAGAAAGGCCTTTCCACTCCTTGAGAACTCCCAGTCCTTTAACAATCAGCTCAAAGCAGGAGGCACCACTGAAAGCCCAGCAATGGGAGCACAATGCTGTTACCTGTTGGAACCCAGGACATCCCTCTGACTGCCCTGGGTGATTCGAGACCCTGGCAGGGGCTCAGAGACCTTGGCACAGAGTAAAAAACACCTGTGCCTTTGATTTTAGTCCATGGAAACAATTACCAACTTTGTGTGAGGATTTACAAGCCACAAGAGTTTGAGTAGAATGATGGTGAATTTGTCACAGGGTGAAAAAGTAGAATTTTGGGGTTTTACAATGGGGGTTGAAGAGGCAAGATGGAGGAATCTGGGCATGTCCTGCCTTTCTCCTTCTTCTTGCCCTCCATCTTCTGCTGTGATGGTGACACTTCTGGATTGGTTTAGGGTAGAGACAGACTGTCTAACATAGGTGATAGGTATTGGAAAATTATTGTAAATAAAGTACATATAGTTCTTAGTATAGAAAACTAACACTGCCCCAAGGGCGGTCAGTGTGCTACAACCTGACCTGCTGGACAGATCTCAGCAGGTCAGAGAAAGAATGTAATAGATAAGAAAAAATAAACAACTTTGAGAACCAGAGCTGAGGAATCTCAACTTCTTCTTCGGTTGCGGGGCTGGGAAAGAAAAAGATTTTCCAATACCTTGGGGTTATCTCAACCACAGAAAACTGAGATCAGTGGAGCAGATGTGCCGGGAGGCAGCAGGGCAGGGGGCCCTGGCAGAGGAGGGGATGGCAGCTGGAGCACAGACGGCCTCTCCACAGCCTCTGCCGGGGACAGGGCAGCCCCTTCCAGGCTGTCTGTGCTGCTGCTGCGTGCTCGCATCCTCGTTAATAACACCCAGAGCAGGTGATGGATGGGCAGCACTCAGGGGTGAACCACGGCCAGCTGCCTGCAGCTGCCCTGAGAAAACAATATTTAGCCAAAAGCCCGGTGGGTTTTTTTTCCCATTCTGCCAGATTTGGAATACAAGGGACATCTTCGATTCCCTCACTGAAGTGAAGTTATTTGAGTCGCCTTGTGTTTCCTGTGGGGTGATGCTGTGCTCCACAGAGCAGAGAAGGATGCAGCTGGATTTCTTTGTTCCAGAAAACAAGGAATAGCTTCTCTTGAGTGGATGTGCTGCTGTTACCTGTCAGAACCCAGGACATTCCTCTGACTGCCCTGGAGGACTTGAGACCCTGGCAAGGGGCTCAGAGACCTTTGCACAGAGTCAAAACCACCTGTGCCTTCGATTTTAGCCCATGGAAACAATTAGCAAATTTATGTGAAGAGTTACAAGCCATAAGACTTTGAGTAGAATGTTAGTGAATTTATCACATGGTGATAAAGTAGAATTTTGAGGTTTTAGAATGGGGGTTCAAGAGGCAAGATGGAGGGATCTGGGTGTGTTTTCTTCTTCTTCTTCTTCTCCTTCTTCTTGTCCTCCATCTTCTGCTGTGATGGTGACACTTCTGGATTGGTTTAGAGCAGAGACAGACTGTCTAACATAGGTGATAGGTATTGGAAAATTATTGTAAATAACATAAATGTAGTTTTTAATATAAAATAATAACACTGCCCCAAGGGTAGTCAGAGTGCCTCAACCCGACCTGCCGGACAGACCTCAGCAGGTCAGAGAAAAAATGTATTAGATAAGAGAAAACAAACAGCCTTGAAAAGCAGAGCTGAGGAATCTCGACTTCTTCTTCGGTCACAGGGCTGAGAAAAAAGACTCTTTAATACCTGGGGAGCCATTTCAGCAACACAAAACCCGAGAGTTACCAAGGTGTTTTGCCTCCTAGTACATAAAAACACTGCTTAACCGCGAAAATAACCCCCAAATTTAAATATTGCTGTTTCAAGATGTTTGCACCTCTGATTTTTGAGCTTCAGCTGGGTGGGTGAAGACCAGAAAATAAAAGCAAACCAAGCAACTAAACCCATACAGACACACAAACTGGAAAATGCAGGCATGAAAATGATAGAAAATTAAATCCATAAAGGCCTCCTTGGTCTCACCCAACTGTGCCATACCATGGGTGAGCATCATCCTCCAATGTGTCTTCTAAACAGGGATGTTTTTAAATTTCACAGTTTCACACAGGAACTGGATGTGATGCCAATATCATGTCAGATTGAAAAGATTCATTGAAACAGCTTTAAAAGTTTATTTGCTTCTCTGAAACAACTCTGAGGATATGTGGAGTTATTTCTGACATGAGAGTATCATGGATTCAAGTAAATATAGTCCTGCTATCAATAAATAAAGAAATTAAAAAATAAACACAACAAGTGCATCAAAGCTCCCCTAAAAAAAGATATTTTAGAGGAAATGGGCCAGATCTTCCAGTGATGTAAATGAGTGTCTGCCCACTGAAGCAAACCAGCCTGTGCTGGTACACCTTAGCTGAGCACTTGGCTTTAATTTCAATAAATTTTATATATGAGAGTGGCAGACACTGAAAATAGCTGCCTTCTTTACCAAGGGGTTGTCATTGACCTGAGCAGGTGGGGAGAAGCCAAGCAGTGCTGGAGCTCATTGCTCCTACCTGGGACAGGCACAGTCAGACACAGTTCCTGACATCAGCTGGGGCGTTTTGGCATGCTGGGGCTTGGGGGGGAGCCCTGGAAGGTTTATAAAAGAAAATGGATGTGAGTGGCATTGGGAATGCCATGATATAAATCATCTTCCTAGCTGATTTAATTGCTTCTGAGTCTGTGCTTTCTCTCTGTATTCCCATAGCCCCTCACCAATGGGCTATGACAACCTTAGCACCTCCTCAGTGGAGTAAGAAGTGATGGAGATCAGGACACGAATTCCAGAGCTGGAAACAACTCCCTCATGTCAGGGTAATGATAGGACCCTTTGGGGAAGGAGACAGTCTGTCCTCTCTGAAGTTTGGGAAACTGAGGCAGGTATGTTATATCTTGCAGGTTCATCCACCAGAAACTATTCCTTCCAATTCCCTTTTCTGCCAGGAAAAGTTATTTCTTTTCATGTCATCCCTGCCAGACCTTGAGGGAGAGGCTCAGCAGTCATGATCAGATGGGGTTTGATTTCATGGGAACATAGGATAAAAACCCAAGATTTGTATTTGATTCCTTCATTTGCGACTGATTTTGAAACCTTTGGAGTTGTATTTTCAGGTTTCTCCCACAGAGAGCAAAGCTGTGAGTTTTCTTAAAATATATATTGCACAAAGCAATGAAACAGATAGTCCTCGAAAAATCTCAAGGCTCCAGGAGGTGGGGATTGAAAAAAGAGAGGAACACTCCTTCCCTACTGCTCTGAAAGTCACCCCACATCTACCAAAATAAGCAGCCCTGCAGCACACACTCCCACCACCCCATGTCAGGCATGGGGATGATGCTGGGGGCTCAATGCTCTCCCTAAACCCAGCTGGCAGCTTTGGGACACTCACTTTATCCAGTGTGTGACAGGTTTAGTGACAGCCCACTCTGGGTCAACCCCTTTCTTCCTTCCTCTTGCACCTGTGTGGCATCACACACCCAGAGCCACCTCTGCCCTGCAGCATTGTGCGAGAGTGAGCTAAAATCAGCTAAAATCAGCTGGGTGGATTTCATGGCACACAGCTTCCCTCTGCTTTCGAGTGCTCGGCTCCCTGCTAAATTTAAATCAAAGGCAACTGGTAAACAAAGGTTTGGTGCGCTCTGCTCTGACAGAAATAGGCGCTGCAGCTATTTTTATCCTGCAGACTACACACAATGTGTGTCCAAGTTACAAGCAGCAGCAATAAAAATATCCCAAAGACAGACAAGATGCCTCTGTGAGCAGTGAAACCACTCTGCTCTCTGAATGCCAGCGAGGCAGCCTTACCTAGACCCTAATTTCCCCCTTTGAGGCTCATCACACAAAAGCCTCACAGGAAGGAGATGAGGTTGTATGTCACATTTTGTGTGTTTGGTGGGGGTTTTTTTTCCCTCTCAGGTTTTGTATTTTAGCTTAAACGGAATGGTGCACTGGAAATATCAAAGCATCTTGATCACAGGCTGGATCCACAAGGGCTATTTCAGCTCTGTCCAGTGCTGACACACATGAGATGCTCATGAAGAAAGAGGTTTTACCTTTCAGGTGACTTTCAGGAGAGGCTCTGAGGCTCAGCTGCTCCAAGGCAAAGGCAGGAAGTGGTGTTTATAGCACTCTTAGGGTTGATATTTATTCTGCTAACCCTGGGGTGGCTGCCTGTAAGAGCCAAAATGAGGGATGCAGGACCCCAGGCAGCTCTTCCAAATGCAGTTTATTGTATCCAAGAGGTTACAGCATTCCAGGGTTGTGGATGACAGAACCTGTGCCTACAGCTGTCAGCTCCAGCTGCAGGCAGCCCTGGACACCCTTTGGTTTTGGTTACAGTGCATTATATGCTTTTCTTTGCTGAGCATCTTAATACAGAAGAACCAATCTATACCTTAACTTTTACCTACAGCCTATCATAACTACTATAATTACCATATTCATGCTACTATTCTCCAATCACTAAAAGTTAGTACATTACAGTTTAAGCTAGAAGTTGTTTTTCAGTTTTCTTGCAGTGGAAAATTCTGATACCTTTTTTCTGCTTGCAACAATGGCAGAGTTTTTTGCCTGTGCTCTCTTCCTGCTTGGTAATAACATCTTCTTGTTTCAGGTGGGTTTATTGTTTGCTCTAAGTCATAAAAACCCCTTCTAACTTACACACCCTTTGCCTCCTTGGTTAGCGAGTGAGACAGGCTCAGCAATTCTTTTCTTCCTTCTATATCAAAACTTGCTTTCATTTGTATTCCTTCAGATTCTACATTCGAAAATATTTCTGCCAAGCACACATATCCGTGAGACTTTCTTGTCAGACTTTCATCCTTCCTAACAGCTGCCCTTGTGGGACATCACAGGCAGTGCTGAGCAGGGCAGAGTGCACTTACCTGGTGGATCACACACACTCACCTGGACACCTGTGGCAGGAATGGACACTGGATCCAGACCTTCTGGGAGAGGGTACAGAGCATTGATCAACTGGCCAGGCCTTCCCATTCTCAGAGTCTGCCCTCCTGCCTCAGTCCCCACAAGGTTTTAATGTCACCTCCTCCAAGGTCAGGCACATCCCTGGCCTTCAGCAGGGCTCTGTGGAGCATTGCAAAGGGCTCAGACCAGACAGTGCTGTGTACAGATTCTTAATTTTCTTCCTAGTAGCTGGTAAAGGGCTGTGGTTTTGATTTAGGATGAGAATAACTTTGATAACACACTGATTTTTGGGTTGTTGCTAAGCTGTGCTCACCCTAAATCACAGACTTCCCACTGTCTGCTGTGCCAGTGAGGAGGTGCACAGGAAGGGAGGGAGCATGGCCAGGACACTGAGCTGAATTCCTGGATGGAGCAGAGGGACATTCCATGCCACAGAACATCCTGCTCAGTGCATAAACTGGGGGCAGCTGGCTGGGGGACCCTGATTGCTGCTCAGGGTCAGGCTGGCACCAGGCACTGGGTGGTGGGAAATTGTGTTGTGCACCACTTGTCTTTCTTGGCTTTTATTTCTCTCTCTCTTTTTGTTTTCTGCCTTTTCACTATGATTATAATTATTATATTTTATTGTTATTATGTTTTATTTTATTTCAATTATTAAACAGCCTCATACCAACATATGGATTTCACCTTTTTCTGCTCCAATTCTTCTCCCCCCACCAGCAGTGGGGAATGTGAGCAAGCAGCTGTGGGGTTCTTAACTGCCAGCTGGAACCAAATCTCAGCACCACCTTGATTTGGACCTGCCTCTGGAGCCAGCTGTGCCCAGGAAGCAAGCCCACAACAGAGCAGAGATGGCTTCTCCCTTTGTCAGCCCCTTTTTCCCACTCTGGAGACCAACCCTGTGCCTGCCAGAGGGGAGAGCAGGGGGTGATGGAGTGGTTGCCACATCTGGCAGCAGCTGGGAGGGCAGTGCCCCACAGCTGGCACACTGGGCACAGCTCAGAGCTTGGGAAAGGAGAGACCTGGGTCACCCACCAGCCCTGGCTTCTCCCTTGGCTCTCATTTATCACCAGTACAGGCACAGCAGGGCCCTTTTATTTTATGCAGCAAATCATTAAGAAGAAAGGAGGGAGGAAAAAAAATCCTTTTAGTAAAAACTGTAAAAAAAAGAAAAAGGGAGCAGGGGGGAGGCAAGCATGCAACCACAGACAGATAAATGGAGTCTGGCTACAGAAGGCTGGAAGTTCAGCTGGGAAAGGGGACCATAAGGAGGGTGAGGCTTAACAAAAACCCCCTGGTGCAGGGCTGGTCTGGAGCCAGCCAAGAGACCCAGTCTCCTCCTGGGGCCCAACATGAGTGATCACAGACACAGGTGAGCCTTTCAATTAAGTTTGTGGGGCCCTTCAAAGGAGGTCTGAGCTCATCAAGACCTGCAGAAGGCACCCAGGGAGGAGACAGAGTGACCCTCTGAGGATGGCTGGGCCAGCATCACTGTGAGGCATTTGGAGTGGCTTGGCTTGCTGCACCAGGCTTAAGGTAGGGCTGTGAGAGCCTGTGTGAGTTTGTAGGGTACCAAAGAGATATATCCAGCAGCAGAAGATTCTTATCCATCTGCAGCTCAGAGCCACATATCTTGTTCACCCTCCCAAAGATTTAGCAAAGTCAATACCCTGAGAAGGGTTTGCTGGGTTGGCTTTTACAACATCCACCTCCTTGGGACTGAAGGTTGGGGTAGGCAGCTGCCAGAATCTGTCATTACCCTCTTCCCTGCTCCTTTCCAGCTTTATTTAATGCAATTTTTTATTCCTCAGTGTAAAAGCTTCCCTAACTAGTCATTAACCTCAGTCACTGGACACAACCATTAAACATTATTGTGGCTGTAACATGGTACATTACTTGCAAGTGTTTCCTCCAGCAAGGGAGAAAAAAGAGACTTGCCTTAAGGTCAGGATTCTCCTGCACATGTATTAAATCAGCATCTGGCACCACAGACCTGTTGCAAGGAGCATGTTTGAATGGAAAGGACATTTTATGGGAAGAGTGCATCTTTCTTAATTAAACACACAAGTGAGGAAACCCATCTTCAGTTTCATCTCAGAGAACAACCCAGGCATTCAGATGCCATCCTCAGCTTTCCCCATGACACCTCAGCCCACTGCCACGTGTCCTTGTGGAGACACTGTCCTTAACCTGCTCAAAACCTGTGTGCTCACAGCCTTTCCTGGGCTCTGGAAATAAAAACTTCTACAGGAATCAGTTTTGTCAATGGGACACAGAGGAGTCCCCTGTGCCACATGCTGAGGGACAAAAAACTGCTTTGGGGCTTACAGGAGACACAGCTTTTGCTGCCCACCAGCACTGCAAAGCCTCTAGGCTGGATCTCAGTCCTGAAACAAAAAGAGAGGGAGAGATGGTCACTACAGCCATTCCTTCATGCCTTGTGCCAGCTGATGCAGCAATCAGCTGTCTGGGAATGTCCTACATTATCCAGGGAGCCTTCCTGAGATGAAGACAAACCTCCTGTGCCTCGGTGCAGGAGGGAGCACAGCATGTGAACCCCTGAAGTGAAACCTCTGTGGATGCAGCCCCGGGCTGACAGGGAGTGCTTGCGATGGGTCCTGCCCGTTCCCATCCATCAGAGCACCCAACGAGACATGACTGATGTGAGTGGAGCTGACAGAGGCTGGAGACCACTTCCCCATCTGGGCTGTGCCACCAGGCTAGGGGGGAAAGGCTGCCTTTTCCCACGTGGGGGCTGTTCCATCCAGCAGCTCCCTCTTGGCAGCGCAGGGATCCTACAGCTGCAGCACCTGCCTCACAGGCTTGGTACGAGCTCATCCAGGAGCACATCCTAAATTGGAAGTGGCAGGACATGAATGGCCCCCTCCTCCAAAGCAGGCTGACCTCCCAAGGCAGGCTGGGGATCCCCTGGTGCTCCTTGTCACACATGGATGCCCAGCAGGGAGCACAGCCCGTGACTGACAGGGTTTAATGAAGACCTTTGATGTTCAAGGGAAGCGAAGGCTGCTCAGCAAGGCTGGCTGAGCCAGAAGAAAGGGGCAGGCCAAGGCTGGCCAAGCTGAGCCTGTTGTGCTGGCAGGGCCCCATCTGGAGCACTTAGGAGCTGTCTGGTCAGAGCCAGGCAGGTTGGAGGTGGGCAGTTTTGGGGGGTGGTTTCACACTGAGCGCTGGCTGCCTCCCCAGTCACCATCCTCAACACTCACCACTGCCAGCAGGTCAAAGCCTGGAGTCCTCTCTCCTTCCTTGCACCCAAGGGCTGAACTCACACCTGCTTTACAGACAGAAATGAAAATGCCAGTGTTTAACCAGGGAAGTTATTAACAAATAAGAAATCTCATCAAGAAAGACCTCTGTTGGGAAGAATGTAAGTTTGACAAGAAAGTCTCACAGATATGTGTGCTTGGCAGAAAGGTTTTCGAATGCAGAATCTGAAGAAGGAATAGAGATGGAAGAAAGTTTTGATATAGAAGAAAGGAATTGCTGAGCCAGTCTCACTGGATAACCAAGGAGGCAAAAGGTGTGTAAGTTAGAAGGGGTTTTATGGCTTAGAGCAAAGGATAAACCCACCTGAAACAAGAAGATGTTTTTACCAAGCAGAAAGATAGCACTGGCAAACAAGTCAGCAAAGCTGCAAGTAGAAAAAAGGTCTCAGAATTTTCCACTGCAAGAAAACTGAAAAACAACTTCTAGCTTAAACTGTAATGTACTAACTTTTAGTGATTGGAGAATAGTAACATGAATATGGTAATTATAGTAGTTATGATAGGCTGTAGGTAAAAGTTAAGGTATAGATTGGTTCTTCTGTATTAAGATGCTAAGCAAAGAAAAGTATAGAATGCATTGTCACGAAAACCAAAGGGTGTCCAGGGCTGCCTGCAGCTGGAGCTGACAGCTGTAGGCACAGGTTATGTCACCCACCACCCTGCACTGCTATAACACCTTTGATACAATAAACTGCATTTTGGAGAGCAGCCTGGAGTCCTGCATCCCTCATTTCAACTCTTACAGACCTGGGAATTCCAGTTAATGACCCCACAGTTTCAGCCTCTCACTGGGGTCATGGGCGTGGTGAGGGAAGCACTCATCTTCCTGCAGCTCCAAAATATGACTCTGTCCAGTGAAATGAAACAGCATCACCCATCCCTGTGGCTGAGCACCCTCCATGCAGGTGTCCAGGTCAGTGTCCATGCTCACACACATCCTTGGAAGTGTTTAAGGCTGGGTTTGTGGTGGCCCTGGACAGACTGATCTAATGGGTGTCATCCTTGTCCATGGTGGGGGGGTTGGAACTAGATGGTCTTTAAGGTCCCTTCCAACCCAAGCCCCTCTAGGATTCTATGATATTATTCCATAATTCTATAAGTTAAGGCTCTTACACAACTGGAGCAGCTTCGGTGGGAAAATGAAGAAAAACCCTTGTTTTGCCCAGGGAATTTTCCTGGAGATGAGAGGGTGGATGAAAAATTCCTTTAAACAACAGGGAATTTTGCTTCCTCAGAGCGTGAAGACCAAGTCCATTCAGAAGTTTGAATTAGTAGCTGTAGAAGCAGCCATCTGGATGTTTCAGAAGTATGTCATTTTTCTCTACCATAAATATTTTTTTGACAAGAACAAAGGAAAATTAACAAAAGACACAACAGCAATATTTTGTCCAGCTCTGGTGGCGACATATTTCAAATTTTTCCCCTGACAGAGCATGTTTTAGCTACTAATTGCATTCCCATGTCCTTTCTAAGTGCCTTTTTTTTGGTCACCCGTGATACGAAGGCAGGAGATTAAGGTAGAAGACCAGCCCAGTTTTACCATGATGGCCAAATCTACAGGCACTGCACATCAGCAGAACAGGATCTGCTCAGAAACAGCAATGTTTGCAAACAGATAAATACTTTCAGCAAAAGGAGAGGAGCTGAAACAAGTTTGACCAGGGTTCCAGGTGTGAGCTGGTCAAGCCAGTGATTGTGGGTTTGCATGTCCAGAGCAGGAAGGAGGGGACAGAGGGAGATTTGTGAGGTAGTGAGCTTTGTTGTTTCCTAAAAGGTTTTTTCCAAGATTTTCTGCCCACGTCCACCATGTGGACAAAGTACAAGTGAGACCCAGCTCCACCTTGACTTTCCCTGTTAAACCCTACACTACTCCAGTGAAGAGATCATTTCTCACTCAGAAGCAGGTTAAAATATTCCTATAACTCCTGGTGTGGTTCAGGCAGTGTCTGAGCACCCTTTTCCATAGAGGTTATGGAGAAAGGTGGTCACTGCTCACACCAGTCTTGTGGAGGAGGCAGGTTGGGTTTTTTCTGAGTCAAACTTGTTTGGGGTCTGTGTTTGGGGGAATGACGTGGACATCATCCTGTTCTAGGGGAAAGGGCTGAATGCTGCAAAGAGTCGGGGAATTCCTCTGCTCCTATCACCAACCTCATGGGGTGGAAGAAGGCACTGATGACAATTTGTCTTGTAATCTCTGCTTTGGGAAGTCATGTCAGGGTAGCACTCCGTTAAAACCACCCCCAAGACCTTTCTGGAGGCTTTATTGCAATTTAGGAAGAGTTTTGGTCCAGTTCCCTGGGAGAACGAGGCATCTGTGACTCTAGTACCTGTCTGTGCACATCTCAGACATGGCTTTTCCAAACACTTCCAAAACCTGGAGCAATTTTGGCCATTTGACCAGCAGAGACATGAAGTTGCCACCGACTTGTGAATGCAGGTGGGCAGGGAGGGTAGAGAGGCACAAGAAGCAACACAAGCCCAGAGGCATCAGCAAAGAAAGGCACTGATGAAAATTTGTCTTGTAATTTCTGCTTTGGGAAGTCATTTTGGGTGGATTGACCTCCAAGACCTTTTTGGAGGCTTCATTACAATTTAGGAAGAGTTTTGGTCCAGTTCCCTGGGGGAATGAGGCTTCTGTGACTCTAGCACCTGTCTGTGCACATCTCAGACATGGCTTTTCCAAAAACTTTCAAACTCTGGAGCAATTTGGCCACCAGACCATAAGACACAAGGTTGCCATTAGCTCATGAATGCAGATGGGCAGGGAGAGGAGGAAACAAGAGGTAACACAAGCCCAGAGGCACCAGCAAAGAGCAGAGAAGCCTCCTGGGTGAGACACAAATGCTCTGGGGATGTTCCAGGCAGAGCTGGTGCCCCATGAGAGGTGATGGGGATACTCTCTCCACAAGGCAAAAAGCCTACACAAGACCTGAACAAGCATCTTCCACACTGAGGAAGAGAGAACCTGGCTGGCTGCTCATGTTGGTTTGGGTCTGAGTCCTTCAGGCTGGCCCCACAGGAGCTCTGCCCTCCTCCCTGCGCAGGACAAGTGATTCATGTCACGAGAGGGGAAATGCAGGAGCAGAGCAGAAATGAATCACCCTCCTCTGCCACAGGTCATTGAATTCATCCTCCCTCCAGGAGGCAAGTGCTTTTGCACACTAATTAGATAGTTCATCCTAATGGCAGCTGCATGATCTTTTTCCTTCCTTCTTTACAACTTTCAGCAAAATGGCATAAAACCTGATGGGTGTTTAAAAGGAAAAGAAGCAGCGCTACCCTGGAACAAACCCCGTACGGCTGAGACAGGGCAGTTGCAAAATCCCACAATGTGCTTGCTACAAGGGTTGTCTACTCTGTAGTGCTCTTCTCTGCTTGCTGCCTCCTCTGCCCTAGTTCCCAGACTTTGGGGTATAATTATAGAAAAACAGCGACTGAAGCTGGTTTTAAAAAGATGGTCTTTTTCCATGGAAAAAAAAAAAACCAAAAAAACCTGCTCTGAACAAAATAACAAAAAAAATCTTGGCAATGTGTTAATTTTTAATTTCTTTCTCTCTCTCTTTTTTTATTTTGAGATAAAGAGAACAGAAAATGTTATATCTTCCTCCCTCTCCCTGCCCACCTGTTTGTGGGAGAAAGTAAGGAGGAGAGAGAAGGGGAAAACCCTATATTTTCAAGCTTGTTGTTTTCAAAAGTATTAAAACATTTCTACCGAAGCTGACATTTTCTAAGAAAATTCTCATTTTACCTGAAAACCCCCTTTGAATTCAGGAAAGCACAACTGCTTGTCAGAACAAAAAGAAGAACAAGAAGGAGATTAAAAAGGCTGTTTTTTAGCTTTTCTCCCCAAAGCTATTGCAAGGTGGCACTGAAAACACAGACAGTTCTGGGTGAGGAGCCTTAGAATGCAGATTGTGCAGCCTGGGAGGTGAGGAGCATTTTCCCTATGGATAAGATCTGCTGAAATTTTGCCATCATGGTGAGACTACTGTATGGGGGCTGGCAAGGCTTAGTATTCATGATTTCAACCACATTTTGTTAAATTAAGCACAGGATTTGGGGCAGAGTCAGGGTTCTCATGACTGAACCTCAGTCTGGGAGGCTGCAGAGCCAGCAGGGTCCATCCAGAGTCTCCCAGGGGATGCAGAGGCTGCAGGACCTCACTCCTGCTGAAAGACACCAAGAAATGCCCAGGTGTAAATCTGGTGGGAGGAAGGCAGGTATGGCCCCACAGGGATGAAAAACACCTTTATTTCCCTGAATAAGGATGTGTGAACAGCACTGTATGATCCACACAAGGTTTTGAGACCCCTTCAGGGAGGGTTCAATGCTGCAGAAGGGATCAGTCACCTCAGACTTGGGCCTGTTCACTGCTGGGTGCCAATCCATCCCTTACCAAGAAAAGCCATGGGCCCCAGTGCCTCTTTCTCTGCCATCTCCACCCTTCCCTTCCCAGCAGAAGACTGAGGATTCTTTCTGGCACCACCCCTCATGGAGGAGATGTCAGACCACCCCTGGGCAACATTTACATTCCTACCCAAGTGATGAATTTATTGTGGGATAAATAGAGCAGTGCAGGAAGCTGGAGGCCAAATCTCTCATGCATGAGCCAGAAGAGGCTCATGGGGCCAGAGGGGCATCTCTCATGCCCTTGCAGAAGAGAACACAGCCTTTCCCCACACCTTCAGCTGGGATACAGGTGTGTCCAACCCTAAACCCACCATCACCAAACCTCCTGTTTGGAGGCCCTGTCCCCTCCATCCAGGTGTGAGCTGAGAGGACAAGAGCCTTGCAGTGAAAACAAGGCTTCGCCCAGCAGCTCCCACACTTGGAAGCACAGTCTCACCCTCAGTGGCTCATCTTGAGTCCTGCCCTGCCTTGATAGATGATTTTCATTAACATTTCCCTGCTGAGCCGCTGTGCCGGTGACACAGCGTGAGAACTCGCAGAGGGGCAGATGACAAGTGATGAAATGCTGGTGGTCAGGCCAGAAAAAAGCTTTTCTGGGGCTGCCCAGTGCTGTCCTGTGCGTGCTTGGGTGGGATTAATACCAGGCAGTGCACAGAGCAGTCTCTGATGGGACAGGGAGGGGTCACTGTGCTCCAGCTCCGGCTGTGTCCTGCCTCAACCCTTCCCTGCTTGATCTGATGCCTCTTCTTCACCGTGGGGATTGTCTGTAAATCCCCTGGGGACAATTAGTGCCGTGCATTTCTAATGTCCTTCTGCCCTCCACAGACTGAGGATGTGCTGCTGCTGCCTCTGGGGCACTTGGAGGGATTATTGTTCCCTGAGGAATGAAATGGTTTACAGCATTTGATTTGGTTTATTCTCGGGTTTTGTACCACCAATTCATCTCATTCCAATGAGAACAATCAGCCATTGGAATAATCTCCCCAGGGAAGAGCTGGATTCCCCAGTGCTGGACACA
The DNA here is from genome assembly GCF_028769735.1 of Zonotrichia leucophrys gambelii. NCBI lineage: Eukaryota > Metazoa > Chordata > Aves > Passeriformes > Passerellidae > Zonotrichia > Zonotrichia leucophrys. The sequence goes on along the minus strand of NC_088171.1, from coordinate 5,556,670 downwards.
TTTAAGATTCAGCTGGGCTTTTACCAAGAAAGGTTGAACCAGATCAACATTTAACTTCCTTCCAACCTGGTATTCTGTGATTCTATAAAATTATCCCCTTAGGAATAAAGCAGTAGGTAAAACACTGCACCAAAATTTACTTCTTTTTTTATTTTTTTCCTTTTTTTTTCTCAAGGGAGTGCTACATTTATGCACAAAAACTTTTCAGCCGATACATTTGGAAATCAAAAGAACCTTGCCAAGAAGGTGCAGACAATGTCAGAGGAATGTCATTTTAGGAAATGTCAGAGCCTGTGAGGTCACAAAAGGCCCCTGAGCCACACCAAGCCACACAGGAGGCATAAAGGAAATGCAGCAGCAAAACCCCAGTGTGTTTTACAACACCTTCTTCAATTGCTTAGCACCCATGTCTGACATTTCACACCTGAGCCCTCCAGCTGCACGGGAGGAAAAAGCCTTTCAGTGGGATCACAGCTCCTAAAAGACTCATTATCACACATCCCCAGGCTTTGATCCAGACCTTCCCCAGCCTCTCAGAAGGGACAGGCTCCCTCAAGAGCCATCTCTCCCCTGATGGGCACCTTGCAGGTGTCGTGTCTGGTGTTGCCAACACGACTGTGCACAATCTGCTGCCTCCCTGAGCATGAGCTCCAGCAATCCCAGCACAAAGGCAGGAAACTAATCCATTTGGGAATGTGCACCTGGACTGCACAGGAGCTGTGCTGATCACACGAGTGACCCCTGCTCCATCCATGGTGTCCACACTCAGCTGGCAGCCTCAGCCTCTCACCTCCCCACACAGAGAGCCATCCCTTAAAAGGCTAAAGCTCCTCATTCCCTGGGAAATTTTGTTTCTGAAACTTCCAAAAGTGGCATCAGTTCATGTAAGAACCAGATTTTTTTTTTCCATTTCTCTGCTACATCAGTATCTTGGCATCATAGCAAAGAGCCCCCCTGGAAAAGCAAAAAGAGAGAAATGGGAATAAAAAAAGTGGTGGTAGGGCAGGAGGGTCTGACATTTTTCCCTGATCCAGAAAACCCAGATTCCCTATGCCCTTGTTAGGAGGCTGGAGGCTGCTGTTTAGCCAGAGCTGCCAGGCAGCAGGGCTGGCAGGAGATGGATGAGCTGTGCTGTGGCTCTGCAGAAGGTGCTGTGGAGCCAGGCTGCCCTGAGGAGCAGCTTGGGGAAAAAGCAGCAGGAGAGGGCTGAGGCAGGACTGAAATGCCAGGGAAGGGACTATGTGACACAGCACGGGGCTCCTCACACAGCCAGGGACAGCAGAGCTCTGGGATATCTTCAGGCTGAGCTGACAGCTTGGCTCTGGGGGGTGATGGACCAGCCCTTAGTGCCTCAGGATCTTGATCCTGTCTCCTGCAAGGTGCTGATGGGCCCTTGGTTGCAGTCCCCAGCCATCCATTTGGGCTGTTTGAAGAGAAGGGAGATGTGTCCTCCAGCCTGTCCCAGCAGGGCCCCACCACCCTGCCTGCTGCCAAACCTTCATCCCAAACTCCAGCATCTCGAGGCAAACCCACAAGACAAAGATGCTGAAAATTCTGCTTTATTTTTTAGGCTGTAATATTAATTACAATTTAACTTTGACATTCACTGCATTCCTAGTGTCAAGGATGTGATTTCCCCCTGCTCTGGATTTGGATACAATCCTGCCACTGCTCTGATACAAATCTGGAGGTTTTCTTTATTGCTTCCCTGCGATCACTCTCAAGACTTCTGACCCTGCCTTTCTCAGCTCTGCAATGATGCTCTTGTCACACTGCTGCTCTTTGCAGGACATCTGCAGCTGCCCTGATGCCAGCCCCAAGGAGTCAGTGATCAGTGGCAGTGCAATTGTGCTCCATTAATTGTCACTGAAGTGCCTGGGCTCTTTTGTGTGGCTGTTTCTGAGGCAGAGGCTTGACTTTGTTTACAGCAGATGTTCAGAGGCTCTGCCCTTCAGTGTCCCCAGTGTGCTCTGGCCAGGAGAAGACCTCCTGCATGGACACTTCCTAGGTGGGAGAGCCAGTGCTGACAGAAGTGTGCTTTGGGAAATAAGAAAAATATTTGCCTCTTTTGTGTTCAGAGCACACAGAGCCCCTTCCCACCCCCCAGGACCTCCTGCTGCAGAGAGAGCCCTCAGTCCACATCTGAGGCAGCCTAAAAAGCTGCAGCTGTGCTCCTGCACCAGGTCCTCTGCTGCAACAATGGTGGAGTAGACATTCCAGCTGAGAACTAAGAGAAATATCTGGCTAACACCTGCCCTGGGATTTGGGAGATTTTTTTTTCTCTGATGTTCCAAAGATTCCCAGTCATTTAACCCCTCAGCTCCTGGTCTGTAACAGAAGTATTGGTGTGCCCATCCCTGTCTGCCTGGAGAGCTGTGTGAGATGCTGAGGCAGCAGCAGAAGGAGACAGCCCATGCCCAAGACTTTGTTCTACAATGGTCTCTTATGGTAAAATTCAGCCCCAAACTGCTCAAGGGTGATCCAGCCTTGGCTTGATCTCATCTGATCCCTGCAGCATTGTTTGATGGCATTTTCTGTTTGGCCTCACAAACACAGGGCTCCTACCAGATGTTTTTAGCTGGGAAGCTGAATATCCATGAGGGTGGGATATGTGTTCCCTCAGTTGCACAGTCAGGATTTTGCTGAAGAAAGAGACCATGTCTATACCAGTAAATAAGAGGGGCTAAGAGCAGTTGTGCCAGGCCTACAAAGCAAACCCTCTTCTCCTCTCCAAACCCTCACCAGGGTGGCCTCAGCCGTGCTGACAGCTGGGGCTGGTCCCTGCCCCATGCCAGCCCTTGAAGAGTCCCCAGGCCCTCTCTGGGAGAGGAGGACGCTGTGCCAAGGAGCTTGATGACAATTTAACAGCATGGCCCATTGTGGAGGCCTGGTGCCTGGCTTAGTGCAGAATTATGAATGTCTTCTCAGAGATTTGGGGCTGCCCATTGGTGCCTGTCCTCTTGTGACACAGAGGCCTTCAGGTGGGCACACCCAAGCATGAACCAAGCTTTGGGGTCCCACCTTTAAATCCCCTTTCTGGGTCGGCATAGTATTCCTGCATCATGGAGCAGCAGGATGCAAACCTTTTACCCTGACCCCATGCAATGCAAAGGGATGGTGAATCCCCACTGATTTGGCATCCTACTCCCAGCAGGTTAAGACTGCAGGACCAGAGGTTGTGACACACAGTGCAGGAGGTTTTTTTCATCCATAAAACCCTGACTCCCAGCTCAGCTCTTCTCCACAGCTCCAGTTCTCTGCCGCTTTGTATCTTCTCTCCTTTCTGCTTGAGATGTGTTGTTTTTCCCTGCTCAGAGTATCCAGGATGGCGTCTGGAGGGGTTACTCAAGACACCCAGGATGTACAGTCAGTGTACAAATTGCCTGACTCACAGAATCACAGAATGGTTTGGGTTAAAAAAAGGGATCTTAAAGATCATCTCTTTCTCAGCCCCTGCCATGGGCAGGGACACCTTCTAGCAGGCCAGGCTGCTCAAATGTGTGCAAACTTCCCCAAAATGCCCCTCTTCTCTCAGGGTCATGGCACGTGTACTTTGCTGTTCATTCCATTCATCCAGCCACTGCTTTTTTCCAGCAGAATCCTGGGTGAACGTGGCCAGGAAAATCCAAATGCAGCAAAACCTAAACAGAGACAGGCACCTCTTGGAGTGCTTTACAACCCATTTGCTCAGCTCAGAGGGGCACGAGCTGCAGCACAGCAAAGAACAGGGATCTCGATGTCTCTCTTGGATCAGATACAGACAGTAGCCTGTCTGCTTACAGAGAGCACTTTCTTTGATTAAAAGCTAATAAATATTCATCCCTTTCCTCCCCTGCCATCCCTCCCAAATCCCCAGAGACAAAACTTAGACAAGCAAAACTGGTTCATTTGTGATGTATTCCAGTGCATTGCTCCAAAACACTTGGAATGCTTCCAGATAACAGTGTGTGGCTGCAGGGGCTATGGATCACCAAGGAAAGGGCCAGTACTTTGCATTCACTTAAAACAAGGCTCAGGTCATAAAGGACATGCTCGTTATTAATGGTGGGTGTTGGGAAGCAAAGTATAAAGTGTACACAGATCCTTATCCCCAGCTAATTCCTCAGCAAATTGGCAGAGACACATCACTGCCTGCAGAGCAGGAGACAGAGAGGAATTGGATGCTGAGGACAGCTTAGTTTCCCAGGAATACAGATGTGCCATCAGCTGATGAAAACTACAGTGAGAAGCAAGGGGAGAAGATATATCAGTGGCGAAGGCTGTCTCCTTTTAAGGCAAGGAGAACTAAACTCTCACCAGGAAGGAGCAGATCCAAACAGATGGAGAGATCGTGGTGAAACACAGACTGCCAAACCCAGCCACTGTCACCCAAGAGCAGATCGCAGCAGCCAAGGGCTTATTCAGTACAGAGATATTGCTGCAGAAAACCAGCCCTGGCGTGAAAATATGGAATAGATGCAATTCTCTGCTGTCTCACCACAGATTTAAGCCACAGCCCCACAGGGAAAGTCCCTCGAGGGCGCTATACTGTGGATGGAGAAGAGTTTCCCATCTCTATCCAGTAGTTATCTCTGAAGCTGCTGTAAACCTGTGTTTTTCCACTTCTTGACTTCCACTCAGAGTACAGAGCAATTATTTCTTGGGAAAGGGCTGCCCTTAGCCTGTATTGGTCAGGGGATCCAGAAGTCAAATAATCAAATAATTAGTCAAAGACCAAAAAATTTTTATTAAAATAGAATTATTAGGATAATACTTGATATATAAATACTACTAATATATATCAGTTATAATAATTTATAATTATTATTTCTTATGATTATTACATCCAAGCATTGGAATCTTCCTGCATCGTGGGATTGTGGTGCTGGGACCCCAGGCTTGGTCTGTGCTCAGAGTGAGCAGCAGCCTGTTATCCATGTGCTTCTGCAACCCAGCAGCCCCCAGCTCTGCATAGCACTGAGCTGGATGCAGTCCCACCAGAATCACAAACCTCCATCCCATCATCTCAGTGCTGTTTAGGCACAATTAAACCTGTGTCCACTGCCTGGCCCTGTAGAAACCAATCCCTTGTGCCTTTCCTTGAATGCTCAGGCTTCAAGCTAGAGACTGGTAGCAGAAGTGGGTAGAAGATGAAGTCAATTCAACAATTTTCCTGCAATTTTCCAGCTTTGTGGGAGCTGTTGGGCAAACAAGAAGGCAGCAGCTTCGTGGTTGGGTTTCAGCTGGCACGAGCTCTGCAAAGCCCATACCATGGGCCATTTTCTCTGCTGAGCTCAGATTAGCTTGGCAAGTCCCTGTGGTGGGTCCTGAGGGAGCCCGGGGTTGCTCTCTGATCCTCCAGCTGGGTCCCTGCCACGACATCCCTGGTGTGGGGTCAAGCCTTGTCTCAAAAACAGCTCAGCTGATCAAAGCAATGGAGCAGGAAAAAAAAAACAATGGGAAACTGAGGATCCTCCTCACTGGATGGAAAATCCCTCCCCAAGGACAGGATCCAAAGACCCAGGTGATACTGGAGAGCACAAAGGCACCACACACATGGCAAAGGGGCTCTGGTCCTCAGTTTGCAGAGATACAGGCTCTTTAAAAAAAGGAAAAAAAAGAAAAATAAAAAAGGGGGGAAAAAGGGAAATGGAAAAAAAGAAAAGAAAAAAGAAAAAAGAAAAAAGAAAAAAGAAAAAAGAAAAAAGAAAAAAGAAAAAAGAAAAAAGAAAAAAGAAAAAAGAAAAAAGAAAAAAGAAAAAAAGAAACCCTGCCCTTTCAGAGAGCTTCCCAAGGAAATGGGATGCTTGCAGTGATACCCACATAAATAATCCCTTTTTCCAGAGCCCTTTGCCCACATAAGCTGAAAGAGTTCTCAAGGACAGCAACAGCCCCATGAAATATATGACCATGCCATCATTTTAGGATTTAAAATGATAAGGGGGAAAAACATAAACTTTTTTTTATTTTGCTACTGCCACTGTTCACTGTTCCAAACATTTTTTCACATTTACTTTTCCTTCTTTTGTGGGTTATTCAGATTTCAACACTTTTAGACCCCTGGTAGCTTCTCTCCATAGGGGTGTCCTGCAGCACAGACCTCAGGACTCTTGGAGATGCTGTGCACATTTCAGGGACTCAAGGGTGGGGCAGATTTTCTGTAACGGGGAGTCAGGTACACTGGGAAATCTCTGATTTTCATTTCCTCTGTGTACCCCAAGTTAACGGGCTGGGAAAATCCCTCACTCCTTTGCAAAACTCTCCTTGGGGGCACAGAATAAAATCTTGGAGCAACTCAAAAAAAAGGAGTCAAGGTGCCTCTAGGGCTGCCAAAATGGGTTCAGTTAAACCTCATGCTTGACTTCATCTTCAAGGTCCTCAGTTCAGCAGGAGATAACAAGGAAAATCCTTCACAAATCTGGCAGGGAAAATGTAGATTTGGAGGGGGTGGGAAATGCTGTATCATCTCCTAGCTGACACCTTTTTTGTGTAGTCTATGTGTGCACATATGTAGGTGTGCATAGTGTATATATATATATATGTGTGTGTGTGTGTGTGTGTATGTATATATATATATATAATGTCTATATATATATATATAATGTCATATTCAAGGCTGTTAGGCAGGTCATATTGGTTCATATGAGTAATTTGCACAGCTTTGCTTAACAGAAATATTGTGTCCATGCACAAGCTTAAAAAAAAAAAAAAACAACATAGCTTTAGACAGGCAAAAATTAATCTTGAATGGGGACAATTTGCTGAAATATTCTATAAAAGGTCCCAGATGTATTTTTGAATTTGTTTGCTGTTTTGCAAGACCCTGGCTATGGTCCTTTTGTGTTCAGAAGGTTCAGACTTCACAAATAATGTGGTTTAATGCATGATTGTTAATGAACTTATTCAGGATTTAAACCAGCACCAGAATCTGACCCACTGCATCTATATGCAAATACACTCTCAAAAGAGCTGTGCAGAAAGTGACCTGCTTCCACTAATGCCCAGATAATGAGGAAATGAGGATTTATGCCACCAGAGACACACCCCCTTGGAGCACATCTTCTGAGACACTCAGTTAAGGAATCACTGCAGCACGGCCTCCAGAGGGAAGCCTGATCATTAAAAAATGACATTTCTGCACCGTGTGATGAATGACAATTGGGCTGGCAGCTCAGCTTTCATCCAGGCTGAGGATTCATCCCACCAGAGCACTGATGTCAAGAGAAACAATCCCTTCCATTTAGAGTTTGGGCCAGGCTCCAAATGCAGGGACTGAGGACAAGAATGTGATTTCCTGGGAGTCCCAGGCTCTGCTGCAGCACATCCTCAAAACCCTTCCACAAACACATCCCACACCTTAACTCCTTTTAAATCCAAATTCCAAACCACACACCACTGTCTCTTTTCACCTGAACCAAGACTCTTGAAGGAGGACACTGGGGGTCAGGGTGTCTTGCTCAAAATGTCCCTCACACTGGGTATGACATATCCAGAGGGGTAGTGGTTTGATGTCACAGACATATTTTATGAAAATCCTTTCTCTAGAATTTTTCTCCTGAGAGGCTGAGAAGGCTCAGAAAAGAAATTTAAAGAAAAACTATCTGATGGCTGTGGAATTGTGGAATATGGTCTGGAGATGGTTCACCAACAGGTGCATTTTTGATTGGTTCCATGTGGATTGTTTCTACTTGATGACCAATCACAGGTCCAGCTGTGTCAGGACTCTGGTCAGTCACAAGATTTAATTATTCATTCTTTGCTAGCCTTCTGATGTATAGTTTTAGTATAGTTTTATATACATACTTCTATACTTCTTTTAGTATAGTTTTAGTATATATAATTTTCTTTTAATATAATATATATCATAAAATAATAAATCAGCCTTCTGAAACATGGAGTCAAGATTCTCATCTCTTCCCTCATCCTGGGGACCCACAAACACCACCACAGTTTGAAATAGATCCCAGCTAGGAAACACAGCCATTCCCCAAATCCAGATTGCTTGGGAGATGAAGACAAGTTTATTCTTCACAAAGGAAGAATCTGGGGCACTGTTGTGTTGGTGCTTCCCTTCAGTGGCAGGGCTGGGGTTCCTACAGATGATGAGTTGGGAACCAGGGTGGGACAGGTGTCACCCAGTGAAAGACATCTGGGCTGATGTTGTCTCTCTGAACACCTCACACACAACTCCCACTGGAGACAATGGGAAAAACAGATCCCTGAAAAGATCCCCCCACTTTCTTCTGCTTTGGTGCCCATTATAGATGAGAAGAGTCAGACTTTGGATGGAGTTTCACATCAAAAGTGCTGAGGGCACCAAATCCAATGCAGACCTTGTGCCTACCCCAGAGGTGACCTGCACATCCCACCTCAGGCTCTGAAGGTCTTTGCCCCATTTTGGAGGCCAGTTTAAATTCCCCACCAAAACCAAGAACCTGCTCATTCTCTTCTTGTGTTTCACCACAGCTGGGGCCCACCAAACTTGATTTTCATCCCAACAATTCCTCTTCATGGTCCTGCACACTGAGCTGCCCCCAGACACTCCAAATGCTGAGATGTCATGACCAGCCTGGTGTCACATCCTAGGCAGGGCCATTCCATCCCTCTAAAGAGAAAGACACATAAAAGTGTGAGGAAAGAGGAAAACCCAGCTGTGGTAATTCTGGAATGCCTGAAAAAAACAAAACAAAACAAAACAAAACAAAACAAAAAAAAAAAAAAAAAAAAAAACAACCCTGACACTAATGTAATTGGATTATTTAAGACATTCTTAACCAATTTTTTTTTCTGCTTCCCTACCATTGCATCTGGAGGTGACAGATCCCATCACATTTGACAGTGTGCAGAGCAAGTTCTGCACTATCCCAAGAAATTTCTTTATTGTCAGTACATTGTTGCAGGCCCCCTTGGAGATTCCTGGCATGCTTAATTCAGCCAGAGAGTGATATATTGAAGAGTTCTACAGTTTTTAATTGCTGGCCAGCTGGAAAAAAAAATGCCTGTAGCCACTAAAGCTCTCAGTCACTTTGAAATGGAGAGATTTCCCCTTTGCACAATCTTCCAAGTATGGCATGTGGCCTAATTCTATAATCATAAAATAGATCTGAATTGCTTTAAAGGAGCTGTTGTGTTCCAGCAGGTACATAACAAGTTTATAGTGTCAGCTAACTGCACTGTTATGTAAGGGTTCAGAATGACTTCCAAAACCAGCAGACAGGCCTTCTAGGTATCAAACATATCTTGTGTTGTTTGGGGAATTTTTTATTAATACCTCATTATGAAGGTAACCTGTGCTTTCTCCAGCCATTCCAGAGAGGGTGTAAATGTTGATACTGTGCAGAAAGTGCTGGGTTTGATACTGAGCTGGTGCACATCATCTCCACTGACCTCAATGGGTCATTTTAGACACCAGCAAAATCCAAATAATGCTTGTAGTCAATGGGTCAGAGCCCACGTTCACCAGAGCTGTGGTGGCACCAACAAATGGGAATTACAGTGGTTTAAGCAGCTGCTGACAGCTGTTGTCCATCTTGAGTCAGGCTGGTTTGAGCTCACATCTTCAGCCTCTCTGGCGGGAATGATGTGGGAGCAGCCAGCTGAAGGGGACATCTGGTCTGTCACAGCAGCTCAGTCTTACCCAGCTGTGACCTTGCAGCCCTCACCCAAAGAGGACGTGGGAATAAAGGTGGGGTTTGCCACAAAGAACCTCTTGCTGTCCACCTCTCTCATGGGTGAGACTCCTGGGAGCTCTAGATCTCACAGTTATGAAAAAAAACAGCTTTTTATAAAGACTGCCCGGCCCAGGGTCACTAAAAACATGGGGACCACTCCATCATGCAGCCTCAAGGGTAAGTGGCCAGAGTGGATAAAGCCATGCAGAAGGCCCTGGGAGGAGTCACAGTACTTACTAGATGGGATGAGGGACAGCCTCCCAAATTTCTGCCTGGCTATCCACACGTAGGAATTTCCCTATCCAGCAGGTACCTGGGCATTAACTTCAAAGGAACTCAGATTCCATCTTAAACCTGAATTTCTTTCCTCCCCTGTGATCTGGCACACCCAATGCACATCCAACCCAACTAGCCTCCATCTCTTAATACCCCACAGGGCACTTCCCGGCTAGAGCTGCTGCCTTGTCTTGGCAGTAAAGGAAGGTGAAATCAGGAATCACTCCATCCACCTCCTCAGAGCTGCTGTGATGTGAAGCCAGCACAAAGAGGGGGACCCTGTGACCCAGGGCACACTTTTGCACTTTGTTATCAGCTATTCACCCTCCAGAGAGCAGCTGGGATTCCCCAGCTGCAATGGGATATCAGTGGAGCTATAACTTTGTAAACTCAGCTCAGCCTTTCAGGAAGAAGTTTCTAATTTTATCCAGGCCATTCATCTGCCCTTGATTTGCAGCAACCAAAAAAAAAAAAAAAAAAAAGAGAGAGAGAGAGAGAAAAAGAAAAAGAAGCTGTTGCAGGGTTATTATTAACTATTGGCCAAGACAGAATGAACTTCAGGCTTGGCTGACTCCCTCTTTGGTAGAGAGCAATTGCACAGACAGCAGACACATTGCTGGTTTGCTTCCCAAGCGTTTCTGCTCCTGAGTGAGGATGTCTGGAAGCCAAAGCAGAAGGAGAACCTTCATTGCACAGGTGTAGCTGTGTTGTCCAGGCTCCACTTCAGCGAACTGGGTTTGGAAACTTCGGCCAGCCTGGAAACTTTGGCTCAGCCTTGCTCCCCTTCCACACGCTTATAACACCTTTGCCGTGCAAAACTGAGTGGGAAAAGTCCCCACTGACCTTACTCAGGCTCTGAGATCAGATCCCAGGCACAGGGAGGAGTGGATTTTTACCATCAGCTTGTGAGGATCAAGTGTCCCCTCTCCCCTCTGAACACTCACTGAGAGCTCAGTTCTTTGCAGTACAGAAGGACAAATTCAAACTACTCCATCAAGCACACAGGATAATCCTGAGCCTTGGTGTGAGGCCAAGGAAGCAATGTTTTAGTCTTCCCCAGCACTGCTTGTCAGGGCAGAGATGTAAAATTCCCAAACCTGGATACCCAGAGCCATCCAGGAGAGGATCTCCAACCATATCCTCAAATCCAGCCATGCCATTAGTCAGTGTGCCTTTGACAGGCTGGCAAGAGGTGATTAATGACAAGTGTTCAGCTCTGAGAAGTCTTTTTAATAAAACAGCCAAAGTAACAAATAACAGCAGAAAGAAAAGTCAAGGAAGCCACATCCTTATTAGCTGAAGTGATAGCCCAAGGATTCAAGAAAACCTGAACAATCTTAACCAGATATATTGCAAGGGTTGTTACCTTTACCCTGAACTCTTCCAAAAAAACCCTAGCTATTCTTATGCACATTTTTGTGGGATTTGCCACTTATTTCATACTTTTGACTTTGATGAGATGGAGGTTTCATCTAGATTGAGCTTTTAGAATATAATAAATACTCTGAGAGAGAGCCTTCAATATAATATTTAAAATGCATTGATACATGGGCAAAACAATTTAAAATAAAGACATTAAATATATCTTTATTTCTTCATAAATATATCTTCATATATAAATAATAATAAATAATTTATAAGTTATCTTTATTATTAAGAAATTCATGTAGACCTCCCTTGATTTTATGTATTTTTGTAATTCAGGTTGCTCTCAGCTGATTATCACACTTCAGGTAATTTATGTCTATTTATTGTAAACATAAAACACAATATAATTATAAGTTATTCTTTCCATACAGCTGCAAGAGTTTGTGATGAAATTTTTTTTGATAGTGCTGCTTTTCCCCAAATTCACCCTAGAAAAATGTTCTTGGTAATCCCATTGCTCCACCTGCTCTTGCTTGCATCAAGAGAAGTATAATATTTAAAATGCACTGATACATGGGCACAACAATTTATCTTGAAGAAATTAATGTAGACCTTCCTTGGCTTCCTTGACTTTATGTATATTTGTAATTCAGCTGATCATCACACTTTAGGTAATGTATATCTATTTATTGTAAACATAAAACCCAATACAATTATAAGTTATTCTTTCCATACAGCTGCAAGAATTTGTGATGAAATTTTTGGTAGTGCTATTTTTCCCCAAATTCACCCTAGAAAAATTTTCTTCTTCTTCTTATCCCATTGCTCCACCTGCTCTTGCTTGCATCAAGAGAAGATCAACACAGCACCCAGGGAATCCTTCACCACAGACATAAATAAATCAGTTTACATCCCACATCCCATTCCAGAACTTCCAACCAAATGCTGGCCAAGTGAGAGGGGACACAAATCAGGTCCTGGAAAAAAACACCCTGGAGATGTGAGTGTGCAAAGCTGTGGGGCCTGGGGCCTTCCATGGTAACTCTGTGTATAAACAGCACCAAACAGCTTGAAGTAGCTGCTCTCCTTGCAAGGCTGATGAACAAAGTATCTCTGTATCTTGGCCAACACAGCAAGCCCCAGCCAAATGTAAATAGCCCGCGGGGCTTTTTGGCACTTTGCACTCTATTTTGCATACAGCTGGTAATGTTTTAAAGGCCAGGCCCAGCCAAGGGTAATGCTTCCAAGAACAGAGCAGGAAACACTTTGTGTACAGAAAAGAGTCCCAGGAGAAATCAGTGAAATCTTAAGGCCTTTTGTGTTTCTTTCTCCCTCCCCAAATCAATCAAATAATTTTTTAATGTCAAAAATTTCCAGAGTTCCAGGTAGATGCGGCCGCCTGGCTCCATGCTCCGGGTGCTCAGTGGGAAAGGGAATATTTTGGCTCCTAAACACATAAACAATTGCTATGTGTAGGCAAGTCCTGCTGGGCACATCCATGACTTCTTTCAGGGCAGAATTTCTGGAGCTGGCTGGCAGGAGTGCCAATATGAGAGACAGCATCAAGGGAGGAGCAAGGTTGTGATAAACATCTGGTGACACTCCTTGAGGCTTCCATAGTAACAACACCAAGGAAATGTCACAGTATTTCCAATTATCTGGATATATCACTCAGCATTTTGGTAAAAAGTAGCAGGACCTAAGACTTAGGACTTAAGACCCTCCCCAAATCAATCAAATCATTTTTTTAATGTTAAAAATTTCCAGAGCTCCAGGTAGATGCGGCCGCCTGGCTCCCTGCTCTGGGCGCTCGGTGGGAAAGGGAATATTTTGGCTCCTGCAGGCACATAAATACTTGCTGTGTGTAGGCAAGTTCTCTGGGCACATCCATGACTTTTTTCAGGGCAGAATTTCTGGAGCTGGCTGGCAGGAGTGCAAATATGAGAGACAGCATCAAAGGAGGAGCAAGATGAAATAAGAATCTGGTGACACTCCTTGAGTCTTCCACAGTAACAACACCAAGGAAACACCACAGGATTTCCAATTATCTGGATGTATCACTCAGCATTTTGGTAAAAACTAGCAGGACCTAAAACTTAGGATGGGTTGGTGTGATAGAGTGAGGCAGTCACTACTAAAATGCTACTCAATCCCTGTTCTCCAGGGGCTTATCCTTGCAGGTGGGATGGGATTTCCCTCTTGATAGAATTCTGAGGAACTGGGACTGCACTATTTTGTTTGTCTGGAACCACTGTGTAGGGCATGGAAAGCACAAATCTGGCATGGAAAGGACAAATCTAGCATGGAAAGGACAAATCTGGCTCTCCTGCAGCCTCTCCTGTGCGCAAAGGGCTGGGGAGGGGATGCAGATGAGTTGGACAGAGCAGAACCATACTGAGCATCAAGGCTGAAACAGGCAGTCACAACGACTAATATTGCAGCAGAAATTTTGTTATCTTGTGTTTAAAATTCCAGGGTACTAGCAAATACATTTTGCCCACCTGGTCCTCTCCTTTTCCAGCTCATTGTGTGTGAGCACATTTGAACATGAGGACCATCATGTCCTAGAGGGAGACTGTCCTTCTGTTAGCTGTCCCAGTCACTTGATTATTCAGGGTTGAGAGATGAGTGCTGGCTGAGTTAGCAGCAGCCATCAAAGCTGGCAGCAAAAGGAAATACATGTCAATAACTCAGAAAAGGGAAGCAGAGACAACTTGGAGAAGAGTCATTGCTACACCCACATGAAGTGAAACCAAAAGCCCTGTTTATCACAATTTAGTGTCCTTTACTGTGGATCTTACAGATGTCTGTCCTTCCACAGGTAATCCATCTGTGCAAAGCCAACCCACTGCCCTGCAGACAGGGCTGGAGCACAATGGCAGGGTCACACTGCACAGAGACCCCAGGGGACAGATGGGGGCTGTGTGCTGCTGTCAGATGGCACAAAGGGCTGACTTTCATGTCTTTGTGCTGCTGCTGCACATGGAGAGCCAGCCAGGGAACAGAGAACTGGGGGAGAAACAGAGCTGGGATCTATAATGAAAACCATGCATTTGACCCCTCTGGCTCGGGACATGGCCAAAATCTCATTGTTGGCTTTAAAGATGACAGAATTGTGCCCTATCCCCTCTGTGCTTTTCCCTCTGGATTTGACACATGGGTGTTGAACCTTCCACAGGATGCAGAGACTGGTACTGCCAGATCTCAAGGAACCAAACTGTCCTCGGCCATGGGGACACAATGATACACAAATATTCAATTAATCCCTTCCTTCCACAGCAGGAACCCATGGGATGCACCAATTATGGTTCAAAATCTCATCAGGCTGATGAGCAGGTCCTGTCCCAGACTGCTGAGAGAGGCTGGGCTCAGCCCCAGCAAGGGCCTGCAGAGCCACATGGCTTTTTTCTAGTTCCATTTCTCTCTCAAAAATATCTGTCCTATTACATTTCTATTCATTTAATGCATTTCTAAACCAGCATTTCTTGTCTCAAAGTTTACATATGGATGCATACTGTGCAGGCCTTCTGTCAGACCCTAAAAATCCATTTCCCACATTGAACCTATAGGGAGCCAGCATAAAGCTCAGTTGTCCCTTACTGATGCCACAAGAATTTTTGCCTGGGAGCTCCAGTGCTGCCTAGCACAAGCTGCAATATCAGAATTCATCCCTTTCCTGGTCTCAGGGAATGGAGGTGGGGTGGCCTTGCGAGACAAGCAAGCACAAACAGCTAAAAAAGCAAGATAAATATGGGACATAAATATGTGATGGTACAGGAGGCGGTGCCATAAACTTATTTTATTGCCACTTGTCTGCAAAGGCCAACATAACTCACTCCCTTTGTCTCACTCTGTCATTCCTGAATAATGAGATGGCCCAAACACCAGCCAAGAAATTCTTCCTCACACCCTGCACCTGGGTAAGGAAACAAAGGAATGGGGATTTTTAATAATGATCAATGCCCTCCATATCCTGCATACCTGATGTGGTTTGTGCTGATTATGAATACAACCTGGTATTATCAATACATTCCTGTTAGCTCCTCTCCAGCTGCCCCCCGACTTGGCCCCTCTCTCAGGAGTCCTTCAGGGGTGATCCAAGTGCAGCAGAGCCCAAATTCTGCAGGCAGAGGGTCACAGTGCCTCATAAACAGCTCTCAGCCAGGTCTGGGCAAACAGACAGCCAGCACATAGCAATACCTGTCCTGGGGCTGAATTAACCTGTCCTGGGGCTGAATTAACCTGTCCTGCCTCTCAGTGGGGCTTTTGGTTCACCACAAGCCATACAGGAGTACTCACAGAGCCAGGCTGTGCCCAGAGGTGCTGACAAGGGCTTGACCTGCACCTCCAGCAGGAGAAGAGAATCTGCCTCGTGGTTTCAGAGAATTGCAAACACTGTGCTGTGACCGTGTTCACAGGGGCTTTTGGATTGGGGAAGAGACGAGAATGTTGACTCCATGTTTCAGAAGGCTGATTTATTATTTTATGATATATATTACATTAAAACTATACTAAAATAATAGAAGAAAAGGTTTCATCAGAAGGCTAGCTAAGAATAGCAAGGAAAGAATGATAACAAAGGTTTGTGGCTCGGGCTCTGTGTCCAAGCCAGCTGGGCTGTGATTTGCCATTAATTAGAAACAACTACATGAGACCAATCACAGATCCACCTGTTGCATTCCACAGCAGCAGATAATCCATGTTTACATTTTGTTCCTGAGGTCTCTCAGCTTCTCTGGAGGGAAAATCCTAAGGAAAGGATTTTTTATAAAAATTGTCTGCAACACTGTGCTAATCACTGGCCGATGAGAAATTAATATTTACTACAATTTGGCTGAAAATCACCTCCTTCCTACCTGCCCCAGAGGACTGTGAATACAAGGGGTGTTCTCCTCCCTGCCTGCCCTGGCCAGCCACATCCCCACAGCCTTGTTATGAGTAGAAAAGCTGCCCATTTTTTTAAAAGGTTGCGGAGTTCACAGGTTGGGCCAGTTGCTGCCAGGGTGGAGTTCTAACTGTTTGTTGCTGTAATCACCTGTCGTTCTCATTAACTACCTGTTGTTGATGGTTAAGAATTCCCCCTTTTGTCAGTGACACCCTGCTGCTCCCTGGAGGATGGCACCCAGGTGTGAAGGGGAGGGGACATCGGGGTTGGCATGCAAATGACATCAGAACCAGCATGCAACGGGAGTGACCCCTCACCAAACCAAGCCAAAAACCCCTAAAACAATGAGCCAACACAAAATTGATTAATCAATGTCTAGACGTGAGGAACAGAATCTAGTATCTGCCAAGACCCTTTTTACCCCTCACAGTAACCTCAAACATACCAGCTAGACATCTTTTATCTCAAATGTAAAACCAGAAAGTAAGGGAATTTCCTGATGTTCTTCTGAGGACAGACCCCTCATTTCTGCCCACAGACCAGTGGACAGAGCTGCATCTTCGAGCTCCTCCAAGTCACTCCTGGGAGCAATAGCAGTGTGTGTGCGTGACCCATCGTTTCTCCCCACCCAAGCTGATCACTTTTAATAAAGGCATTAAAAAGGAGAAAGGTCTCCTGCCCGTGTTTATTTCAGCCTGCCCCTGCATAAACCAGCACACACCAGGAGATGTCACAGGCCTGTGTGGGATCAGCTGTGCCAGAGGGGACAGAGATGGATGAGGTTTGCAGATGTGCAAAGGCACAGGGAGGCTCCTGGTGCCTGTGGTGGGGCTGCTCTCCCCAGCCCATTTCTCTGGTGCAGGGATGTGTGGGGATGCCACAGCCCACATCCATCCCCGGGGAAAGCAAAGAGGGAACAGCTCTGCCCTGTGCTTGCAGCCTCAAGGCAGGAGGAGTCAGAGCCAGAGCCACTCACCCTCTGCCAAAGGGCACAGCGGGAACAGGACAGGGAACAGAGGACAAGGAACAGGGAACAGGGTCAGCAAAGGGAGCAGGGCCCTTTCCAGAGCTCACAGGGAAAAATGCTGTAACACCATGCACAGGATTGATGTGCAGGAGTCTCAGGATCTCTGCTGGTCAGAGTGACTCTCAGATACCTACAAGCCTCTTTTTCCCAGCCTGGCACTCGAATAAGGAGTCAGGATTCTTCTGTTCTCATTCTCAAGGTTGTTTATTTGCTATTATCTATAACATTCTTTCTCCACCCCACCGAGGTATGTCTGGCAGGTTGAGTTGAGGCACACTGGCCACCCTCAGGGCAGTGTTATTTTTTATACTAAAAACCATTTGTACATTATTTACCATAACTTCCCAATACCTATCACCTATGTTACCCAGTGAGTTTCTACCTTAAACCAATCCAAAAGTGCCAACATCACCCAGAACATGGAGGCTAGGAAGAAGGAGAAAGAAGGACAAGGCATACCCAAATCCCTCCATCTTGGGACCCCAAGCCCCCATTCTAAAACCCCAAAATTTTACTTTTCATCCCTGTGACAGACTAGCCATTATTCTACTTAAACTTTCGTGGCTTGTAAATCCTTATGTAAGGTTGGTAATTTTTTTCCATAGGTTAAAATCAAAGGCACAGGGGGGTCTTGGTCTCTGTGCCAAGGTCTCTGAGCCCCCTGGCAGGGGCTGGAGCCACCCAGGGCAGCCAGAGGGATGTCCTGGGTTCCCACAGAGGAGGTGCCTGCTGGATGAGGCACAGGCACAGAGCTGGTCCCCAGCTCCAATCCTCCCTCCTCCTGTTACAGTCCAGCCCTTCTGAGCCACCATGGTCCCAGGCACAAAGGAAAGCAGGCAATCCTTGCTGCCTTCCCATGAGTGGGTGACAGCAGCATTTCCCCAGCTTGCTCAGGCTGCATCCCCTCCTCTGTCTGGGCTGAGAGCTGGAAGCTGTAAATCAAGGTGTCCACTGGAGGTTGTAAGGGGATAAAGCATCCTCAGTAAAATTTCTCTGACAAGTAGTCACAGCTGAGAAATCACTTGATGGATAGCAGCAGAACTCCCCATGCAAGGTGATGGATTCTCCGTGAGCAGACCGAGCTCTGGTGGAGCTGGCAGGGCTTTGGGACATCTGTCACTCCAGCAGGTGCATGTGGGGGTGTACCCAGCCACACACACCCCTGGGATGTCCCCACACCCCTCAGCAGGAGCAGCACAGGAGGATTTTCTCTCCTAGTCACCCCCAGCTAGGGAGAGCTGACTTTGTCGTTAAGCCATCAAACACAGAATCATTAGTTTTGCACCTATCTGGAGTACTTTTCTCTGCTCTGCTTCATGGTCCATGTAGATTTAAAAAAAAAAAGAAATAGGTAGTTGGCTCATCTATCAAGGGTGTTTTCTCCAGAGCAGAGCCAACAATCAGTGGCAATCAAAATGGGCACCTCAAAATGGTTTGGTCTCTTTAGATTGTTTTATAACAGATTGAAAAAGTGTTAAAAAGTGGAGGTACATGGACCATGACACCCACACCAGGTGCCAGGACATGGGGCTCAGACTTTATCAGATTAGATCTGGACCCAACACCACAGCTGAGCTCTGCTGTGATGGGAAGGTTCCCAGGAGTGAGTTCAAGAGATACGGGAGAAAGTTCATGTCCTGATGAAAACCAAGAAACCCAAGGGTTATTTTCAGGATGGTGGGAATGTCCTTGGTCTCATGGAACCAGCTCCAGCCAAATCAGGATGTGCAGCCACTCTGCAATAAATCCTCATCCCCATTTCTGACATGATTATAAATATTTTAGCAGGAAGTGTAACAGAGAAAATAGTCCCAGATATCGCTTGGAAAAAAATAATTAGAGCAGGGCTTTCCATTTCTTTTTGCTTTCCTGGAGACAGCAGGAATTTCAATAGATGTGCTACATCTCTGAGATATTCTGATACTCTGCCTGCTGAGCAAGAGCCCTAAGAATTATTTAGGCTGAAAAGAAGGCAGATTGTCATAAGCATCTTCTCAGAACTAAAGAATCACATTTCAACTTCAAAACCACTTACAGTAGCTCAAAAATAAAATACAGCTGCCTAAATTCACCCAGCTGGAGCACATATTGGGTGGGGTTTACTTTGTCAGTCTTCTACCTTCACATTTTTTTCTCTGCCAGCTTCATGTGCCTCAATGTCCTGACTTTTTATCTTTTTATCTGACTTTTTATCTTCCCTCTGGCACTGCCTTCACAGAGAGGTCCCACGAAGAGCCAGCTCTCCCTAAAGAACAATATCATGGCCCTGATTCATTCATGACACCAATATGCCCTGGTCAGACCCAACAAAGAATTGCCTCATACACTGGGGAAGATTTCTGAGGGGTGAGTCCCATTTTTCAGCTCGGGAGTTGTGCTTGATGGAGCAGGAATTTAGACAAAAACACTTGCTTCTCACTAAAAAATAAGTATTTTATTCTTGGGAAAGGTCCAGTGTCATTTTGTGCCTGGGCTCTGGGTGATGCATAACTCAAGCACACTGGAAAACCAGTCTGGTTTGCACCAAGGGGCAAAAATGTGCATTACAGCTGAGGACTTCCTAGCCATAGTTCCTTTCTGCCAGGCCCAGCCACAGAAGCTTGTTCAGCTGAGAAGGAGAATGATAGAGCAGCTTTGATGAGTGTCTGGCATCCAGTAGGGTCAACACACTGCAACATGCTACAGTGATGCTGCAGATACAGCCTGCACTCAGCGAAAGTCTGTAATAAATATCACTGCAAGGCAATGCCTCTAATTTCAGTAAGAGTCTTCTCAAAGACAGCAAAAAGATTAAAACCCAGAGATGCATGAAGATATCCACAGACTAAGGTGAGCTTGGATCAGGTCCTGTTTTAGGTTCCATTGGCTGGAGTAGAGACCAGGCTGTGCTGTGGGATGTCCAGATGTCCCAGGTGAGGCACTTCTGAAAGTCACTGAGTGCCATGAGCCGCTAAGCAGCATCTGGGAGCTACAAAAAGTTACCAAGCCTCCCAAACTCTCTTCTTTCTTCCTTCCCTGGATGATGAGAAACATTTTGGAGGACTGTGTCAGAACTCAGTGCATCCCTCCGGGTGTCCAGAGTTGCCAAGGACCCTGCTGGGGGGCTCGGAGACCCTGGCATGCTGCCCAGAACACCTGGGGATTTGATTTGGACCCTTGGAGCAAGTTACCAACTTTGTATGAGGGCATGAAAGTCACACATGTTTGAATGGTGTAATAACAAAATGATCACAGGGTGACAATGTAGATTTTAGGATTTTGGTATGGGGGTTATGGGGACAAGATGAAGGAATCAGGGCATGTCCAGCATTTCTTCTTCTTCTTCTTGTTCTCCATTTTCTGCAGTGATGTTGGCACTTTGGGATTGGTTTAGAGTAGAAGTGCACTGTCTAACATAGGTGATAGGTATTGGGAATTAAGTGTAAATATGTTATACGTAGTTTGTAGCACAAAAGGACAAAACCACCTCAGGGGAGGTCAGAGTGCTTGTGGCTGCCCTGCTGAGCAGACCTCAGCTGAGCATAAAGAGAATTTTATAGATAAGAATTAATAAACAACCTCAAGACCAAAAAATGAAGGGTCCAGACTCGTTCTTCAGTTGCGCGGACCGAAACAGAGACATCCTGCACATCTCGGGGCAGCAATTACCAACAGCAACCCGAGAGACTGAACCAACCTTGTACTTCCCTCCCTTCTACTCCCAGTGTGCCCTTCCCTGGGTTTAGTACCAATCCACAGTGACAGCACATGATTTAAGTGAGGAGAAGGGTGACATTTCCTAAGCACTGGGACTTTCGGAGGTTTGATAGAGATGACAAACTTCATCAGGATGAAGATCTGGGCTTTCTCATGCATGACCCTAAAACAGGCAGCACAAGACACATCTTTGGCAGAGGGGACACCAAGGTGAATTTGCTAGTCCCCCAAATAGACCCCACTGGTGTGACCACCACCTCCTTGGTGAGCACCAGGGTCTGCTGAGGGGGCTGGGATATGTGAACATCTCAAACAGGGGTCACACTCAGGAGGATCTCAGCTGTGCTGCCTAGCAGATAATGTGTAGCAGACATCTTTTATGAAAATTCCTTTCCTTAGGATTTTTCCTCCTGAGAAGCTGAGAGGCCTCAGCAACAAAATGTAAACATGGATTATCTGCTGCTGTGGAATGCAACAGGTGGATCTGTGATTGGTCTCATGTTGGATATTTCTAATTAATGGCCAATCACAGTCAGCTGGCTCGGTCAGTGAGCCGAGACACAAACCTTTGTTATCATTCTTTGCTATTCTATTCTTAGCTAGCCTTCTGATGAAATCCTTTCTTCTATTCTTTTAGTATAGTTTTAATATAATATATATCATAAAATAATAAATCAGCCTTCTGAAACATGGAGTCAGATCCTCGTCTCTTCCCTCATCCATGAACCCCTGTGAACACGGTCACAGACGATGCTCAAGAATTACCTTCTCCTGACAGATACTGAGTTGGAGCTGTAATCCAAAATCTGTCACTGCTATAGAAACTGCTGCACAGGAAAAACCTCTCATGTGGCTCTCACCCTTTGGCACTTTGGCTTTTCTTCACAGTAACTTGCCTTGCTGCTAATATGGATTAGATTAACACTGACAAGGAACATGATGGAGTGCAACCATGCCAGGCAGCTGGAGAGCTGCTCTGGTGATGTTTAAACCAACCAGTACATTTTGGAGGGGATGTTGATTTTTGTTTAGTGTGGAGGACAGGGCCAACCCAAGGCAATGGGAATAAGCAGGACCTGACAATTTCCAAGCATCTTTGCCTATATCTGTATTTTTCCCAAGCATTTATGTGCCCTTAAAACCTGCAGCCAAAGTGGGAAATTCCTAGAAATACCTCTTCCCTTTTAAGGTACCCTCTGTCTTCAGGGTCACATCATCAACTGGAGCACATGGAGCTACACTGAGAAACTCTACAATGAGGGTGGGGAGGCTTTGGGACAGGCTAGCTATCAGAGCAGCTGCCTTTACAGAGCAGCTCTGGCTGCCCCTGGATCCATGGAAGTGTCCAAGGCCAGGTTGGATGGGGCTGGAGCACCCTGGGATAGTGGAAGTTGTCCCTGCCCATAGCCTGATATTGCAATTCGATGATCTTTGAAGTCCCTTCCCACCCAAACCATCCCATGATTCTGTGATTCCATTGCAGATGCAGCTTGGAGTCTTTGTGATGGCAGAGATTGACATGGGGCATTTAAGTTGTGCAGACTGGACACCAAATAAAGAAGAAATTATTCCTGTGGGGCATTGAAAATGTCCTGGGCTCTTTGATGGGACCTGTCTGTCCTACATTAGATCAAAGCACCTGATGAATTTGAGCAGTTGCTGTTTTCAGAAGGGGTGACTGCAGTAACAAACCAGCCTTGCAGGCTCAGCTGCCACTTCCCAGCTGATGGAAGAGCTTGTCAGGGATGGTTCCAGAGACTTTAAGAGTCTGGGGATTTGTCTGAAGCAACATCTGAAAATCCTTCTGTGCTTTCCTTGGACTTTGGCCACTACAGGCAAGGTCCAGGCTGGCACTGCTGCACTGAATTTTGCCTTGTTCTGATGTCTGGCTGCAGTCTGCCTTGAATAAGTGTCCATGGAAGATGCAGCCATGATCATATGTTGGAGTCATTTAGGTGTTGGCCAGGGGACAAAGAATTAGGACTGGCCTTGGAAGTGCTACTTTTTCATCCCTCTTACTCTCCCTGTGCCAGGTGGCCTTGCTAAACTCACTCAACACTTCTTTTGCAGCATCTCGTTCACAAGAGGAACACTGCCCTACTCCATCTTTCCAAAATTTATCCTCTTTCAGTGTTAGATATTTTTCCTGTGTTCAGGTAAAATACTAAATACTAAAAGGTGTGAGGAGCCTCTTCTCCTCACATTTATAACTTCTTGCATACTCAGGGATTGGTGTAATTTAAATTAAAAAGGGGGTTGGAGGAGAATTCCAGCCTAATTACACATTACAATGGTGTTGTGCTGCTTCTGGGAGAGCAGCCAGGCATTTGGAAAGAGGTTCAGCTCCCAGCAGGGGTGAACTGACAGCACAAAGGAGAGAAGGCTGGAGAGTAATCAGACATAAAATACAACCAGGGAAGGGTGGCCCAGCTTCAGCCAGGAGCTGGCAATGTTGCCCACACCAGGCAGCATGGACACAGCAGGCACGTGGCCAGCCTCAGGGGTAAATCTGGGTCACAGGGGTTTGAATTCAGGTGCCCTGGGCTGAGCCTTCACCTCGCTGAAATCCCGGCACCAGGAGCACCCTGGAGTCACAGCTGAGCCTCCCACCTGCCATGGGACACCAGAGGTTGTCTCAATTACCTCAACAGTTCCTAAGAGTTTTGCTCCCTTTGGAACACCTCAGAGGTTGTTTCAGTCATCCCAACACAGTTCCTCAGAGCTCTGCTCCCCTTGGGACACCCCAGAGGTTGTTTCAAACAGTCCTAGCACAGTTTCTAAGAGTTTTGCTCCCTTCGTAGCACCCCAGAGGCTGTTTCAGTCACCCCAATTACGTTCCTAAGAGCTCTGCTCCCTTTGGGACACCTCAGAGGTTGTTTCAGTCATCCCAAGAGTTCCTAAGAACTCTGCTCCCTTTGGAACACCTCAAATTTTGTTTCAGTCATCCCAACACAGTTCCTAAAAGTTCTCACCCCTTTGGAACACCTCAGAGGTTGTTTCAGTCATCCCAACGCAGTTCCTCAGAACTCTGCTCCCTTTGGAACACCTCAGAGGTTGTTTCAGTCATCCCAACGCAGTTCCTCAGAGCTCTGCTCCCTTTGGAACACCTCAGAGGTTGTTTCAAACAGTCCCAACACAGTTCCTCAGAGCTCTGCTCCGTTTAGAGCAACCCAGAGGTGGTTTCAGTCATCCAGCCTTGTTTCAGTCATCCCAACGCAGTTCCTCAGAGCTCTGCTCCCTTTGGGACATCTCAGAGGTTGTTTCAGTCATTCCAACACAGTTCCTCAGAGCTCTGCTCCCTTTGGGACGCCTCAGAGGTTGTTTCAGTCATTCCAACACAGTGCCAAAGAGTTTTGCTCCCTCTGGAACACCTTGGAGAACCTTTCCAAATACCATCCTAACACAGTGCCCAAGACCTCTGGTTCTTCTCTCATCGATGCAGCAGCTCTGCATGTTCTGGCAGAATCTCACTCACTTCCCAGATGCTGTTAAAATCATTTCCCAGCTTATCCCTTATGGTGGTGTTTGCAGGGGTTTCAGGAGGAGGGAAGAGATGAGATTGATGACTCCATGTTTTAGAAGGTTGATTTATTATTTTATGATATATATTATATTAAAAGAACATTATATACTAAAACTATACTAAAGAATAGAAGAAAATTACTCTCTCAGAAGGCTTGATAGGAATAGAAAGGAAAGGAATGATAAAATTTTGTGACTGCTCACAGCTTCGATACAGGTGGCTGTCATTGGTCATCAAGTAAAAATTTCACATGCTGGGTAAACAATTCTCTAAATCACATTCTAAAGCAGCAAAACATGGAGAAGCTGAAGCTTCTCAGCTTCTCAAAAGGAAAAATCTTAGCAAAAAAGGTTTTTCATAAAATGTGTCTGTGACAATCCCTCCTGCACTAATTCCCAGGGCAGAGATGGGATTGCAGGACCACCTTCCCCACATTTTCCCCACATCCACGAGGTTTCCCTGGCTGGGACAGCTGCTGAGGATGGTTTGTAGGCACTGAACTTGTGTCCCTTGCAGGTCTGGACTTTCTGGGCATACAAAGCACACAAGAGGGGTGTCCTGGCAGCTGTGTGTGAAAGCTCTGCTTAAGTGGCTGTGAAGGACCAGATGGATCCAGCCCTGAAGAGTTGAGTGCCCTTTTTAGTAGGGATGCAGTGAGATCTTGTGTGCAGGCAGTGTCAGTATTCTCCAGCCCTGGTCTGGAGCACTCCATCCAGGCTGGATCTCCAGATCCATTCAGCTCAGTCAACTGCAGGAACAAGTCTGGAGAGTTGAGCAGTGAGGAGCCAGCCCATTTCACCAGCTCTTCAGATGGTAACAATCCTTTCCTGCCCACAAGCTCGTGAGCAGAAGAGGGGAAAGACTCTAGATTTCATTTTAATTCTTAAAGTTATTCACACTACCCCCTGTTACCCAGCATTAGGAGGGACAATGCTCCCTTATATGGTGAAGAAGAATTGGGGAATATCTGCAGTGCATTGTCACATCTGTGCTCAGCTGAGGCTGGCAGCACATCCTTGGGAGTGCAGAGTTGGAAGAGCCAAGAGCTGAGGAGCAAAATGCCTCCATCCTGCTGTGAAAGGGGGGTGAGCAGATATGGGTGGAAACACTGCAAAATGGGTCACGGTGAGCAATGCTGCTCCCTGGCTCTGTGGTCTCTGGTCCGGGAGGTTTTCCTGTGCAAGTCTGGAGCCCAGTGGGAAAAGGCAACTGAATGTTCACTCACAAATGTGAAAAAAACAATAAGAAAACACTACAGGGCCAACTGCTGGAGAAGTCACTAAAATGGGGCATGTAGATCTTCAAAGAACCCAGAAGGAAACTGGTCCTTGCTAAAACAAATAGATGCAGGTTCCCCTAATTAAATCCTTCAACATCTTCCTATCTGATATGAAGGTCAAGGTTTGAAATTGTGGAGGCTTAGGAGGGTTCAGACAACTTCTCCAGGGAAAATGGACAAGACCTTTGGGGACATCCTTCCAACAGATAGCATTAGGTGTATAAAGAGGGAGATGTTGCCACATTTCTCTGCTGACAGAGAATTTTGGAGTTTTAAATACCAACACCTGATGCATAAGACACATCTGAAGGGTTGCCCAGGCAGTTTTTGTCTAATTATTGACAAAGCTCTTCCCCACATTGATTCCTCACATCCAGATGTCCAACCCTCTTTCAGAAAGGATCAGCTACTCAGAGGAAAGGTTCAGGTTTTGCAGGACACTTGCATGCACATTAAAGACACCTAAGCATGGTTTTAAGTGCAGTCCACGAGTCTGGGAGTCCACTGGGGCAGCAGAGAGGAATGTTCTGTTTAGGTCACTTGTAGCAGGCTGAAAGAAATCGCACACAGTTTCAGAACCCAGCAATGCTGCTCAGAACCCCCTCACCACCTCTGGACCCAAGGATCTATGGATGCTCTGGAAATCAGAGCCAGTGTCAAGCTCCATATTTGAAAAACCAAACAGAGGCACTCTGATTTTCAAAGGTGCCAAGCACTTTCAGTTCCCTTTTCTCCTAATGGCCTTTGCTGCTTTTTAAAAAGTAGAACACTTGGAAAAAACCCTTTAACATGTAACTAGTGTTTGGGGAACATCCTGTTCCAGAGCACAGCTCACACATCAGAAAATGTCTGATTTGCAGGAAAGACCTTTCCTCCCATAGAGCAGTTTTTGAAAGACATCTTAAAAGTATCTGGATTCAATAGTCTCTGAAAATAAACTAATACCAGGCAGTAACCCATCCAATGTCACCCAACACAAAAGCCCACCACCTCCACATCCTGGAGATTATGCAGCCCCAGGAAATCCTAAAGCTCTACTGTTGTGATGAAAAATCAGCACTCTGATTTTCTCCTGCAGGTTGTATGAGGAGATGTGTCTGGCAGCACACTCTGTGCCTTCTCCAGGTCACTTTGTCCCTCTCTGCCAGCTCTGTAGCAGAAACATCCCATTCCAAACAACTGGAGGGAAAACTGCTTTCCCAGTGTTGGGACAAGGGTGCAGAAGGGAAGTTGGGTGCTGGCTAATTAGGCTTTATTTATGAGCCAGTAATTAGGTGCAGCTGCAGTAGTCTTGGCTGCAATGAGCGATGCATTCCTATTTCATGGATATCCCTCAACTCTGATTCTCTAGGAACAGCCTTGAAGGATGATGGAGGAGGGAAGGCAGACTCCAAGCTGCAGGAGTGAGCCAGCACAGGAAGGGAATCCTGAGACTGCCTGTGTACAACCCCTGTGCTGCAGCCTGGGCTTTCAGGCTCCTGTTCAGACTCCAGCTATGGAGCTCTTGGGCACAGCAGCAAATATAAAAAGTTCCTTTCAGTGCCAGTGCCATGATGTGTGTGGGGGGCTCAGGGGTCCTGTGCTCTCCATCCCCTGAGCATGGCTGGGTACAGCCACCAGCAGGCAACAGCCTTCTCAGGAAACGAGCACTAGGGAGGAAATGGATTAAATGGATTCAGGCAGGTTCCCCAGCCTCTGGCAGCTTTCTTACCTGTTCTGCCTCCTCCTCCGTGGGGGGATGTCAGATGTGTGATGTGCTCGCTGCTCACCCTCTGCTGTCTCACCCAGTGGGGCTGTGAGTACAAAATCCATTCTCTCTCCCTTCAAAGGCTCTCAGTTCTTGTTTTTAAATCAAATTTCCCCTGGATCTGTCAGTTCTGTTACAGTCAGAGAGGATGCCAGCAATGATGCCCTGACACGTCTGTGTTTCTCACAGTGAACAATCAAAACCAATGACACATCTCAGTGCTGAGATCCTCTGAGACATCCTCTGAAAATCCACCAGATCCTGAAGTGGAACAATCCCTGTTTCATACACATAAATATGATTTCATTTGCTCTGTGTGAGGCTCTGGGCATGCTGCAAGGATGGATCTCCCCTCAGCTGAGGGCTTTGCAAACACATTTAGGGACGAGTTCCCTGCTCCAAGGACCTTCACCCAACCTTCCACAGCTGATGGGGTGAAGGCAAGAGAAAATCCTGCTGGAGAAATGCTCCCAAAAAATGAGGTGGAAGCGCCCTCTTGTGCTCTTGGAGGAGGCTGCGTGGGATCGTTATCCAAAAATAGGTGGGTGGATGTTCTCTTCAGATCGTTTTGCAGAGGTAGGAAACACCTTGGCTACCTAAGGGACAGAGGGTGGAGGACAGGGGGTCCTCCCAATGTGACTCGGTGTGATGGAAGAAAAGCTCCATCTCTTACTGGAAACGTAGTGGGAAAAGCCGTGCAGAGGTAGAATGGAAATGGGTTCTGTCACAACATCAAGACAGCCAGCAAGGAGCCCACCACACTCAGCCAGAGAATGTGGGCAGGAAAGTGCCAGATGGGGGACAGCAGTGAGGGGATTTGTGAAAACAAACTGCACAGAATGTAAAAATAAACTACAATTATGTTTTCAGAGTATTTTTGCCTTCTAAATCCTTCCCAGACTGGGATATGGTGGGAGGCTGGCTCAGGGCATCTGCCAAGGAGGATTTTATGCCCTAAACCAACCAAGCTGCTCTGGTACCTCCCACTCCCCACTCTCTGCTTGGCGTAATGCTCCTTCAAGTGCAGGGAGAGCAGGGAGGTGTGGAACACTGATGGTCAGGGGAAAAGGCCCTTCCTTGTCCCTGGACACCTCTGCAAGCAGGGCTCTTGAGCATCAGGGGAGGAGCCATGAGCTGGGCTCTGTCCTCTGTGCTCACTCACTGAGATGCATCAGGAGGTGCAGGTGGGTGCAGGTCTCCATGCAAAGGCAGAAGCAAACCCTGGGCAGGTGGTTCAGGACAACCCCCACAGTGAAAAATCTATTTGAAAAAGACCTACCTGAAAAAAACACTTTGATATCCCCCAAAAAAACCTAAAAACCTACCATTTTCAATTGTCTGCCTTCTTGAACAGACCAACTTCCCAAATGCACTTTGGAGCACCCTTGGCTATTTCACAGTGGGCCCTCTGAAGTCAGGGGAGCAGTGAAGAGCAGTGAACAGCAGTCCCTCGAGGTGAAAAAACTGTAACAAACCAATATTGATTGTGGAAAATGTGTGCAAAGCTCACGACAAACTCCCTGTTTAGAGTATTGGTCTGCAGGCATGAAGACAGAGAACAGGGCTGTAAAGATAGAAACAACGCTCAGAAATGTAAAGAGGTCACAAGCAAGGAGAAGGGAGAATGAATCAGGGCTTTGAGCCTCTGCAGTTGGGGTTTTATCCACAGCCTCTGTCCACAGGCAACTCTGAGTTTTCCATGCTGACAGCAGAAATATGCGGTTGAGCAGAAGGAAAACCCAGCCTGTAGGAGCGTCGGGGGGTAGGATGGTCAGGATGGACGGAGATGAGAGATCTCTGACCCAGGTCATGGAATTTGTGGGTTTATTGCAAAGGGCCTGGGTGCAGGGCCCTGGTGGGAGCTGCCAGCCACAGCTCGGAGCAGGCCTGAGAGAAGAGAGAGGCAGAGAGGTTGAGAGGCTAAGAGAGTAAAAGCATAAGAGAGTAAAAGGGGTAAATGAGCGGAATTCCTGTTGCAATACAATAAATCTTCTTCTGTGCTGAATATTCTGATTCTCACTAACCAATCTAGTACAAGATACAAATCCTACAGCATTTACATACAGCCTATAAGAATCATTACATTACCACACTGTGTTACATTTTAAACGCTAAAAACTCCTCTTTGGGCCCCTTCTGCTAAGCCAGTATGGTCTGCTCTGACCCTTGGAGCTTTCTGCAAGCAAGCAGAGGGTGTTGTTTCATCAAAAGGGGATTACCTTCAGCTGGGCACACCATTGTTTTCCAGTTGTTCAGTAACTGAGGTATCTCAAAGCTTGCTTTCATTTCAATCTCACTTATAGTTTCTGTATTCTCAAAATCTTTTGCCAGACAATCATATTTATAAGGCTTCCCTGTTTCATCTTCCCCAACACCAACCTTTCCCCTGCTGTGTGTGCTCTGGGCTCTCTGACCCCTCTCCATCCACTTCCCACATGGCCCAGAGGGTTTTTGCCTTGTCAGAAGCACAGCAAGCTCCAAGGGCAGAGGCTGCACAGCCTGCCAGCACACTGCTCCATGTGTCCCCACATGGCTGCAGGCAGACATTCTCTCCTGGTGGGGACAAGCCCAGGCACTGTGTTTGGCAGCTGTGGAATGCACAATGCAGGCCCCAAATCCCTCAGTGTCCCATTTCCTGTAGCCAGAGAGCACTTTGTGTATTTTGAGTTAATGGTGGCACCACGGGCTGGGTGGTTTCAGGCTTCACAAAATTATTTACAGAAAAAAAGAAGAGCTGGAAGCAATCTCTCATTTTTACCTTTTCTGCCTTCCAGAGACTCGCAGAAGCATGCCACTGTTAAAAATAACAATAATAATAATAATAATAATGCTGAATAAATCTCACTTGAAGCCTACTTTGGTATGCAAATGCTCCCTCCTTATTTGCATCTTTCCAAAGATGCATGTAGATATGAAACCAGATCTGTTCCTTAACAGTTGCATAAGGTTGGCATGTGAAGACCTTCAAGATGATTACATGGGATTCAGGAACACTGCTCCTCAGTGAGAACTTGCAGGCATTAAAGTGAAATAAAACTGATACCCACCCAGTTCATCTATAATCTGCAAGCCCTTGCAGCCCACTGCAAAAAAAAAACCAAACAT
Organism: Zonotrichia leucophrys gambelii; assembly: GCF_028769735.1. Lineage (NCBI taxonomy): Eukaryota > Metazoa > Chordata > Aves > Passeriformes > Passerellidae > Zonotrichia > Zonotrichia leucophrys. Next base: position 5,526,114 of record NC_088171.1, on the reverse strand, counting down.
CTGCACCTTACAGCTCCATCTGATGTCTGATCTGGAAGGTGAAACTAGGCTTGACAGAAGGAAAAAAAAAAAAAAACCTATAATTTTAAATTGAAGGGCTCTCAGGCAAAAATATGGGAGCAGGAAATAACAGTTCTTTAATAGGGAAAAGAAAAAAAAATAAAAGGATAAAATAAACAATGCAGTACTCTAGAACAACACTGACAGAGTCAGAACCCAACCTGACACCCTGTGGGTCAGGGTGTTGGTGGCAGTCCCATTGGAATTGTGGCTGCAGCCCTCCTGCAGTGTCAGGGCTGGTTCTGCTGGAGCAGGGATCCTGTAGAGAAGGATGTATTCTTCCTCTAAAGATCCAGTGGAAGGAGAGGCAGCTGCTGTTCCTCTGGAGAATCCAGTGGAGAAGCTGTGCTGGTGTCTCAAAACCTCTGGATTATATCTGGGTAGGAATGCTTGGCTCCTCCCTCTGGGCTCACATCTCCCAATGGGATGCTGTAGTTCTTATCAGCCATGCAGTGACATTCAATAGCTGTTATCAGCAGATGTCCCCTCCCAAGGGAGGTGTGATTGTGGTCACTCAAAGAGATAGAGATAAGGCAAATTGCCCACTTGACAAAGGTAATCTGCCATACAGATTGTAATGGAAAACATCTTGCATTGCAATCTTCAACAGGAGTGCTGCCACATCGAGGACTGATGCAATTCTGCCCCATTCCCCATCCCCTGGCCCAAACCCCTTTCCTAACCAGGCAGCAGGAGGGAGCTGAGCCCGAGGAGCAGGGGAGGGAGGCAGTGGCAGCTGGAGGGAGGTGAGGATGGAGCAGGGCTGTGAGCTGGGCCCTGGGGATGCCCCAGCATCCCTGGCTGCTGACACAGCCCCTGTGCTCCAGGTGCATCAGGGCAGAGCCCAGCTGAGAGCAGTGGAGCAGCACAATTTCCCTCCTCCTGAGACCAGGGGAGCCGCGTTTGCTGCCGGGGTTTCAGCAGCAGGGCAGTGATGCAGGGCTTGAGCTGCTCCTGGGCTCCCTGCCCACTCTGCTGAGCCTGGGGTGGGGAGCAGCTCCCTCTCACCCAGATTCCTCCTTGTTCACATTTTCCAGGCAGATCTTCACAGAGTTCTCACCTCTCTCCTGCAAGGCTCGTTGTCAGGGCTGGCAGGCAGCAGCCGCTCGGCCAGATCTCCCAGAGCTGCTCCCTTTCCTCTGAGTCTGCATTTTCAGGTACAAGAGTTTGGGCTGCCAAGAGTTTCTAGTGCAAAAATTACACCAAACCTTTGCACTCTTTTCAAGCAACCCAAAAATACACTGCAAACTGTGCACAAGGGCGTGTTTAGCAGGGATGCTGAGAGGCTGCTGTTGCCTTTCCCTTCCTTTAGCATCAATCAGGCCAGTGTGTGTGCTCCAGGCCCTTAAACAAAACAGGGATAAGCTTCACATTGTGTGGCTTTTGCCCCATATTTGCCCAGAGAGTACAAAAGCACAGGGTATGCACACTGTGCAGTTTGCAGACCCACACACACAGAGCCCCCATGGTGTCTTAGAGGCAGCCAGGAAATATTTCCTCCTCACAAGAAATGTATTTTTGCTGGTTTTAATTTCCAGAGCTTCCCAGGGGGGAAATAAAAAAAGATACTTTTCAATGAGAAGCTGAAGCCTGAACAATCTGTGGTTTCTCATTTTGCTTAGTGGAAAGAGGGTAGAAGGAACATCCACCTCCAACCACTTTCATAAAACCATCACAGGCAATCCCCCCCCTTTTCACAGGGAAAAAAGCCTGTGAAATAAAAACATGATCAGCCTGAAGGGACACTGCAGCCCCATACAGTCAGATCATGATGGTTTATACACTAAAGATTGAAAAAATGAGGTTTTCCCTTGAGAGAAAACAGTGCCTGGGATGAGCAGAGCACTCAGCATAGGAGAGTCACCCAGCTTTTAGCTGTGTGGGCTTATTGTATTCAGAATTAAAGGTAGCTCTAGTTCTTCCTTTCTTTCCTTCTTTTCTTCCTTATTTCCACATAAACCTGCAGTTTCCCTGCTGTGAGAAGTGAGTGAAGACTTAGAGGTTGTGACCTGTACCAACAGAAAGGAATGGGAGAAATTAAGGGGATTTGGGGGACAGACATTTGAGTTTGAGAGCAGCTCAGGAGAATATGGAGGATTGATCTGTTGTTCTTTTAAAGTTCTTCTAAGTTTTCTGGTGTTTATATTTTTGAAATTTGTGCACTTTTCATGTAAATAATGATTGTTTTGCATTCCTTTCTGGAGGAAGAGGGTATTGATGAACTGTTAGTTTGACCAGTGTGGTTAGAAAGGTAGCAATTTCATCCTCCAACCCATAACCTTTAAAATTTTATAAATATTAAGATCCAGAAATAAATGCACCTTTTTTTACCTTAGATATCTCAGCATGTGAGCTTCGTTCATTTTGTGTCGTATTGAGACATTGATCCACAGACATGGATGCAGCTGTGGGTCCTGCTGTGTGGGGGAAAGCTGATGCTCCCCTTCCCAGCATCAGCATGGGAGATCCATGGTCAATCAGTGGATCCAGGAGGGGAGGATTCAGCTCAGGACTCCCCCAGATGGAGACAGCCATGGAGGTGGGCACAAATCCACCTGGGAGGATGAGTTTTGGGCTTTAAAGGATGGTTAAAACCCAAAGCAGGGTCTAAGCAGCAGCATTTTGAGGAAATGAGTCATGTTCTAAGTTCTAAGTTCATGTTCTAAAAGGGGAGCTCACACTCCTGGGGTTAAGTTGCACCACAAGAGGTGGTGAGCATGGAGAGGAGCCCATCCAGGTGCAGCATCTGGCCATGGTGATGACTGACCTGCAACTGCCTGGAAGGAGCACTAGAGAGGTGGGGATTGGTCTCTTCTCTCGGGTAACAGGAGTAGGATGAGAGGAAACAGCCTCAGGTTGCACCTGGGGATGTTGTGGTTGGAACAATTTCTTCACCTAAAGGATAATCAGGATTATCCCAGGCTGCCCTGGGAAGTGGTGGAGTCACCATCACTGGAGGGATTTAAAAGGTGTGTAGATGTGACATTTGGGGACACACTTTGGTGATGGACTTGGCAGTTCTGGGTTGGTGATGACTGGACTTAAAGCTCTCACGGTCATTTCCAACCTGAATGATCCTCTAATTCTCTTTCATTCAGAGGGGGAGGCTCTGCCATGGCAAGGAGAGACATCATCAGGTGCTGCTCAAGGCCAGCTCTGCTCCTCAGGGAGGTGGAGGCTGTGTGAGTGCAGCCCCACACCACCAAAACCATCAAACACCAAAACCATCAAACACCAAAACCACCAAACCCCAAAACCATCAAATACCAAAACCATCAGGCACCAAAACCATCAGACACCAAAACCATCAAACAAACACCAAAACCATCAGACACCAAAACCATCAGACACCATAACCATTAAATACCAAAACCATCAAATACCAAAACCATCAAACACCAAACCATCAAACACCAAAACCAATAGACACCAAAACCATCGAACAACAAACAGACCTGCTGCTGTCCCACGGCTTGGTCCTGTGCACCACAAGACAGCCAAATTTGGACAGCATTTCAGGGTGTTATCTACTCAAATGAAATCTGACAGCATTTCAAGGTGTTATTTACTCAGAAACCCTGTCAGGTCCTACAGGCTGTGCCAGGGCTGTTCTCAAAACCAGACCCTAGAACTCTGAACTAAGGGCACCAGAAACCTTCACTTTCAGAGTTCCATTTCTTACAGAATGAACTTTATTTCACACACCCCATGGTGGTGAGTGGATCTATCACTGATGTCCTAAGAGCCACATCTTGGCTCCACTGAAGTCCAAGATTTGCTGCATTTCACCTGCTGAGGCCAAACAGGAGCTGGAGTTGGCTTGGGATGTTCCCATACCCCAAGTCCTCCATCCTTGGCCACCTCTGCAACGCAACCACCACCTGAACTTGAGAGCATGGAGTCCAAAAAAATTCAAAATCTGTATAATTTCCTTTCCTTGGGGAAGCACCAGGGGCTTCTTGAAGTGGAAATTGCCATCACAAAACCCAGCAACTACAAAGTTCCTCCCACCAAAAAATCCAAGCTTTCCACCATGCATGAAAGAAAATCAGAAAAAAACCCCTGACATTCAGGGAATTTTCAAAGGGAATCTGCATTCATGAAGGCTCTTGCAGCAGTTTTCCTGTGCCTCCCACAGACAGGGAATTTGTGTTCCTACATGTTGGGGTGGAACTGGAGCCCCACAGTCCCAGGGGGAACAGGGTGAGCACACGTGGGGTCCTTCCCCATCACGTGCCAGGGCTGTGGAAACTCATTCCAATGGACCAAGAAATGTGCCAGCTGCAAATGCAACGACAGGTCCTTTCAAATAAGCCCCATTAGTTCCACATGTGCATTTGATAGATAATAATTTTTTTCTGGGTTACATAATGTGAAACCAATAATTATGGAAATGAGTGTGAGGATCCAGATAGTCTCCAGAAGAAGAAGGCAGAGACAGGGAGAGTGAACAATACCAGAGACTTTGCAGGGATTTTTCCTCCTTTAATGCAGCCATCCTTAGCAAACTGCTTGTGCAGAGCCCCACTCAGCAGAGCAAAGGAGAGGAATTGGCTCTGGGAGCTTCATCTCCCTGGAGCTGCACAGGGCCTTCAGCTGCAGGATAAAAATCTGGCTGTGCAGTCACATATTCAGCCCTGAGGCCACACAGGCAAATGGCTCTCCTCACCCCCAAAAAATGTGGAGAATGTGCTGGAAGGAGTGCAAAATCTGGTTCTTCCCTCAACTGCTTGCAGATAGTTTGCTGTGAATTCCTTGGTTGGGGATCAAATCTGGAGGAAACAAACATCACAATCAGTATTTTTCAGAAAACCATTTATGCATCAATCTGTTTGTAACAAATAGCAGATCTCTATTCACATCCAAACTGATTTATTCTCTCATGCTTGCTAACTCTCCCCACCCCTCAGAAAAACAGAGTACAAATCTGTGTGCAGCAAAGCTGGGCACATGGGGAAGAAGAAAAGGAACACACAGGTTTTTAGTGGGAATACAGCTATCAAAACAACATTATACAACTAAGGGGGGAAAAGTAGAAAAAAAAGAAAAAAAAAGTAGAGGTGATTATGTAAACTGCTGTCCCTGTCTGGTCAGCACAAATCTCTTGTGGGCTTAGGTCAGTGTGTTTGACACAGCTAGAAAGAGTTGTCTGTGTTAACCATTAGCAGCTCCCAGTTCAAAGTTCCCTGTGAGCTGCCTCTGCTCCCTGTGTCTGCCCCAGGTGAGATGCAGGCAGCACTGCCCAGCCCTGTCCATGTCCAGAGCTCAGCCCTCCAGCAGGGAATGAGGCTCCAAACCTCCCTTTCCAGCCTGGATGCTCCCCACAGAGAATCTGACTACAGCAAACAAAACTGTTGGGAAGGATGAAAGTTTGACAAGAAAGTCTCACGGATATGTGTGCTTGGCAGAAAGATTTTTGAATGTAGATTCTCATGGAGGAATAGAGATGGAAGCAACTTTTGATAGAGAAGAAAAGAATTGCTGAGCCAGTCTTACTGAATAACCAAGAAGCAAAGAGTGTGTTAGTTAGAAGGGGTTTTTATGATTTAGAGAAAATGATAAACCCACCTCAAACAAGATGTTTTTACCAAGCAGAAAGACAGCACAGGCAAGCAAGTCAGCTGTTGCTGCAAGTAGAAAAAAGGTCTCAGAATTTTCCACTGCAAGAAAACTGAAAAACCATTTCTACCTTAAACTGTAATGTACTAACTTTTAGTGATTGGAGAATAGTAACATGAACATGATAATTATAGTAGTTATGATAGGCTGTAGGTAAAAGTTAAGGTATAGATTGTGACAGTGTTCACAGGGGTTTTCAGGATGAGGGAAGAGACGTAGATTTGACTCCATATTTCAGAAGGCTTGATTTACTATTTAATGATATATATATTACATTTTAACTATACTAAAAGAATAGAAGGAAAAGCTTCATCTCAGAAGGCTAGTTAAGCTAAGAATAGAAAGGAAAAGAATGGTAACAAAGGCAGCTGGCTCGGACAGAGACAGAGAGCCAGCTCTGCCGTGACTGGTCAGTAAATCCAAACATCCACACGAGACCAATCACAGATGCACCTGTTGCATTCCACAGCAGCAGATAACCATTGTTTACATTTTGTTCCTGGAGCCTCTCAGCTTTTCAGGAATTAAAAAATCCTAAGAAAGGGTTTTCATAAAAAGATGTCTACGACGATAGATTGGTTCTTCTGTATTAAGATGCTCAGCAAAGAAAAGTCTAGAATGCATTGTAACCAAAACCAAAGGGTGTCCAGGCCTGCCTGCAGCTGGAGCTGACAGCTGTAGGCACAGGCTGTGTCACCCATGACCCTGCACTGCTGTAACATCTGGGATGTAATAAACTGCATTTGGAAGAGCAGCCTGGAGTCCTGCATCCCTCATTTTGGCTTTTACACAAAACCAAAAAAAGCAGAGTTTGCTCTTCTTAGTGTAGTGGTCAGGAGATGTCCTGGGCAGGCAGTGAGGTCTCAGAGTGCTTGGAATAAAACTCCAGCCCCTACCCTGGAAAAGTCCTGGGATGCAACCACAGGACAAGGAGGGGTGGGTGGTTCTAACAGGTAAAGGTGTGATCCAAAGGAGGAGCATGGAAGTGGCATCATCTGCTGCCTGTGGAAGCACCTGGAGGACTTTTGTCACCCTTCTCATATTCTGCAGGGAAACCCCCATTGTTACAGGGAAATGGGTGGGATTTGGCTGTTTATCACTAGAGGAGAGAAAAGGAAACTTGGATTCTTAAAACCTCTCAGTTGCCTTTTCTGCCCAGGTATCATCAGGATAGAAACACAGAGGAGTAATGTGGTGGTTCCCACCTTTCTGCAGGAAACAGAGGATGCATTTGAGGTTGCTCTTTCTATCTCAGTCACCAGTTTTTAATTAGAGTTAAGGACATCTGGAAAGGCCCTTCCAATGCTGAACTGTTTGCTTCCCTTGGAGAACAGGAGCAGAGCAGCCAGAACACAATGTGTGTCCCAGACATGTCAAGGGTTGCTGGAAAGAGAATTTGGGGAAGCAGAATGATCATTCAGATCATTCAGCAGAATGATCCTCACAGCACCTCCTTACCCCTTGTCCTCCACCTGGGGGAACTACTGAAGCTCATAATTCACATCCCAGCAAAGCTTCCAGTTTCTTCAGTGCATCTCTTCCAGCTTCTCACAAGGCAAGACACAAACCCCAGGAGTCTTCAAGAGTGATTCTTTCCCTTCCTTGGTTGTTGGAAGAAAAGTTGTTTTGGGGGCTGGTGCATCCATCCCTCCACCCTCTAACTATTCCCCCATGGCCTTGATTTGCCACCTGGAGCCAAATCAATGTGATTCAGGCCCCTCTTCCCTGTAACATCTCAGCATCAGCAATTCCTTCCCATCTTCCCACAGATCCTTGCCAGCAGAGCAAACCCAGAGCTTGGTAAAGGCTGAAATCTCTGTGGGATGAGCAAAGCTCCCAGCAGAGACAGTAGCTGAGGAATCAGCCTGGGGCTCTGTAATCCTGGCAAAAACAGCTCCAAAACACACTTTATCTAGTGAGGGTGCCTCAGAGCTGTGCAGGGAATTGTTTCATGCAGCCCTTTTATGGAGAGAGGAGCAGGAGAGCAGTAGTCCCCAAAATAATTCATGAGGCTTTTAGCAGCCTCTATTACTCACTATTGGAAGGACTGAAGTGCTCATTGTTTCATTCTGGCAGCCAAATCCTCATCCACTAAAATAAATAACTATCAAAGATGCATCCCAGCTTCAGAGCTTTGGGTTGCCCACAAAATTAAAATCCTTCCATCCTCCATCAGGTTTGTCTCTTGATAATGCAGCAGCTGCCACAGTCACTGGAATATTCCCATTACCGTGCAGGGCATCCTGTACAATCCTCCAAGAAAAATTGCCCATCAGTTCAGGGAAACCCTGGGAGAATGCCTGGCACAAACCTGAGCTTGCACAAAGCTGGTGTCAGGCACTGCTGAAAGGAACACAACTGACACCATGACCAGAGTCCACCATGTGGAACCAAACTTGTATCTGCCCACAGGACAGAGAATTGAAACCATTAGTGTTTCTCAGTTGTTTCAGATGCTGAAATAAAAGCTCAGTAAGGAGGTTTGTTCCAGTAAGAGCTGAATCAGAGCAGATGGAGAAGTGCAAGCTATTATTTCCTACAGCAATGACAGGGACACTCCATTTGTTTATCCAGATCTCTGCCTTGCCCTGACTCATTGGCTTCCCATCTCAAAGGTTTCTTGCTTAACTTAGTCATTTCTAGGTAAATTATTTTCCAGCTTTTGATGTCAAATGTAGCTTTTCTTGTTCATTATAAACCAACACAGGAATTTGCTCTTATTTGTGCATTGGCTTTGCTGCTTGATCAACTTTCCCTTGTGAGCAGAATAAATCCCAGGGAGAACTTTGCAGTAACCCAGTGAAAATCAGCTCTTTTTGTGCCACAGTGCTTTATGAGAGGAAGAGGAGGCTACTTTTGCCAGACTCTGACTTTAATCAAACTTAGACTTTGGCTAAATCAAATCTCCTCAGACAGTCCTGCCCTCTGTTTCCACTAATGGTGAATTATTTCAATTCATTTCATCTGGACCCTGGCCTGCCTTTCATTTTTGCCAGGAGGAGCAGTGTGTTCAACACCCCAGAGAGAAACCCTCTCCTGCAGCTCCTGCAGAGCCTCCCCAGCAAAGCCACAAGCCCAGGGGACCACAAATTGAACTGAGAACATTCTCTGGTTTGGAGTGTGGGTGTGTGACCTGTGCCAGAAACATCCATTTAATAAATCCCCTTATTTCAGCGTGGCTCACTCTGAGACAAGGTGGGAACACAGATTCCAGCATCTTCCCACCTAAACCAGACTCCAGCTTTGGGCTGTGGGTGCCCAGCCAGGTCTGAACTTTCCTGGTGATTTTATGGGAGGAATGAGACCTCAATAATTGGCAAAAAGCTGACAGGAGGAGGGAGGAGGCTTCATCTCCTCCGCTCCTCAGTGTCAGCTCTCCTATTCAACACCATCCCCATTTGCACATCAGCTTTTAATATTTAATTGCAGCTCTGCCAAGGGACTTTGCCTCCTCTCGTGCTCAGGAGGGGGAGAGGAAGGAGGCAGCAGCGTGGTGCTGGAGAGCCCCAAGGAGAATATCAAATGGCAGATCTCAGGCAGAGGGAACAGCTCTAGCATGTAAGTGATTTTTCACAAAAACCCCTCCCAGATCACAGGAGATGGAATGAATTAATATCAGAAAAATCCTGTAAACCCTTAGCAATTGAGGGGGTGCTGTGCTGGCTGTGGGAACTGTGCAGGGTGGGCTGAGAAGGGTATTTTCATCTGCTGCCTGTATTTAAGGGAAAGGAGGGATAGGGAATAATTCTCCCTAACAGGCTCATTTTGCCACAAAGTAAATCCCTGGTGGGCCCTTAACCTGGAATTGTTCAATGTTAGATACCATCACAAAAATGGGAAATAACCCTTTAACTATGGGAGGTGGGACCCTGTGATCTCACAGGTCTGACTCTTCTCTAACACCATGGGGAATGACCATGGGAAAACAAAAAAAAACCAAAAAAATACAAAACCAAAAAACCCAAAAACAAAAACAAAACAAAAACAAACAAAAAAAAAAAGAAAAAAAAAAGAAAATAAATTTTCAAAGCAACTAGTGAGAGATGTATTTCCCTCCCTCTGGTCTTTATTTCAGATGTCTTAACAGGCATGGGAATGTAAGCAGATATTCACAAGTTGCTGAATTACATTCTTATCCCCCCAAAAATCTGTCCCTTTTGAGTGCATCTGAAGTAGACACCCAAACATGGGTGGAAAATGACTGGACACTGAATAAATAATATTCAGGCCAGAGCCATGGAAATTGCTGATGAAACATTTTTTTTTTGCAAGCAACGTGGCTTTTATAACAAATACTTTCAAAATGTAAATACAAGTACTTAATAATCCTGTAGTTCAAATGTCTGTGTCAGTAATTAAAAAGCAATTACATATAACTTGTAGGTCCCCAGAGCTGTGTCTACATTCAGAAAATGAACCCCAGATGACCTAATGTACTTCCAAGTGTCAGATCAGTCACTGCAAATACAATGCCTGAGACTTCTGCTGCACATTTTGAAATCTGGAAAACAAGAACATTGTTGGAAGAAGAGGCCAAGGGGTACTTAAATCTCCAATAACTGTCTGAATCCAGAGCTGGTTCAGGTCTGTGTGGCACTGGAAACATCAGAAAATTTTAACTGAAGATGCATATGCAAATTGCATTAAGCCTCTTTTAAATTATTTAAAGCTAATTTTCCCCACGTCTTTTCTTCCTTCACATCTCTCACTGTCATAGAGATGAACTTGGGGATCTAAGAGAATGAGATAAGTGATAGACAGAGTAGAAAAGACCAATTCCCTGCATTAAGTGTGATTTAATTTAATTTGTGTCTGCTTTAACCCCATTTTGTTTTTCAAAAGTGCATTTGAGTGATGAGGTTTGCAGATGAAGAGGCAGATGAAGATGAAGACAGCATTTGTTCCACGGCCCTTTGCTGATGCCCTGAGTGGAGATGGACACACCAATTTTTGGCCTTTTTTCCCTGAGCCTTCCGATCCATCACCACAACCTTTGCTCTCTTGTTTCAGTGCCAGCAGACAGAAAACATGGAAAAAGCTGAGGGGCTGAGGCCAGCCCAGTCCTTCCCCTCCCTGTGCCCTTCTCCAAGGAGCAACCCAGAGCTCAGGGCAGTTCTCCTGAGGAAAGCTGTGTCTGTCTCAGAGCTGGTGGCCAGGTGGGTGCTGTTTAACCTGTGGGTGAAGTTCACCTCAGATCTGAGGGGCTCCAGATCTCCCTCTCCACCAGTTTCCCTCTCCACCTTTGTAACAAACAAATCTCACTCAGACCTTTCCCAAGCACAGCACCCCAAATTGCCAGGTTCAAGTGAGAGCTGTGTGTTTTCTGTCACGAGTGCTCCTCTCTGTTCTATATTTCCAGTGCATTATTGTGTCTTAGAAGACAAATCCTGATTTAAAACCCAGACACACTCAGCAATCTTCACTAAATAAAATGACACCGAGGAATTTGCCCTTGACCCTGAGGACTGGAGCTTTCCCAGGTGGACAATTAAAGTTTTTAATCTTGGTAGTTTGTGAGGTGCCACAGGGGAAAGGAGCAAATGCTGGAGAGATGAGCTGATGGGGAGGACAGAGGGATATGGGCGCTGCATACCCTCCTGGTTTCTCTCAACTGTCTCTTACCAAAAAGCTCCAGGGAGAATCACATTTCAGCCCAAGCCTCTTAAGGGCTGATTTCTGTTCTTGTTACAACCCATAACTGAGATCAGACCAAAGCTCTGCCAAGCGTGAGACAAGATTAGGGACATGACCAAAGTACATCTCCCTCCATATAAGAGTGACAGTGCAGCTGTCAAGTCTGTCTCCTGAACTTCCCCATGGGACAGTTTAGTTCCAAATATCCCCAAATTGGTTCATTTCCACTGCAAATAGCCATCTCTCTGACAGGGTCTTTGGAGAAAGCTGAGAGTGCATTCCCCAGAGCACGGAAGAGAAGGAAGAGGTTTATCCTGCAAAGGTCTAACTCACCACTGGTGTTATAATAGATCAGGTACTGACTTGATAAATCCCTTTACATGAGGTTAAAGCTGAATAAATCGACCTCCTGGAAAGCCTGACTTCATCTCCAAGGTATAAATCAGCAAAGTGCAATAATACACCTCATTCAGGCAATGTAAACCCCCTACAGATCCCCCACCAGTGGGGACATGGATGCTCCAGTGACGCTTCTGCATGGAGCTTGGGAGGAGAGGGCTCAAAATGGCTCTGGCAGCACAGCCCTGAGATAAAACCAGTCCTCTCTGGGAGATTTCTCACCTCTCTGTCTCTCTTCAAGCTTCCCTTTGGAGTCTATTTGCTCTGATATTTTCCAGAGGGCAGGGGAAGGCAGAACAAGCCTGTCCACAATATGCAAAAATAAATTCAGGCTGCAAAGGGACTCATGTGCCATCTCCTGTCTTCCCTGCAGGTACCAGCGCATCCTGAACGGTGAAAAAAGCATGACCAAGCAAGAACATCCCAAGGTGAGAGCCAAAGGCTCAGGGCTGTTGGTGTGGGTTGTCCTCACAACACAAAGCTGCAGTTCTTGGCAGTGAGAAACAAACAAAACCCCAGAATTTTCTGCAATAACCAGTGTTGTACTGAGAAACCCCAGGACAGGTCAGACCCAATTGCCTCTCAGTATGTACAGAGGGACTGGCATACAGAGGATGCTCCAGGGTGGAAATTTCATTTATGGTATTCAGGTTGCTGTGGAGTGAAAAAATTGTGGAGGTAAGAGAATAACAAAGACAATCAAGAAGTGAAGGGCCTGGCAGAGGATTTAGTGCTGGCTTGGGAGTCATGAATGTACCCAGAGAGCCACACTGGGCTGGCAGGGATTACTCTGGGACATCTCTGCCCTCCTCCATCACCAGCTGGAAGTTTATTGATGTTGCCCTCTGCATCTCAAATTAGGTGTTTGTGTCATTTCTGCCATTCTACTCCACCATTCTAGCACTTTCTTGGTGTTTTTTACTGTAATTGGACTTTGACACCAAGTTCATGGGTAGATTTTGCATTTAAGGGTATGCAGTTCAGGATCTTATATGGAGTTCCCCCCAGCCAGAAGCTGTGACTACTGTTCTCACATCATGTCCAAGGGACACTCTCCCACCTGCCAGTGTTCCTCATTGCAAACTCACTGGCGTAATGTGCAGTTCTCAGCTCTGTGTTTGCTCATTTGACCCTGATTTGTGATAAGGGGCCACTTACAACCCAGAATAAAAAAGATAAGATAACACACCAGAAGCAGATATTCTGGACTTTATCCAGCTTTTCAGTTAAAAATGGGGTTGATTCCCACTGATCACAGAAAGATGAATTCTATCTAATTAAACAAAAGGCAGAATCTGATTATTTTTTATTTTGAGTCCAAGTTTAAGAAGAAACTGGAGATTTCTTATTAAATGATAGAGAGGGGGATTTTCTCCTGTTTGGAAACACATTTTCATAGAATAGGAGGATGGAAATGGGAATAAAGCAATGATCCAAGAGAGGAGATAACCACTGGCCATATATTTTTTACTCCAAGGCTTTCTTGCATGTTCGTGGACAAGTCAGGAGGGCTCACCTGAAACAAAAGTGAAAAAACCAAGTTATTGTGTTCTTAACGTTTATTTCAGAGTGCATAGAAAGTGGTGGGATACTCTCATTCCACAAAGTTAGAAAATCAACAGATGTGATGCTTGAAGCAGAAGAGCAGGAAATAAATATTTCACATGGTTTATTATTGAAATTATATAACAATTTATTTTGATATTTTGGGTTTGGTTTTTTGCGGTTTTTTTTAGCTCATGGAAGCAAGATATCCATCACAGAGCAATGCCACTCCAGTGGGGAAAAACTGTGCCTTACCTCGAAGCCATCCCTGTGACATGTGCCCAAGCAAGCCCAAGGAGGGTGCTCCCATCCCTAAGACTGGTGCTCCAGCAAGGAATTTCAGAGGGCTCCTGACCCGCTGTGACACCCCTAAAACCACCCCACACTGTAAGAGCTCACCCTGTGCCCCACTGGAGGCTCCATCTCCTGTGAGGAGGAGGGAGACTGATCTCACCAGCATCCTGACCACAATCCAGCCCCTGAGCCTGGAGAGCAAAGCCCACAGAGACCCAGCCTTCCCTTCCCCTCTCCAGAGCATCCAGAGGAAGGCATGGTGGAGCCCTGCCACCACCCCAGGGAAGGAGTCTGCCGCAAAGGTCAGTAGGTGCTTCAAAAAGCTCTGGAAATACATTTTATCCTTATATATCCTGGTTTTCTTGGTGGTGTTTCATCACTCACTGATGTGAGTCCCTAGGCACAGGGGATGGGTTTCCTTGTGGATGTTTATTTTTAGTGCCATCCAGCCCTGGGTGATTTGATAGCACCAGGGGCAGGGGTCAGATGTTAACAAACTGTTCCTCATGGTGATCCTCTTCCTGGAGGGAAGGAGCTGGTAGGAATGGGCAGCCTGGAGAGAGGCCTACATCCAGAAAACATGGGAAAGTCTATCAACCATGTTGATATCATCTGGAATATTAATTATGGATGAGATCCTATCAGAAATTATCTTGTTCACCTCTTTGCTGTATGGTATCAGCCCACACGAGGGACTGGTCCTTCACTGGGAGATCAGCAAAGGGCAACACACATCACTACTGGGTTTGAGACACAATAATCATTGTGGGAGCTGGTAAAGGAAATGGATGGATAATCCTGTCTCAGAAATCAAAAACAAGTAGGGAAAATACCACTTAGCTCTGAAAATGAGGCAGAGCATCAAAAAACTGAAGCACAGCCCTTGGAGAGAACAGAGCAAAGCCAAGGCTGGATCCTGCAGGGGGGAAAAGCCACCCTTCAGTCTGGAAAGCCACTGGTGCTGTCACTTTCCCCTCACTGGATCTTTGTGCAGTTCTTCTCCTCTATTTCTGGGAATTTACCTGTTTCCCTGCCGTTGCCCCCACACAGGAAGGGAAGCAGTCCCGGGACATCTCCGCGGTGCCGGATGCAGCTGATGACTCAGCCACGGGCAGGAGCTGTGAGTTGGATTTATTTTGGTTTCCAGGCATCACTGCTACCCTGTTTCCACCTCTAGAGATGCAGTTGGGAAGGCTCTGCTTGGTCCTTAAACGGAGGGAGCTGTGTTTCCCACAGAACCCCACAGCAGCAAGCAGGCGATGCTGCCTGGGGACGTGTGGGTCCTGCCAGGGCTGGACACTCAGGAATGTGGCCAAGGATAGGGAGCACAGGGAGCAGACAAGCCCTTGACTGCACCCTGATCAGTCCCACCACACAGAGCTGGCAAATCCCAGCACAGCCGGGATCTGGGCCAGTGATGAGTCCACAGAGCCATGCTGGCTCTCCCTGTGCTGTTATCCCAGCAGTTAAAAATAGCTGCTATTAAATACCAAGGAAGAAATACATCCATGTTTAGTTTGAGATGAGTAATATGTCCCTGCATCTCAAGCCTTGAGGAGAGGAAGAGGGAGAGGTTCCTTTGTACCTAACTAAGGAGCCTTGGCTGGGCTCCTTTTTGAATTTGGCAGCAGTGATGTATGAGAGAGTCATCCTTGGCTTAAGATAGGGTATGTAAGTGATCCCTAATGTTATGATATCATCAGGACTAAAGCAGGTCAGGGATATTTCAATGCCTCTTGAGGCATTTGTCAAGAGTGAAAAATCCAAGCTTTGCATGGGAAAGAGCAGAATTTTACCAAACTTTTCTGTTTGACTTGGTGAAAAATCCCATCACGTAAAAAAACAGGTCTCCAAAAAATCCCATAATGACTGGATTAGAGACCACTGGGCCATCCCAGGATTTTTGGCCCTGGGTCAGGAATCCTGGGTCCCCTTAAAACATATATTTAGGACTTGTTCTTTTTTTTCCCCCATTTATTTCTTGTCTTTCACACAAGAAGGGGGAAAAGGATCACACACTGCCTGGATTTGAGACCCTGTATTTAATTACCCAGCTGCATGGGAAAAGAAGTCTCTTACAGGATCACACAATTGATGGAGTTTTCCTCAGCATTGCTGAGTTTCCACAGCATTGCTGGGAGTTTTTTTTAGTATCAGAGCACATGATGTCACCAGGCTATCTAGCTCAACACTATCACAATTTTGTGAGCCTTTTCCAGCACCAGGAATGTTTTTTTCCTGGCTGGCCAGGGGTGAATCATGGCCTATCTTAGAGCCTTACACCACTCCCCAGCCCCTGACTCAAAAGCCTTGTAATAGCCATGGCTTCATTGGAAGGGCTTTGTGTGTGAGGTCCTTCTGGGGAGGCAATTCCATCCAGGGAGCTGGGAATGCCACAGCTCCCGCTGAGGTGGGTGCTGGATTTGTTTCGAGACAGGAGCTGTAATGCTTCCTAAAAAAGTCCAGGAGCCAGCTGTCCCAAATCTCTCAGGGACCAGACACATCCAAGACCGTACCTGTGCTGTGCTCTGTCATTCACATGGAGCCAGAGGGTGTTGGTGCTCCACGAGCTCCAGCAGTGACCAGAGAGATCTTCCGTGGGATCCTCCTCATCCCCCACAGGGGCAGCCCCACTGCCCTTCCTGAGGGGTGAGGAGGTGTCTCAGTTTGGAAAGACAGGAGTCTGCTAAGGAAGGCAGGAGCTTCCCCTGAAATGGAGAATATAAACCCTCCCCACCTCTCTGAATTGCTATAAATTTTAAATTAAGGGGCTCTTATGAGAGCAGGAATAAGAGATCTTTAATATGGAAGAAAATAAAAGATAAAATAAACAATTCAGTAAATAAAAAAAACACTGACAGAGTCAGAACCCAACCTGACACCCTGTGGATCAGGGTGTTGGCAGCAGTCCCATTGGAATTGTGGCTGCAGCCCTCCTGCAGTGTCAGGGCTGGTTCTGCTGGAGCAGGGATCCTGTAGAGAAGGATGTATTCTTCCTCTAAAGATCCAGTGGAAGGAGAGGCAGCTGCTGTTCCTCTGGGGAATCCAGTGGAGAAAGCCGTGCTGGTGTTCCAGAATCTCCAGATTATATCCAGGTAGGAATGCTTGGCTCCTCCCTCTGGGCTCGCATCTCCCAATGGGATGCTGTAGTTCTTATCAGCCATGCAGTGACATTCCATAGCTGTTATCAGCAGATGTCCCCGCCCAAGGGAGAAGTGATTGTGGAAGAGATAAGGAAAACTGCCCACTTGACAAAAGACAACTGCCATACAGATGGTAATAGAATACATCTTGCCTTGCAATCTGGAACACCAGGGGACAGCCCCAACTTGGGAAGGGGAAAGCAGTGCCAAGTGATTTGAAGCCACACAATAACAGAAGCTAAGCACAGACAGACCACAGTTCTCAGGGGCTGGGATGTCTGATATGGAGTTTGGCAGTGCTCAAGACAGCCCTGCTGACTGGAGTTGGGTTTATCAGCAAACACACGTCAGTCTGGAGCTGAATAACTGCACAAAAAGTCTAAGCGCCACTGGCTGCATCTCTTACCAGGCACAGCACAGTCACACCTGAGACACTGCTGCAGGCCTGAGCATTCATTGCTCCAGGGGATGGCTTTTACATTCCCAGGCAGCCAAACCAGCTGGGCTGTGTGCCCCTGGTCACGCTGGTGATATCAGATGATCTGGAGGAAGCTGCCACCAAGGACATCACCAAGTCACTGATTAAAGAGGTCCAAGTGGCTCTAGTCTGCAGTAATGAGATTAAACTGAGCACTGGAAAACTTACACAGCAGAACAAAATTCTTCCTAGAAGGAAGATAGCAAATCAAGGAACCATTTTTCCCAACGGGAAATAGTTGAAAGCTTGAGTCCTTTAATATTCAGAAGGAGAAGGCATCAGCTAATTTATTGCAGGTGGAGCCTTTTGAGTACTCTGGATTTAAAAATCAACAACTTCTAGATGAATTTTGGCAATCAGAGAGAGGGAATTGTGGCCAAGAAAGAGAGAAGAGGGACATGCACACAGGTTTGTGCGTGTGTATTAACACTGCTCCATAATCCAGGCTCCAGCTGAAGGGCACACAGGGGTGTTACGTCAGTCCAAAGATGAAACAGGAGCCTGAGGTGACTGCAAATTACAGAGCATCCAGGCAGCCTCAAACCCACCTGCAAACCCCTTCTCCCCCATTCTATTCTATTCTATTCTATTCTATTCTATTCTATTCTATTCTATTCTATTCTATTCTATTCTATTCCATTCCATTCCATTCCATTCCATTCCATTCCATTCCATTCCATTCCATTCATGTTCATTTTGACCTCTGCATAAGGGGAATTTTCAAAGCAAGGAGAGGAGGTGGAGGAGAGGGCAGGAAACAGTGGGATCCCCATCCTGCAGGCAGGGAGACTCGGGTTTGGTTCAAGGGTTTGCTTGACAGAATCACA
Organism: Zonotrichia leucophrys gambelii; assembly: GCF_028769735.1. Lineage (NCBI taxonomy): Eukaryota > Metazoa > Chordata > Aves > Passeriformes > Passerellidae > Zonotrichia > Zonotrichia leucophrys. The sequence goes on along the minus strand of NC_088171.1, from coordinate 5,508,115 downwards.
GAATCACAGAATGATGAGGTTGGAAGAGACCTCTAAGATCATCCAGTCCAACCCATGCCCTAACACCTAACCTAGACTATAGCACCAAGTGCCATGTCTAGTCTGTTTTTAAACACATCCAGAGATGGTGATTCCACCACCTCCCTGGGAAGAGCATTCCAGTACTTTATTATTCTTTTGGTGAAAAACCTCTTCCCAATATCCAGCCTGTACCTTCCCTGATGTAGCTGGAGACTGTGTCCTCTGGTTCTGTCAGTGCTGCTTGGTGGGAGAGACCAACCCCAGCTGTCTGCAACCTCCCTTCAGGAGGATGTAGAGAGCAATAAGGCCACTCTCAGGGCTTCAGCTGGTCAGAGTGACCCCAAGATGTGTTAGAAAGTCTCTTTTCCCAGCCTAGCGGTCAAAGAAGGAGTCAGAACTCTTCGGTTCTCAGTCTCAAGGTTGTTTATTGTATCTTATCTATAAAATTCTTTCTCCTGGCCTGCAGAGATCTGTTCAGCAGGTCAGACAGAAGCACTCTGCCTTCTTCCGGGCAGTGTTATCTTTTTATACTAAAAACCACGTATACAATGTTTACAATTACTTTCCAATACCTATCACCTATATTAGACAGTGAGCTTCTACTCTAAACCAATCTAAAAGTGCCAACATCACAGCAGAAGATGGAGGCTAAGAAGGAGAAAGGCTGGACATGCCCAGATCCCTCCATCTTGTTCCCTGAACCAGCATTCTAAAAACCTCAAAAATCTATTTTTCCACCCCATGATAATCTAATTATTATTCTACTTATAGTTTTGTGGCCTGCAGATCTTCATAAAAGGTCGGTCATTTGCTCCATGGGTCATAATCAAAACCACAGGCATTTTGGGCTCTGTGCCAGGCTCTCTGAGCCCCCTGGCAGGGGTCTTGGCTGCTCAGGGCAGCCAGAGGGATGTCCTGAATTCCAACAGGCCACCTCTAAGCCTTCTCTTCTCCAGGCTAAACAACCCCAGCTCCCAAACGGGCAGGCTCCATCCCCTGCTGGCTGCAGCCCCGCTCGTTCTCTGCGAGGGGGTGCGG